>NC_060120.1:211990626-212301395 GCF_021461395.2 Schistocerca americana
AAATAGGGAATGAAAATTTTTGTGAAAATATTTCGTTATATTAAAAAAGTTCTAACAACTAAATCTATGAAAATATGTATTTGACTTCTAAAGAAGTATGCGTTACGGGTGAAAGTTTATGTAGAAATATCATCATCAGAACTCAAAAAGCAGGATTATCAAAGTCGTCCAACTTTAGCTGCCAGAATCGTTCTTTGGTCAGAAGAACGTTCGGAAAAGACCATACAATCAACGCGAGTGAAGCAGCGGACGGTAAGCTAACATAATATAAACGTGAACAACCCTCTGATGATAAGCGTGTCGTCTACAAACCTGGAACGGCGCTGTTTGTGTAAATAAATGGCATTATTAACAGGATCGCTGTTTTCTTCTTTGCAAGAATCGACTTGTAGAAACTTTCTTACCAGCTCTCAGAACCAATCAGTTCCCTGGTCAACCACCCAGAAGGCTCTTAATAATGTATCTATTTTCCAATTTGTCTCTTTTTTTGCGTTGATGTGGTGAGCAGCATTATTCTGTGGTATCAGAATACTTTCTCAGCTTTTTGAATACAAATCAGTTATGTTCAAACATAGATTGATTATTTTTCCCTTTCTCCTGAGAAAGGCCAGATTTGGCATGTACACTGATCAGGCAGAACGTTATGACCAACGATCTCTTATCGATATAAGACGGTCCAGGCGATAGAAGCGTCACCTGGCGAGGAATGACTACTAGTCACACACATGCACGATGCGTGTGGTATCAGTGTGCGTGCTGTCTGTGTGTAGAATGGGGATAGCGCGCGATGTACCTCAGTTTGACCGAGGGCAGACTGTGATGGCCCGGAGGTTCGGTATGAGCGTTTCGTTGGCCCGGAGGTTCGGTACGTGCGTATCGGAAACTGCATGACTTGTCGAATGTTCGAGGAGTGCTGTGTTGAGTGTCTTCAACATGTGGCGAAACTAAGGCGAAACTGACATCGGACTTTAATACTGGGCAGAATGCACGTGTGTCTAAATACACGGCGCACCGAACGCACCTAACGATGCGCCACCGCAACCGACGACTCATGCAAATGCCAATGTCAACACCACGGCATCGGCATCTACGACTGAACTTGGCATGTGACTTCGGCACTGGACGTTGGCGGAGTGGCATAACGTTGCATGGGCGTCGAATCTCGATACCTTCTTCATCATGCCGATTGAAGCGCGCGAATCCTTCGTCTTCCAGGGGAACAGCTCCTTGACACCTGTATGCGGGACGGAGATAAGCTGGTGGCGGCTCCATTATACTCTGGGGAACATTCGTGTGAGTCCAGTGGAGCTCGTGCAAGACAACATGACGGCCAAGGAGCATCGTACACTGGTTGCAGACCACGTAGACCCCTTCATGACGATCTTGTTTCCAGACGGCAGTGGTATTTTTCAATACGATATTGCGCCACATCAGAAAGCCAGAAGTGTGATGGAATGTTTCGAGGTACCGCAGTGGTGAGTTCCAATTGATGTGCTGCTCCCCAACTCGCCAGATCTGAATGCGATTGAACACATGTGTTACGTGATTGAACGCGGCGTCAGAGCACATCCTCCCGTCCCCGGAATTTATGGGAATTACGTGACTTGTATGTGCAGCAGATGTGGTGCCAGCTTCCTTCAGCGACCTACCAAGGCTTCATTGCTTCCATGCCACGATGCGTTGCAGCTGTTATCCGTGCCAAAGGTGTACATTCCGCTTATTAGTCAGGTTATCAGAATGTTCTGGCTGATCAATGTAGAATATTTTCGATTCCCACTGTTCATTTGCAGACGACAGAGATGGATATTAGTGGTCTGAAAACTGGGGATTTTGCTCCGTCCTATTCGCTCGTATGCGCCGCGCTCGGGCACGTCTTGTTCGCGCATGAATGGTCGGAGCGGTCAGGTTGTGGTCGGACGCTGCGCTGAGGGGCTCTGTGTGAGCAGGCTGGTGTTGTTTTTCATTCCCTATTTCACTCCCTTAGGGGCTGACTTCGACAAATACTGAAAAGCGTATTTTTTTATATCTAATCGAGAAGTCAAATACCAACTGATGGGACTACACCCACATGAGTTTAGTTATGCTTCACACGTATATTCCTGTGCGGAAGCATCTGATGCTTTAGACAACAAAGAAAATTTGGAAACAGGTGAAAGTCTCGCAGACTATGTCAGTTGTTCCGTAAAACTGCCATGCCAGTTTATTGTCGCATGCGATTGCAGCCAACATTAATTCAATGTCAACCATCGTAAAACGTTTGCAGGTATGCATTCTCTACTTTTTCGTGCAGCTTCTGTCAGGTTCTGCATTTACGAGTCATCTTCTCTCTAGGATAACTTTAACTTTTAGAATATTTTTAGCATTTACAGCTATATTTTTCGTCTTTTCGTAATCAATTTAAAAATTAGGTAGTAGTGCTCTAAATTCGGGCTATTACGTATGGTCTAAATTTCGGCTATAGCGAGACTTTATACCATTTTCTCAATGTGACTAACCCGTGTCGTCTTCGTTCTAGAATGGCGAGGATAAATCCAAAATATATCCCGCAGGGAGAAACGAAGAAATGGACCGAAAGAAATATGACCGAGGCGATTCGTGCAGTCAGAATTAACACTGTATGGACACTGAAGGCTGCTAAAATATGTCATGTGTCATGAACGACATTACAAGCATTTAGGAAGGCTGAAGTTTCTCCTTCGAAATTAATTTCACGGAAAATTAGAAAAAAACTTGTATTAGTGAAGCACCTTGCATCTTATTTGTTACATAGAAGAGAAAGTTACGGTTTTACACGTGGTGACCAACATCGAATGACTTAGCAGTTAGCAATAAGGAATGGTGTACAACATCCGTTTGAAAATGGAGAGGTACGAATAGCTTGGGTGGATCTGTTTTTGCAGTCTCATAAGAAATAGACAACAAATAATTGTTTTTTACATATAGGCTACCCTAAGACCATAGCAAATGATTCTCCAGTGCAATCGTCCATCGTCGAGAGAAAAATTATTATATTTTTTTGGAAACGAGTGTCCGCTAGTAATTCGATTTTCTCTCCCGCAGTGTCTGCCACTACGCTAAACCCGCGCGAAACTGACGCCATATCACGACTCGCATTTACTTACGTAAGAAGAAAGATAACAGTGTCACTATCATTTCAAAAACTGTTCTGTACTTTCGGCTATATTTCACTCGCAGTAGCGTATAGTTTAAAAAGTATCGAACGCGAAGCTACATGGTATCAGCTTTTTCAACGCAAGATTTGTAAATCCGATGCACGTGCTTGACAAACAGTATCATTTCACAAAGATTTACTAATTATTAAAAGTTAAATGATTTATTAAAAAAGTTAAGTTTTCATTCTACGGTGTGTGGAAAAATCAAGTTTTTTAACTGTGTACTTTCTTCAACATCGTGATGGCACAAGATAATCACACGAAATGAATATTAGCAGTTCTCTTCTTCACAAGCAAAGTAAAGCTTTTGATAAAAAAAAATAACTTCAAGAACCGTGCTGTAGTCATGTGTCTTTTAGTATTTTTGTAGCGTCAAAATCGGAGAAATGGGTTTTCCGCCTTTATCAAAGTGGACAGTCGGGCGCTTCGAGCATCTAATATTCGAACGAGCGTGAGGTGGAAAATCGAAGGCAGTTGCTTCTTGGGTGCAAACAGACCGACTCCGTACGTGCAAGTTAGGCCTTTACGAAAATCTTTAAAAAATTATCCAAGGAATCCATCATGCAAAACATCCATTTTTCCACGCACTGTTTCTTTAAACGCTCATTGTGAAGAAACTACTAGCAATTTCTGAGCTATAAAAACTTATTCAGTCACGATCGCTTAGATATATTTAAATTAATCACATTACCGGTTTCGGCTTAGCTGCCGTCCTCACATGTGCTTCATCCACATAATAAAGCTTAATACAGATGTACAAACAAATGCAGTTAAGGCCTGTAAACACCATGAAGTCATTTAACATATTTCAGGAAGCAGGTTCAAATGGATGTTCAGAAAGATTCTACTGCTTGCATTTTGCGCAAGAACCATGAAGATAAGATTAGACAGATTAGGGCTCGTACGGTGGCATATCGACAGTCGTTTTCCCCTTGCTCTATTTGCGAGTGGAACAGAAAAGGGAATGACTAGTAATGGTATAGAGTACCCTTCGCCACGCACCATATAGTGGCTTACGGAGTATGTATATAGAAGTAGATGTACCTGCAAAATATATCATTGTTCGACACGCGCTTTAGGAGATCGATGTCATGAATATTGAGATAGCAGCCACATTTGTTCGTGCTAGTTCCTGATTCTTTTGAGAAAGCGCCTGAATGAAGTGCAATAAGAATGCGTGGTAGCAACTCTGAGGATCTCCTGGTAGTGTTGATAGACAAATGGCTGTTGTAGGACAGAACGCCCCGTATACCAACAAGTAACTGTTTCCGGACATATGTTTATAGGAGCTTTTCTCCTAGTTTGAGGTGCGAGACAATTTAGTTTTTCTTAAAACGGAGCTCTGACGTTAAATTACGATAGTAGGCGTCGTGCTTATGTGGGCCTACGTAATAGCGACGGTAAGTTTCACGTCGATCATTAATCCGCGTCAAATGTTACTCCAGTCAGAAAGACAGGTGTGGAGTGTCTCCCCCATGCATTGTCACTCGAGCGAGCGGCCATCAAGAGTCCGTGAAGTAGGGGCGGTGCCACGCGTCTTTTTCCAAACCTCTCAAGCCGTTCGCCAATAATCCGTGACGGGGGTGGAGCCAATGTCTGCACGGACGACTCACGATGCTCGGACACACGCATGCGCAAGATTACCACACGCCTGAAAGACGCAGGAGCTGACAGCCGCGGAGAAGTGACCTGAGCACGTAAGAAACGGCACTGTGGGTCGATTGACGGCCAGCAAAGGGAAAACGATTGACCCGGCAGTCACCGTAAGCTACGACTGGGTGCTTCCAGTCTTGGAACGGCGCGGGAAGACAGCTCCACTTCGCTTGCGCTTTCGTCTCTCTGGACACTACACTCTTTGTAATGGGTAAGCAGGGTCCTGAAGACCATAGTAACGTTGAACGTGCACAGACGGCAGGAAACCGTATTCGGTTACGCTATTAAACACACCCCAGTGTCATCTCCAAGTGTTTCTTAACCAGCCGTGACTAACATATCACATATTCCTATACTTTCATGTGATTGATAAGTCACGACTGCTCAAGAAACACTTGGAGTCACATTCTTCATTTTAGAACCAGGCTAGTCCATTGCATTTAAGAATCTATGACCAACATGAATTTTCACTGCAACTCAAATACGTCCAGTTCTGGCTGTAGGGATGGCGGATATCGCTGAAACAACCGGTTTTCGGCTGCATCATTTTTTTACCACGTCTGTTTTACCTGACTGTTAAAACCATTCAAAATAACCGGTTACTGAAATAACCGATTTTCCGCATTTAATTCCTATTATTTCCTATATTAAACGTTTAAATCGCACAAAGACTGAAAAATTTTGGCTCAGTTTCAAGATACATAGAATCATAAAATTAAATTAAACAGACAAATAAAACTTGCTTTTCTCGAAAAGTAATAACTGGTTGAATACTATAAAAAAATGACCCACTGTATAAAGATATATGGAATCAAAATAATAAATTAAACAGGCAAAGACAAGAAAGCTTAATCCATCCACCGTTCTTTACTTTAATACTGCAAAAAATCACCAGTATTCTCCTATTGACTCTAAT
Source organism: Schistocerca americana (assembly GCF_021461395.2). NCBI lineage: Eukaryota > Metazoa > Arthropoda > Insecta > Orthoptera > Acrididae > Schistocerca > Schistocerca americana. The sequence continues at coordinate 211,996,369 of NC_060120.1, forward strand.
TTTTTGAAACTCTTCCCAAAAATCATGATCTAATCGGGTATCATACCATTATTTGGGCATTAAAATTAGTCAGTGCTGAAGGGTGAAAACTGAGGGTGAAGAAATATTTTTCGTCTCAATTTGTCCGTTTTCAAGGGCTACAAGCAGATATAGTCATATTATGTAGACACAGATAGCAGATCAGCTACTTTCTATTTTTATTGTATACTACGAATTATTTGTTAAGTTTTTAGTTTATTACTGTCACCTTTGTTTCCTTCCTCTTCTTTGATTTTGTAGAGATAGTATACAAATTTTTAATCTTTTAGAGCAAAAGGAGCATTGTACTTTATTGCTACGTCACTTCCTAAAAATACTTCTAGACTTGATTGTTGCCATTCTGCAATATAACGGGTGTCTGAGGACGACAGTGAGCAACTATCTGATAGACGAAAGCGCGGGCAAGTCATGCACACTGCATACAAAACCGTATCTTAAGCCGCGACACGGGCCAACAGCGACGTCATTATCTGTGCAATGATGTACCAATTCTTATGCAGTGTGCCTGTTGCTAGTTTCTGTCGGCACTGTTATTAAAATAGCACTGATCGCTTTTCCCATTTTCTATAATAACTCAGTATTTCAAAACAATGCAAATTTAATGAAGATAAATTTACTCTTTTTTAAAAAAAATTTATTTTAAAATGAAAAATTTAAGCACTGCTGCTGTTGATGATGGATATTTCGGTCATCTTGCTTGGTTGTTAGTAAACAATAAAAAAAAACCACCTGTTGTAACCGAGACCACACCAATACCGAAAAATGTTGGTTATTCAGAACTGAAACACCAGAATCGGTTTTAACCTGTCGGTATTTTCTATCCATAGTTACGTGTTATACTCAGTGTTCCTCAACCGCCGTATCGCGACACATTGATTATCGCGAATACATACCACGTGAGTCTCGAGGTGTTTCATGTCTTCTCATCTTCCGCAGATAAAATATATAGAAAAAAAATTGTCGGCGAATCGTTTCTTGGAGCAGCCCAATTACCGAGAAATAGGCTATCATTATACGTGATCGTAAGCGTAATAATAAAAATATGTAAGTATTGTATGTCCTCAAAGTCTTTACCTTTTTGTACCTAGGAAAACATATCACATGTACGGTTGCCGCGAAAGTTTGAGACGTACTTTGGTGTTCTAGGCGCTACAGTCTGGAACTGCGCGACCGCTACGGTCGCAGGTTCGAATCCTGCCTCGGGCATGGATGTGTGTGATGTCCTTAGGTTAGTTAGGTTTAAGAAGTTCTAGGTTCTAGGGGACTGATGACCTCAGAAGTTAAGTCCCATAGTGCTCAGAGCCATTTGAACCATTTTGAACATAGAGGCAAAGTACGAGTATTCCAAGAAAGCCTTCTTACAAAGTTTGAAGAAGCAGCTGTAAACGAATCTAGGACAGTACTACAACCTCTAACATATCGTTCCCGTAGGGATCTTGAGGACGAGATTAGATTAATTACAGCGCGCAGAGGCAATTTCACAGTCATTCTCACTGTACTCCATACGCGAATGGAACGGGAAGAAGTCCTAATAACTGATTCAGTAGAAAGAACACGCCGCCATGCACTGCACAGTAGTTTGCAGAGTATAGATGTCGACACAGAGAGATGTACGAGTATTGTTTTTGGACATATGTTTATGGGATATATTTTTGTAGTTTCGAAGAATAATACCTCTTGCAAGAATACGGGCACTTTTTTCTAAAAACCAAACACTCAGTATAAAAACTAAAGTCCGCCCGAACAGCCCATGATGGCTCAAGGGTACCGACTGGCTGCCGTGTCATCCTCCAGGCATCACTGGATGCGGTTACTGAGGGGCATGTGGTCAGCACACCGCTCTCTCGGCTGTATGTCAGCTTCCGAGACTGGAGAAGTTATTTCTCAATCAAGTAGCTCCTCAGTTTGCCTCACAAGGGCTGACTGCACTCCGCTTTCCAACAGCTCTCGGCAGACCTATGGTCACCCATCCAGCAGCTAGCCGAATCCGACAGCACTTAATCGGACGGGAACCGGTGTTACCACTGCGACAAGGCTATTGGCCTAAACACGCAGTATATGATGACGAAATGTTTCTCTTCAATCGATCTAACGGAAGGAAGGAAGGAAGATTAGTGTTTAACGTCCCGTCGACAACGAAGTCAATAGAGACGCATCAGTCGGTCTGAAACTTACTGAAGAGAATATCGATATTATTCATGATCGATAACATCCGCTACAATTATAATAAAAGCGGAAGTATGTTAGTGATACCCTTAAACTTGGACCATTGTAAATTTGTATTTTGATTTACGCTACGTGGGGTCGTTAATAATTTATTTTTTGGTCTTATTTGCGGTGATTGTGCTCTTTTGGATGTGGGAGGTCTAACGTGTTTTATAAAGGCCCTGCTCTTCGAGAAGTTTACCGTCCTGTCTAGGAATATATGAGATGGGTTTTCGGCTTACATGTCATGCACTATAATGACTCCTGCTAGCTGGACATTCTGTACTTATCAGTCGCACTCTCTTTAGAGCATTACCACAAATTTGTTGGTTTTTCTGGAGTGACAATTTGCATAATCGTCAGATTTTAGCCGTAATTTTGCAGGTGCGCCTTAAGACGTGAGTGTTGCCCTGGTACATGGTGTGGTTTCCTTTTTGTATTGAACGTAAAAATTTGTTACAACTACTGCGGATGTTATTAATCACGAACAATATACATAACACGATACGATATTTACGATATTGCGGTGCCTGCTTTGTGCGAAGTACAATACGTATACATATACACGTGCCAGTTTTGCATGTCCTATCAAGAGAAACATGTGTCAGTTTATTTAATTTGTCCTATGGTGGATCTTGACAGTGTGATAAAAACGTCGCTAATCCACCAAACACCGAGAATTCTGATACTGGCACTTTGTGGATATGCTTTCCTTCGTAACTGTTCTGGCTAAGGTATTCGTAAAGAAAGTCGTGTTCCCAATTTTCCATAGCTAGAAATGTTGTAAGAAACACATAGACGACATTTTCAGTTGCTTCAGTCAAAACAACTTTTCTAAATCATAACAATCTGCTGCACTGGATGTCGTTACCTGGATTAAAATATCATTTTATTTTATATTCTTCAATAATGGAATGTTTTGGCTATATAGGCAAGTGCATAGTACCGCTTTTCTCAGCCCTTTTTTTTCCTTTGGCGCACACCAAAGTACGTCGAAGTTACTTCTACATCTACATGTTTACACTGCACTTCACAATTAAGTGCCTGGCAGAAGGTTCATCGAATCACCTTCAAGATATTTCTCCATTGTGCCACACTCAAACAGCAAGTGGGGAAAACGAACACTCTGATTTCTTTCATTTTATTATGATTGTCATTTCTCCCTATACAGGTGGGGTTTCTTTTAGCACTCATGTGGATGACTTCACACTTTTCATTATTTAGAGTCAACTGCAAATTGGTATCTTGTCTAAATCATTTCGCAATTAGTTTTGATCATCTGATGACTATACAAGAAGGTAAATGACAGCATCATCTGCAGACAATCTAAGGGAGCTGATGAGATTGTCTCCTGAATCGTTTGGGGGGGGGGGGGGGGGGGGGGTACCGGACTTTATTTCTGTTTTACTTGATGACTTCCCGTCAGTTACCACGAACTGTGGCAAGTGAGACGATACGCCGTAGAAACGCAATTTGATTAGCAGTCCCTTGTGGGGAATCGTGTCAAAAGCCTTCTGAAAATCTAAATTAATCTAAATTATGGAATCAAATTGACATAGCATTCATTACTTCGTGAGAAAAAGGACATAATTGTGTTTCGCAATAACGACATTTTCTGAGTCCGTGTTTGTTATTTGTGAATAAATTATTTTCTTCGAGATAACTCAAAATGTTTGAACATAGTGTATATTCCAAAATCCATCATCTGTCGATGACTTTCCATTCAATAAAATATGGTGTGTCCTTCTCACCAGAAAATCCTCAATCCAAGTCACAAATATCACTTGATACCCAATACGATCGTACTTTTTATAATAAGCGTAAGTGTGAAACTGAGTCAAACGGTTTTCGGGAATCGAGAAATAATGTATCTACCCGACTCCCTTGACCTGTGGCTTTTAGTACGTCATGTGAGAAAAGTGCGAGCTGGGTTTCACAAGGTCGATGTTTTTGAGAAATCCATACTGGCTGGCATGGAGGAGATCGTTTTATTGGAGATGCCCAGTTACGTTTGAGCTCAGAATACGTTCTATATTCTACAGCAAATGGATTTGAAGGCAGGTGAACGCTGGTTTTGTGGATCGTCCTGCTACACTTTTTGCGGATAGTTGTAACCTGAAATTTCTTTCCGCTACTGAGCATGCTTTTTTGTTAGAGGGATCTACGGTAAATTAGAGTTTAAAGAGGGACTAGCTTGGCCGCAAATTCGGTATAGAATCTAATAGGCATTCCATCGGGCCCTGGGCTCTGTTCAGCTTTAGCGACTTCGGCTGTTTCCTCTACACCACTGGAACTAATATCTGTATCACTCATCTTTGCAGTGGTGCCAGAATTAAATTGGAGCAATACCTCTTCAATCTTCCTTTGTAAAGAAATATTTCTACTTTTGCTTTGATACCCTCAATTACAGTTCCTGTCTCGTCCATGAGTGCCTGAATGTTAAACTTGATATCAGTAATAGCCGTTACGACCAGAATTTCTTTGGGTTTTCTGAGGAGCCCTTCGATAATATTTTGCTACGATAGACGCTGAGTGCTTCACGCATTGCCCTGTTGACAGACAAACACGTTTCATTCAGCGTCTTCCCACCTCTAGCCCTATGTTTAGTTTTAGGTGCATTATACACTTTTCTCTGTTTCTATGCCATGGAGCGTCCCTTTCATCATTAACTGTTGTACTAGGTTTATATCTGTCAAGTGTATGACCAACTATTCTTCTAAACCTGAGCTACAGTTTTCCTACGTGTTAGCCTTCTTGAGACACGGGCCATTTTGCTTGTGACAAGACCGTATGGTGTAGGCTGTCTTCCTTTTGACGTTAATTGGTCATTTCTTATTGGTTGCATTTGTCTCTGCGCCTTGCCCTCCCTGACTGGAACGCTGTTGTCAGTCATGACAACAATGGTGTCTCTACGTATCGTTTTGATGCTGTGCTGCCGTCAGAACAAGATAAAGATTTCCTTGGAGTGTGAAAAATGTAAGAGTGAAGTAGTCATATTGTTTCACGCGCGAAAAGGCAGACGTTCTTTGGCTATGGTCTAGTCAACAGAGTTAAATGACAGGAATCTGTCAGATAGACTGAGGGGCAGTTTCAGTGCCACATGTTCAACTGTTTGTTCCAGCGATTTTCCAATACGGGACCATTCACAACAACGACTAGTAGATAAACAGTTCGCCCATTGGATGTGGAGGAACCAGTGTTGCGACGAGTAGAAGGTCTGCCAAGGCTGGTGCTGAAGGTACGAATGATTGTTGCTGCACGAGCCGTCACTTTATTAATACTACATAGCGTGCGAACTCTCAGAACACAAGACCAATATGCCAGATTGCTAGACATGTACGCATTCATGCAGTATCATAGGACATGCATGCATGCCGTAGAACATGCATGCATTCAGGCAGTATCATATGGTTAAACACACGTAATGAGGTTGCAAAACAATAAGAATATATTCAGTTCTATATTTATTTCTTTTTGCTTCTAAAACAGTACACAATAATCAATTTCTCCAAATCTTCTTCTGTTAGGCTCGTGAATATTTTTTCACATGGTAAATGACCTCTGTACGTCACAGATAAGCGACAGGTGCATACTTAAGTGAAGGAATTTGGGCCAAAGCCAGATCAAGTTCAAAGACACTTACATTTTCACTACAAAATATGTCTTTGTCAACTTCATAAACTCAATATCAGGATATGATACGATAACTTTGTTCATGTAATGTTTTGTTGCAACACCCACTTCTCCATTTTTCAAACTCTTAAATAACTGTCAAAGATTCCACCACTTACAAGTGGCTACCAGCTTCGTTTTGCTGCAGACAAATGCACAAAACTTGTTGTAAATCAGGTCTTGCTTCAAACTGCTTTCTTGCATGCCACTTCCGCATCTTTAGTGCAAGTTGCATTTGTGACATGGAAAGTGTATACGACCCAAAGCCGGAAAAAGAATTACGCGACAATAACTTTAGGCTATTCAATAGAGTGAAGCAAACAAATGGTAATGTCAATAAATTTGCAGTAATTTACTTTCTCTTACCGAGTAAACTTCATTAAAATTATCACAGCAAAAGGTGGCAACATTTATCCAGCTACCCTATCTGGTTGAAATAGGCTATGGTGCAAAGCTAAATCTGCCTGTATATGAACTATGTCTAAATGCGACAACACGACCAAGTGATTTCAAAAATACCATCAGTAGGGAAAAAGGCTTGACTTAACAAATGTGGTCAGAATTTTCAGACCTTTGTATTTTGTGCGTCTGTTTACCCTGTTTATGGAAGATATTAGCATATTCGCATTGTTATATTTTATACGTGCGGTTTCAGCTATACGATGTAGCGCATGGGCTAAACGTGTAATGTGTTTTAGGTCAGACTAAAATATTTTAGTTGCCTTCCTGACCTTCATCGTATGCTGGGCAGCACCCTTTTTTATTTAAATTTATTGTCACGAAGTTTGTTGGCTTCTACCGACAGCTAACGAGCGACCTAGGGCGCTTGAGCCCACTATAAAATTTACAAATTATTGCAAATTACCCATATTTTGCACTTTTGGCGTAATTCATTTGAAAATAACATCAGTGAAAGATGCTGTCATGCGAGTTATTGCAATATATGCACTGACGCAGGAAAAATGACATAATATGCGTTACAGATATCTAAATCAATGCAGTTATATCGACGAAATCTTCGAAATATCCATTCATTTCCCGAATAGCCAAAACAAGCGAACATGCATTCGCATGGAAATCCGGGCTCTACTGATTGCAGTTCTGCAGATCTATATTAATATCTGCCGAAGTACTTTTCCAAAAGGCTAGATACACACCATCACACTTCCAGGTTGCCTGTCGAATGGTTCACAGGGGCAACAAAATATTGATTCTGGGTGTTTCACAGAGAGACCGAATTTAAAAATTAAAATATAGTGCGTGCAGGTTCTCTGAATGAAAGACCCACATGCCAGCTTACAGTTCTACCGGTTCACTAGGTCTGTTTTTGTTCACCCTCCGATCGGCCACGAAATTAAAACCACAGTGAAAATCCCGTGAAGATTTGCACAGATGTGTTGTGCAATGTCTCTAGTATTCCCGCCCATCGCGTCACGTCGCATTTTTCAGTTCTGAGCGCACAGTGAGCATGTAACAATAAACAGAATGACAGTGTCTCTCGCGAAGTATGAAGTGTATGCTGAGGCGTTTCGCCCGATTTCATGTTGCTCACGTAACATAATTTTCATGCGTTTCCTTCTTCATGATGGTTCTCACCCGCACACTGCAGGTGCAACAAAGGCGCTCCTGCAGGTTTTCGATGGGAAGTATTTGATCACTTACCATAAAGCGTCGACTTTGCTCCCTCTAACTTTCATCTCTTCGCTCACATGAACCGTTGGTTATGAGTGCAGCATTTTGGCACAGACAACGAGCTGCAGACCAGCGCAGCGAACTGACAGAAATCAGAGGCGCCTGCCTGCTATAACGAGGGTATTGGGAAGATGCTACCACGCTACGACAAATGTCTAAGTCAGAGTGGTGACTATGTAAAGTCGGTGGAAAGAGTAACTAAATGCTGCAAATCAAATATTTTTCTTTTCACTGTAGTTTCAGTTAGGAAAAAGGAGTCCTCCTATGTTAATAGATATACGCCATCATAGTTGTACGTCGGCTATCGAAAGGCTTCCAAGGGCAACAAAGATTTGATTTTGAATAATTCGTATAATTATTGACCGAATTTAAAAATCCAAAATGCTGTCGTAATCTGTTTATTGAGAGTTGTAATCTTACGTTAAAAGATCAACACACCATGTGAAGGATTAAAGTCAGAAACTGTGTGTTTGTCTTGATGCCGCAGAAGTCAAGTTTTCCCAGACTATATTCATACAGTACTTGAGAATGAAAGCACTTAGCGACTATCAATAAACTTCACACAAAATTTCAGATCTTTCCGAAACTTTTTCTCGCTGACGCCTCCCACAAAACAATGAAATGGAAAAAAGTTATGACAACAATTTCGCTATTCATGTAGTAAAACTCCAGCATCAGGCACGACGATTTAATTTACTGCTTCTTTATTGCTAAATCTATTCGCATCAGATTTTGCAGACAGCATTCGCACGTACCACTGAATGTACCTTCAAAATTATATCATTGTATGACACATACTTAATGATACACGTCGGCATAAACATTGAGAGGTTTGAAAAACTAGGTTATCTTAAAATAATTTTACATTCTTAAAGTCAAATATGCAACACATTACATCATTTCTAATGACACGTTTGGGGCTGTTTCATGTGTGGAAGTTCTATTGTTCGAAGAATTGGGAATGGGGTATCAAATGGTTCAAATGGCTGTGAGCACTATAGGACTTAACATCTGTGGTTATCAGTCCCCTAGACTTAGAACTACTTAAAACTAACTAACCTAAGGACGTCACACACAGCCATGCCCGAGGCAGGATTCGAACCTGCAACCGTAGCAGCAGCGCAGTTCCAGAATGAAGCGCCTAGAACCGCTCGTCCACAGTGGCCGACCGGGAATGGGGTAGTATTACTGGCGGATTCTAAAACGGCACGCTGAAAATCCGCATTTCACAGCTTGCGTTTTATTACGGATGAGATGGGATTCACACAGTGTGGGAAAATAAATGACTGCAATAACTACGTTCAGGCAGAGGCGGATCTTCGAGCGACCTTCGAAGCAAGGCTTAGATTCGCTTTAGTATCAATATGTGGAATTGTGTGTGACAGACTCAAAGGACCTACATTCTTTTCCGGAGGAATTAATGGGTGCAGTTTATCACCAATTTCTGCCCAAGAAGTTACTCGCCATATTGGAGAAAATTACTATTGCAGAAAGACAACGGATGTGGTTTATGCTCAGTGGGGCAACACCTCAATTTTCTACCTATCGTAAGACAGTCCTTAACACAAACGCCTCATGAGTGATGAATTGGTCAAGGATGTTCTATAGCAAAGCCTCTCCTGTCACTTTAGCTTATTTCCATACGCTACAAAACTGTGCGTTCCATGCACATGACTAAATCCGAGGGCACCTAGGTATGTTTGTACGAGCTCGTGATTCTTTGAGAAGGGCTGAGGGATGTGCAAGAATGAGTGGTAGACACACAGAGTACTTCCTGTAGCGTCAACAGACATACGACAGAATGACCCATATCTCAACAAGTAATGGTTCGCGTACGTATATTTATAGCAGCTTTTTTTTTACTTTGTGCAGTACTATATAATCTAACACCTCGGAGCACTTCGTTTTAAACGTTTTGTGCAATCACGGTTATAAAGATACTCGAACATAAATCGTGAGGCACTCTTTCTTACTAAACTTTATATTAAAAGCAATAAATCACAGATAGTATTGGCGTTTTTATAGTATCTATAGATTCACTTTTGGACCAACGCTTATTGAAGAAAATATGGCGTTTTGTAATGAACTAGATATTTTCTGACATACGAAACAGAATGCAACTCTAGATCGAGAATCATCGACGGTCACGTAAACACCTTCAGGTATGTGACAAGGAAATACGCATTACCGACTAGACAGGTAATGTTAGTTGTAGAGCCATAAATTTTGTGGATGGCCTGATGGTACAGCATGAAATGTTAAACGAAGGAAACTACATGAACGTAATTTCGAATGATGATAAGATTTCAGAATGCTGAAGAGACTGGAACTTGTTCTAAATGAAGAAAAAGTTTAGCTGTTTTCACTGAACGAAAATGCAACAGTCTTGGTCTACAAGATTAGTTAGCTACAACATAAATATTTAAGCCATACAAATACATGGAAGTAACAATGCATGCGCATATGAAACAGAACGATTAAATAGGTTCAGTTGCGAGATGCCTAAATACAAGCTTTCCATTTATTAAATTGGTATTTTTTTGCAAAAGAAAAATGTTGCTAGAAAACGATCGTACGCATGTCCTAAAGACTGCTTAAGATGTGGGACCATTGCCACGAAATTTGACACAAATATCCTGATCGTTTAACCCAGGACTGGCCTACATTCACGCTCTCAGAGTGCAGTCGTGTCTGCTCAGCACTCCGGCTTCCCCCACCACTACTCTACTCCGAGCAGGTTTGCGGGTGAGACGGCCGTATGCCAAATGCTGCATTCCAGGAAACGTAAAAAGACGTGTTTACAACACAATGTAACTATTTATAAGAGACAAATGTTGCGGCATACTTTCATATGCACGATGAATAGAACTGTAAAAAGCTGTTCATACAGGCATTCAACACAAAGTTGTGAGGTTTTATACATTTTGCGTTTAGAGTAAGTAACACACTAGTGTCTGGAACTACGTTTCTCAATGCAGTCAAACACACGGAGTTATGTTGGCTAAAATCTGTTAAATCAAAACGTTGGTGGGATTTCTTTTATTTCATATCAGAAAAAGCCGTTCCCACGCTTGTGTTGAACCAAACATTGAAGTAACTGGAGTAGTTTGTCTGTGCTGTCGGGGATATTATTCTTAAGTTACATTTAATGAAACTCTTGTAAATTCCTGGGTTGGACAAACAAGTTGCTCATCTGGGTGCTAGCCTGTACCTCTGTCAGCTCAAATTGGAAATAATGAGGCATACTGGCAGCCAAAAACGAAATCACTCTCACAAATAAGTCGAAATTCGTTTTGAACGGTGCAATGGCTTCGAATCTCTTCGAGGACTCGTAATGAAACCTGTCAGTTTGTGAAACGTACTGTCATGTCTGCTCCACAAATGATCGCCTTGAGTTTCTGAAAATGTTGCATGTCATGAAGTTGAAGCTGATTTTTCCATTGGGTAACTGCTCTTTTTAATAGCATCAATCTTGTCCTGTGTATTTGCTATCAAATGATTCTCCCTTTGCATTAAGACATTTAAGGAATTCAAATAAATGACGATGTCGTCCGTACAAGAATTTGTCACTACTACACTAACCGTTTTTTTTCCCCTAAAGGCCACTTTCATTTCAGTGGTCAAACACTGTCGTTTGCATGAAGACAAGTGCATCATATCATCTTTGTGGCTGGTGTTGTAATGACGTTCCAGTAAGTGTTTATGCAATTATTAATATTGTTATGGCATGTTAAAACATTTATCATGGCCCTTAAACTATACGAAAAGAAAGGCACTTCCATTCAGCACTAAACGATGTGGCTTTCCCACTTTTCCTTTGGACAAGTACGAGGTAAAAAAAAAGATCCGTAACTTTGTTCACAAAATTTTTCTACGTTTACCTTTTACTTCTTGTGCTCTCCTTCGAAAGAGTCTCCTCCGCAACTGATACACCTCGCCATGCGCCATCTGCGAATTTTCTTTTATCTCGTCTATCGTTGTAAATCTTCGTCCTTTTAACTCGATTTTTCGACTTTGGAAATAAAAAATGTCCGCAGGGGACAGGTCTGGAGAGTACAGAGGATGAGGCGGCAGAGTGGTTTTGTTTTTTTGCTCAATGATCACACTCCAACAGGGATGAATGGGCTGGTGCGCTATCGTGATTAATTGTCTCGCCACATTTCTGGCCGCTCTCAAATTTTCTCGCAGGCGTCGCAACGCGTCTTAGTAGTACCATCGATTAAAATTTTGACCCTGTGGAACAAATTCATGATGAAATAATCCTTCAAAGTAAAGAAAATTATCAGCATGGCTTCGACATGACCCGACGAGCTTTTATTTTTGTCTTGGAGAACCTTTCCTGACCCATTCTGAATATTGAACCTTGCTCTCAACATCATAACCGTAGACCCATGTCTCATCACCAGTTATGATCCTCTTAAGGAACATCTCGTTCTCATTTGCACGATCCAAAAGCTCCTCGCAGATTGCGAAGCGAAGGTCTTTCTTGTCTTGATTCATGAACCCTGGAACGAAATCTGCGGCAACACGATGCATTCCAAGATGGTGTGACAGGATTCCATGACATGGTCCAACTGAAATGTTACATTCTTCTGCAATCTCTCGGACAGCCAGTCTTCGAATGGCACGCACAGTTTTCTTGAAGTTCCTGACATGAGCGTCGTCGGTAGACGTCGAAGGACGTCCTGGACGAGGGTCAACTTTAACTTCCGTCCAGCCTCTAACACTGTCATCTCGAAATTCGCAAACTGTGCGACACAACGTTCTACTCAATGCAGCACTGAACAATAACTAACACACATACAACAATGAAACTTCTGGCAGTTTCACATCAAACAAAGGCGTGTGCAGGGATGCCAGCCGCATTACGCTCCAAAACACCATTGGCGCGAAATTACTAATGTTCCGGAATTTTTTTGAACAGACCTTGTACGTAGATGCCATAGTATTTCTAATGCAGAACATGAATCTGATTTAAGGGAAATAGTACTGTCAACAAACCACTTGGCGTTTGCTTTACCCTAGCGGCGTCCGGCTGCATCCTTCGTTTGTCTGTGCCTCCTCATCCCTCGGTACCAACCGCCGCTGCACTCGCACCGGTAGGCAGGAGTGCGGCTGGAACAATCGCACTCGCAGAGCGCTCGTTGGTCAGGCCTGTTGAAATCTATAAAAGAACCTTCTAAGATCTCAAGAGCCAGTTTTCAGTGAGGAGTCTTGTTATAGTCTGCACCCCTCTAAGCATACAACTCCCTTAAGGACAGACGTAGGGCCAAATGCAGTCTTGACTTAAACATATACAGGGTGATTCAAAAAGAATACCACAACTTTAGGAATTTAAAACTCTGCAACGACAAAAGGCAGAGCTAAGCACTATCTGTCGGCGAATTAAGGGAGCTATAAAGTTTCATTTAGTTGTACATTTGTTCGCTTGAGGCGCTGTTGACTAGGCTTCAGCGTCAGTTGATGCTAAGATGGGGACCGCTCAACAGAAAGCTTTTTGTGTTATTGAGTACGGCAGAAGTGAATCGACGACAGTTGTTCAGCGTGCATTTCGAACGAAGTATGGTGTTAAACCTCCTGATAGGTGGTGTATTAAACGTTGGTATAAACAGTTTACAGAGAATGGGTGTCTGTGCAAAGGGAAAAGTTCTGGACGGCCGAGAACGAGTGATGAAAATGTAGCACGCATCCAGCAAGCATTTGTTCGCAGCCCAGGAAAATCGACTCGCAGAGCTAGCAGAGAACTGCAAATTCCACAATCAACTGTATGGAGAGTCCTACGAAAAAGGTTAGTTATGAAACCTGAACGTCAACTACCCGAGGCGATGGATCGGCCGCCAGGCAGCCCGTGACAGAGCCCTTCATCACTGGCCTCCAAGAAGCCCTGATCTTACCCCTGCAATTTTTTCTTATGGGGGTATGTTAAGGATATGGTGTTTCGGCCACCTCTCCCAGCCACCATTGATGATTTGAAACGAGAAATAACAGCAGCTATCCAAACTGTTACGCCTGATATGCTACAGAGAGTGTGGAACGAGTTGGAGTATCGGGTTGATATTGCTCGAGTGTCTGGAGGGGGCCATATTGAACATCTCTGAACTTGTTTTTGAGTGAAAAAAAAACCTTTTTAAATACTCTTTGTAATGATGTATAACAGAAGGTTATATTATGTTTCTTTCATTAAATACACATTTTTAAAGTTGTGGTATTCTTTTTGAATCACCCTGTATATCTCCAAAAATATCATACCTGAAACACCAAAACTTGAGTCTACATGTACAACATAATTCTTTATATTCTGTGCAATTTTTGTTTGAAAATGCACGTCTCCATACATTTTATAAGGATTTGAATTTTTAATTACCATTGTTTCTATAATGTACCTTTTCTCGTAAGCTAATCGAGCAATAAAATTGGAATTTAACTCTTTATGTCTGAATAAGAGGCTAATAAAACGTGAGGAACAGATTTTTGTTCAAGGTCATAGTTGCTCTGAAATTAATTTTTCAGCTTAGTTTTACCCGGGAGTGCTCTATTTTTGTCAAATTTTAAAGGATAACTTTTCTCAGAAAAAAGATAACAGAAGAGTGCTGGACAGGATTATTCAGTAATGTAATTCGTAAGAACTATGCCAAATTTCAGGATGTTAGCTTTTCTAGTTCCTGAGAAAAGGTACATTATACAACAAAAAAGTCAGTTTAAGGGAGTTCGCATTTAAAGTTTTTATTTCAATTTTTGACAGTATTACTATACCCGTAGCGACTAATGCTGGTCATATCCATAATCTTTATTCTCTTCTCCTGTTTCCTTTACCCAGCCAACTTTTGCATTTTTTTCTTCTGCTGGCTGAGCTTTGTCCAGTTGCGCTTCATCGATGCTTTGACCATCTTCAGTGTGAACGCACCAGGATGGAAGCCTAGTCTCAGCAGGCACTTAATTCTACTTCCATTTTCCCTATCGAACACTAGACAGGCACCAGATGCAACTATCTTCAGAACAACTGACGACACAGATACTGCTTTTTGGACAATGCATCCACAAAAGGTGACTGAGCTCTCATTTTTATTCTGTGTTTTCCCATGTACACGTTTTTTGAGCAGCTCAGGATTGGCTAGGTACCTGAAAGTTGGAATATTTTGAACATAGTTTTCTGTGAATATGTGTGTATCGTGGCATTTTGCTCTGATTGTTGCCAGCATCATATTTAAAGTACCAGGGAAGCAGGTTGCTAGCCTTACTTGCCCCGAGTCCCATTGGGTTTTACCCCTAACGGCTGAGGGACTAACCGGTGGATTTGGTAGTCATTGCCGTATGAGCACAAAGGTGACCACGACTCAGAATATGTCCGAGATGCCCAGCCTTATTCCAAAGTAACTGGTATCCCGACTTACTTGGCCACTCATACGTTGCCCGTGGTTCATGAACTAGGACATGACTACAGGAACCCACACCATGAACCAAGTCTTGCATATGCGGATGACTTAGTTGTGATGGCAGATTCGATTGAAAGTTTGCAAAGTAATATTTCAGAGCTAGATCAGAAATGTAAGGACTATGGTATGAAGATTAGCATCTCCAAAACGAAAGTAATGTCAGTGGGAAAGAAATATAAACGGATTGAGTGCCAAATAGGAGGAACAAAGTTAGAACAGGTGGACGGTTTCAAGTACTTAGGATGCATATTCTCGCAGGATGGCAACATAGTGAAAGAACTGGAAGCGAGGTGTAGCAAAGCTACTGCAGTGAGCGCTCAGCTACGATCTACTCTCTTCTGCAAGAAGGAAGTCAGTACCAAGACTAAGTTATCTGTGCACCGTTCAATCTCTCGACCAACTTTGTTGTACGGAAGCGAAAGCTGGGTGGATTCAGGTTACCTTATCAACAAGGTTGAGGTTACGGATATGAAAGTAGCTAGGATTATTGCAGGTACTAGTAGATGGGAACAATGGCAGGAGGGTGTCCACAATGAGGAAATCAAAGAAAAACTGGGAATGAACTCTATAGATGTAGCAGTCAGGGCGAACAGGCTTAGATGGTGGGGTCATGTTACACGCATGGGAGAAGCAAGGTTACCCAAGAGACTCATGGATTCAGCAGTAGAGGGTAGGAGGAGTCGGGGCAGACCGAGGAGAAGCTACCTGGATTCGGTTAAGAATGATTTCGAAGTAATAGGTTTGACATCAGAAGAGGCACCAATGTTAGCACTGAATAGGGGATCATGGAGGAACTGTATAAGGGGGGCTATGCTCCAGACTGAACGCTGAAAGGCATAATCAGTCTTAAATGATGATGATGATGATGTGTGTACCGTTACGATCCATTTCGAGCAAAAAAGGTTGATTTATAGAAAGTTAAAAACTGAAATAAGGTTGTAGCACGTACTATTTAAGAAAACCACGTTGTAAACAAAGAAACAAGCAAAGTTAATCTTTCTCACAGCCCTTTAAACTCATCTGCGGTTTGTTTCGACTGTGTGAACGAAAAATTGACTCACACAAAATTTCTGGCGTAGAGAAGGTGTGGCTCACAGAATAGAAAGAGGGGGCTTGCCAGAAGCAGACGCCCAAACTAACTTTTGGAAAACATATTTCTAGCCAGAATTCGATTATGAAAATTTGCAATGTTATTCTTAAAAAATCAGTCTAATAAATTACGCAATAAAAAATCGATTTTTTCGCAATTTTGCCCTGCATGTGCCATCAAGATCTGTGAACACATGTTTCACACAGAAGTCACTGAGAACTCTCTGTGAATGTACATTACGAGTTCCAACACGTTGTTATCGGAGGAATGGTGAATGTTTCTGGAGGCCGTCGTACAGAAAACGTCGAGTTAAAAATTAAATTGTGTCCAAATTTCAGAAGGCGTGCTGAGGTGCACAGCGGGCCTGCGCGTGTTGCAGGTCGCACGCTGCCCGTGCCGGTGCCGTGCAGGGTGTGCGGCGACAAGAGCTACGGCAAGCACTACGGCGTCTACTGCTGCGACGGCTGCTCCTGCTTCTTCAAGCGCTCCATCCGCCGCAGGATGCTCTACTCCTGCATCGGTCAGTCCTTCCAAGCTTCGCTCGTTCGCTCTTAAACGCTTGCTTTACACGAGGCGAAACTGCAAAAACTCAGATGCAGCGTTGAAAACAAATGTTGTACGAGTATATTTCCTGAATTTCAATATCTAACGTTGGGATCCAGAAATACATTGCTTTATCTGTAATCTAATTCTAGCGAAAACAGTCTATGTTTCTACCGTGAGGGAGCAATATGTGCAATCTATGGCAACCGTGTCACCTGGAAACATTCCGGTACTGTGCTGTGGGTCATTGCGAGAGTTATGTCGCCTCGGGATGGTTTGGACTAGGGCTCTCCATAAAATATCGCTATATCCATTTTTTGCCAAATTATGTAAATATATATCGACGACATTTTTCCCCAATATATTACACTACTGGCCATTAAAATTGCTACACCAAGAAGAAATGCAGATGATAAACGGGCATTCATTGGACAAATATATTATACTAGATCTGACATGTGATTACATTTTCACGCAATTTGGGTGCATAGATCCTGAGAAATCAGTACCCAGAACAACCATCTCTGGCTGCAATAACGGCCTTGATACGCCTGGGAATTGAGTCAAACAGAGCTTGAATGGCGTGTACAGGTACAGATGCCCATGCAGCTTCAACACGATACCACAGTTCATCAAGAGTAGTGACTGGCGTATTGTGACGAGCCAGTTGCTCGACCACCATTGACCAGACGTTTTCATTTGGTGAGAGATCTGGTGAATGTGCTGGCCAGGGCAGAAGTCGAACATTTTCTGTATCCAGAAAGGCCCGTACAGGACCTGCAACATGCGGTCGTGCATTATCCTGCTGAAATGTAGGGTTTCGTAGGGATCGAATGAAGGGTAGAGCCACGGATCGTAACACATCTGAAATGTAACGTCCACTGTTCAAAGTGCCGTGAATGCGAACAAGAGGGGACCGAGACGTGTAACCAATGGCACCCCATACCATCACGCCGGGTGATACCCCAGTACGGCGATGACGAATACACGCTTCCAATGTGCGTTCACCGCGATGTCGCCAAACACGGATGCTACCATCATGATGCTGTAAACAGAACCTGGATTCATCAGAAAGATGACGTTTTGCCATTCATGCACCCAGGTTCGTCGTTAAGTAAACCGTCGCAGGCGCTCCTGTCTGTGATACAGCGTCAAGGGTAACCGCAGCCATGGTCTCCGAGCTGATAGTCCATGCTGCTGCAAACGTCGTCGAACTGTTCGTGCAGATGGTTGTTGTCTTGCAAACGTCCCCATCTGTTGACTCAGGGATCGAGACGTGACTGCAAGAACTGTTACAGCCATTCGGAAAAGA
This sequence comes from Schistocerca americana, assembly GCF_021461395.2. Taxonomy (NCBI): domain Eukaryota; kingdom Metazoa; phylum Arthropoda; class Insecta; order Orthoptera; family Acrididae; genus Schistocerca; species Schistocerca americana. The sequence goes on from NC_060120.1 coordinate 212,014,355, forward strand.
TGGCTGTCATCTCGACTGCTTGTGATACGAGGCCGTTGGGATCCAGCACGGCGTTTAGTATTATCCTCCTGAACCCACCGATTCCACATTCTGCTAACAGTCATCGGATCTCGACCAACGTGAGCAGCAATGTCGCTATACGATAAACCGCAATCGCGATAGGCTACAATCCGAACTTTATCAAAGTCGTAAACGGGATGGCACGCATTTCTCCTCCTTACACGAGGCATCACAATAACGTTTCACCAGACAACTCCGGTCAACTGCTGTTTTTGTATGAGAAATCGGTTGGAAACTTTCCTCATGTCAGCACGTTGTAGGTGTCGCCACCGGCGCCAACCTTGTGTGAATGCTCTGAAAAGCTAACCATTTGCATATCACAGCACCTTCTTCCTGTCGGTTAAATTTCGCGTCTGTAGCACGTCATCTTCGTGGTGTAGCAATTTTAATGGCCAGTAGTGTAATATCAAACGGCAATATCAAGTGCAAATATTTTTATTTTATGTTATATTTTTCACAATTCTCGGTAAATATTTGAAGTTGTTCTTTTGAAATAGTGGTAGAACGTAGTTTTACTTTAAATGTATGAAGGAGTGGCAGAATAAAGGTGCCCGATAGATCCGTCATTCGGTTTCGTAACATTAGGATCACATCCAGTCTTTCTCTTTGACTGTGTGAAGCAAGTATATGTGGAATAAAAGAAGTCCAATTGCACTGCGGGGTGGCGGTGTGAATGGAATAACAAGCTTTCCGATGTGAAGAAGTAGCCACCATTTGCTTGAAAAAAACCTTTTTAGGCAATTAGTGTGCTATTTATTCATATAGACATTCCTCAAAAACAGTTACTGGAACTGATGAACAAAAAACATGGCTCTGAGCACTATGGAACTTCTGGGGTCATCAGTCCCCTAGAACTTAGAACTACTTAAACCTAACTAACCTAAGGACATCACACACATCCATGCCCGAGGCAGGATTCGAACCTGCGACCGTAGCGGTCGCGCGGTTCCAGACTGTAGCGCCTAGGCCACCCCGGCCGGCTGATGAACAAAACTGCAACGTTTAGCTTCACCACGCAATTTTGACACAGCTGGTGTTGACGGAAATGAAAAAAACAAGGAAGTCGACATGAAGTGTTCCGAAGAAATCCTAATGTTACGAAACCGAATGACGGATGTATCGGGCACCTTTATTCTGCCACTTACACGCATTTACCATTGTTAGCAAAGTGGTTATCGCCAAACGTGAACGTGCGTCTTTTTCCTTTCAATTCTTGTTCCGAAGTGGATAAGCAGGCTGATAGCTTGTTGATGTACAGAATATCTAATAAAAAATCAATACTTAAATATACACCTCTAAAACCAAGAACATAATTGCAATGCGATTTTTTTCTTTTTTTTTTTTTTTTTTTTTGCCTGTGCGTCGACATTTTTTCCGTCAACATAGCGACATTTTTTTTCGTTGTGTCGAGTGCCGATAATGATGTTCTTTTAAAAATCGATATATCGTATTCCCGATCATTTTAAAAATATTGACAGTCCTAGTTTCTACAGTGAGGGCAACCGTGTTACCTGGAAACATTGACGTGCTTGTGTCACTACGAGAGTTCTGTTGCTTCAGGATGGTCTGGACAATAGTAACGTACGATCAGAGGCTTCTTACAGACCAGGGATGTTCAACCTGCGGCCGCGCGCCGCATGCGGCCTAAAGCGAGTATCAGCGCAGCCCAAGAAGTGAGTGTCTATCATAAAAAAGAAACCCATAAAATTCTATATATATGAATATGGTATTGGTGACCGTGCAGTTCGTTATAATTAATTTACAATTAAATCAATAAAATGAAATGAATACTCTGAGCTGCATACAGGCGACTATATACGTCAACGGGGACAGTTAAAAATGTGTGCCCCGACCAGGACTCGAACCTGGGATCTCCTGCTTGCATGGCAGACGCTCTATCCATCTAAGCCACCGAGGACAGAGAGGACAGTGCGACAGCGAGGACGTATCTCTGGCACGCTTCCCGTGAGACCCACATTCCCAACATTGATGACCGTGTAACTCGTTAGAATGAATTTACAATTAAATCAATACAATGAAATGAATACCCTTAGCTGCATACAGGCTTTAATATACGTCAATGGGGAATGTTGAAAATGTGTGCCCCGACGGGAACTCGAACCCGGGATCTCCCGCTTCCATGGCAGGCGCTCTATCCATCTGATCCACCGAGAACCCAGAGAGTTGTGTGACTGCAGGGATTTATCTCTGGCACGCTTCCCGTGAGACCCACATTCCCAACTTGTCCCGCACTATATTTGTAGTGCCCCTCCCCATTACACTCATTACTCGCGCCTTTACCGATTCCCGTAAGAGTTCGGGCAACGCCTGTATGCAGCTAAGGGTATTCATTTCTTTGTATTGATTTAATTGTAAATTCATTCTAACGAGCTGCACGGTCACCGATGGTATCTGTTCTTTCGGACATGTCCGAAAGAACAGATACCATCTTTATGTATATATAGTTAAGGCTCATCGGCCATTTCACCATCTTCTGTGCGGATGCACACACATTGCCCGAACTCTTACGGGAATCGGTAAAGCCGCGAGTAATGAGTGTAATGGGTAGGGGCACAACGAATATAGTGCGGTAGTGCGGGACAATAAGTTGGGAATGTGGGTCTCACGGGAAATGTGCCAGAGATAAGTCCCGGCAGTCGCACTATCCTCTGTGTCCTCGGTGGTTCTGCTGGATAGAGCGTCTGCCATGTAAGCATGAGATCCCAGGTTCGCGTCCCGGTCGGGACACACATTTTCAACTCTCCCCGTTGACTTATATCAAGGTCTGTATGCAGCTAAGGGTATTCATTTCATTGTATTGATTTAATTGTAAATTCATAAAATTATTTTTATGTATTTGTTGTTGTGGTCTTCAGTCCTGAGACTGGTTTGATGCAGCTGTCCATGCTACTCTATCCTGTGCAAGCTCCTTCATCTCCCAGTACCTACTGCAGCCCACATCCTTCTGAATCTGCTTAGTGTATTCATCTCTTGGTCTCCCTCTACGAGTTTTACCCTCCACGCTGCCCTCCAATACTAAATTGGTGATCCCTTGATGCCTCAGGACATGTCCTACCAACCGATCCCTTCTTCTAGTCAAGTTGTGCCACAAACTTCTCTTCTCCCCAATCCCATTCAATACCTCCTCATTAGTTACGTGATCTACCCACCTAATCTTCAACATTCTTCTGTAGCACCACATTTCGAAAGCTTCTATTCTCTTCTTGTCCAAACTGGTTATCGCCCATGTTTCACTTCCATACATGGCTACACTCCACACAAATACTTTCAGAAACGACTTCCTGCACTTAAATCTATACTCGATGTTAACAAATTTCTCTTCTTCAGAAACGCTTTCCTTGCCATTGCCAGTCTACATTTTATATGCTCTCTACTTCGACCATCATCAGTTATTTTGCTCCCCAAATAGAAAAACTCCTTTACTACTTTAAGTGTCTCATTTCCTAATCTAATTCCCTCAGCATCACCCGACTTAATTCGACTACATTCCATTATCCTCGTTTAGCATTTGTTGATGTTTATCTTATATCCTCCTTTCAAGACACTGTCCATTCCGTTCAACTGTTCTTCCAAGTCCTTTGCTGTCTCCGACAGAATTACAATGTCATCGGCGAACCTCAAAGTTTTTATTTCTTCTCCATAGATTTTAATACCTACTCCGAATTTTTCTTTTGTTTCCTTTACTGCTTGCTCAATATACAGATTGAACAACGTCGGGAAGAGGCTACAACCCTGTCTTACTCCCTCCCCAACCACTGCTTCCCTTTCATGTCCCTCGACTCTTATAACTGCCATCTGTTTTCTGTACAAATTGTAAATAGCCTTTCGTTCTCTGTATTTTACCCCTGCCACCTTTAGAATTTGAAAGAGAGTATTCCAGCCAACATTGTGAAAAGCTTTCTCTAGGTCTACAAATGCCAGAAACGTAGGTTTGCCTTTCCTTAATCTTTCTTGTAAGATAAGTCGTAAGGTCGGTATTGCCTCACGTGTTCCAACATTTCTACGGAATCCACACTGATCTTCGCCGAGGTCGGCTTCTACCAGTTTTTCCATTCGTCTGTAAATAATTCGCGTTAGCATTTTGCAGCTGTGACTTATTAAACTGATAGTTCGGTAATTTTCACATCTGTCAACACCTGCTTTCTTTGGAACTGGAATTATTATATTCTTCTTGAAGCCTGAGGGTATTTCGCCTGTCTCGTACATCTTGCTCACCAGATGGTAGAGTTTTGTCAGGACTGGCTCTCCAAAGGTCGTCAGTATTTCTAATGGAATGTTGTCTACTCCCGGAGCCTTGTTTCGACTCAGGTCTTTCAGTGCTCTGTCAAACTCTTCACACAGTACCGTATCTCCCATTTCATCTTCATCTACATCCTCTTCCATTTCCATAAAATTGTCCTCAAGTACATCGCCCTTGTATAGACCCTCTATATACTCCTTCCACCTTTCTACTTTCCCCTCTTTGCTTAGAACTGGGTTTCCATCTGAGCTCTTGATATTCATACAAGTGGCTCTCTTTTCTCCAACGGTCTCTATAATTTTCCTATCTTAGCCCTAGTGAGATAAGCCTCTACATCCTTACATTTGTCCTCTAGCCATCCCTGCTTAGCATTTTGCACTTCCTGTCGATCTCATTTTTCAGACGTTTGTTTTCCTTTTTGCCTGCTTCATTTACTGCATTTTTATATTTTCTCCCTTCATCAATTAACTTTAATATTTCTTCTGTTACCCAAGGATTTCTATTAGCCCTCGTCTTTTTACCTACTTGATCCTCTGCTGCCTTCACTACGTCATCCCTCAGAGCTACCCATTCGTCTTCTACTGTATTTCTTTCCCCCATTCCAGTCAATTGTTCCCTTATGCTGTCCCTGAAACTCTGTACAACCTCTGGTTCTTTCAGTTTATCCAGGTCCCATCTACTTAAATTCCGACCTTTTTGCAATTTCTTCAGTTTTAATCTACAGTTCATAGATAATAGATTGTGGTCAGAGTCCACATCTGCCCCTGGAAATGTTCTACAATTTAAAACCTGGTTCCTAAATCTCTGTCTTACCATTATATAATCTATCTGATACCTTTTAGTGTAAAGTTTTTTATGTATAGTTATGACAAATTGAATATTTTATTTGAAGTTTCCGGCGCACGATGATGTTCTGTCATTTCTCAATCCCGTTTTTAACATTTCCGCCCATGCTATACGTGAACCCTGAAAGTCTAGTTCTTATAAACGGCCAATCCGTCAGACGCGCTCGCCTGTTATCTTACGGCTAATTCAATTGCAGCTACGAAACTAGAGATTTAGAGACGTATAATGAAATTAATTTGTGGAAAACATGGACTTGTAAAATTAACAGAAGACGATGCCATTGCCGTCAGAAACTCTCTTTGGTGAAATACTATTCCACAGTACGCCAAGAAAATTTATTGCAAACCAGAAAAACTACACTCCTGGAAATTGAAATAAGAACACCGTGAATTCATTGTCCCAGGAAGGGGAAACTTTATTGACACATTCCTGGGGTCAGATACATCACATGATCACACTGACAGAACCACAGGCACATAGACACAGGCAACAGAGCATGCACAATGTCGGCACTAGTACAGTGTATATCCACCTTTCGCAGCAATGCAGGCTGCTATTCTCCCATGGAGACGATCGTAGAGATGCTGGATGTAGTCCTGTGGAACGGCTTGCCATGCCATTTCCACCTGGCGCCTCAGTTGGACCAGCGTTCGTGCTGGACGTGCAGACCGCGTGAGACGACGCTTCATCCAGTCCCAAACATGCTCAATGGGGGACAGATCCGGAGATCTTGCTGGCCAGGGTAGTTGACTTACACCTTCTAGAGCACGTTGGGTGGCACGGGAACAATCGGACTGCATTGTCCTGTTGGAACAGCAAGTTCCCTTGCCGGTCTAGGAATGGTAGAACGATGGGTTCGATGATGGTTTGGATGTACCGTGCACTATTCAGTGTCCCCTCGACGATCACCAGTGGTGTACGGCCAGTGTAGGAGATCGCTCCCCACACCATGATGCCGGGTGTTGGCCCTGTGTGCCTCGGTCGTATGCAGTCCTGATTGTGGCGCTCACCCGCACGGCGCCAAACACGCATACGACCATCATTGGCACCAAGGCAGAAGCGACTCTCATCGCTGAAGACGACACGTCTCCATTCGTCCCTCCATTCACCCCTGTCGCGACACCACTGGAGGCGGGCTGCACGATGTTGGGGCGTGAGCGGAAGACGGCCTAACGGTGTGCGGGACCGTAGCCCAGCTTCATGGAGACGGTTGCGAATGGTCCTCGCCGATACCCCACGAGCAACAGTGTCCCTAATTTGCTGGGAAGTGGCGGTGCGGTCCCCTACGGCACTGCGTAGGATCCTACGGTCTTGGCGTGCATCCGTGCGTCGCTGCGGTCCGGTCCCAGGTCGACGGGCACGTGCACCTTCCGCCGACCACTGGCGACAACATCGATGTACTGTGGAGACCTCACGCCCCACGTATTGAGCAATTCGGCGGTACGTCCACCCGGCCTCCCGCATGCCCACTATACGCCCTCGCTCAAAGTCCGTCAACTGCACATACGGTTCACGTCCACGTTGTCGCGGCATGCTACCAGTGTTAAAGACTGCGATGGAGCTCCGTATGCCACGGCAAACTGGCTGACACTGACGGCGGCGGTGCACAAATGCTGCGCAGCTAGCGCCATTCGACGGCCAACACCGCGGTTCCTGGTGTGTCCGCTGTGCCGTGCGTGTGATCATTGCTTGTACAGCCCTCTCGCAGTGTCCGGAGCAAGTATGGTGGGTCTGACACACCGGTGTCAATGTGTTCTTTTTTCCATTTCCAGGAGTGTATAACATCAGTCGTGTAAATTTGAAACCGTTTTTTATTACTGCGTATCGATTTGAGTCGATCGTATTCAGTGCTAAAATAAAATAAATATATACAAAGTCAAACCTAAACGATGAAAGCACAACCATAAGTGTCAGTTTCCAACAGAGAACACGGATTTTCACAAATTTAACATACAGACCAAGATTACGTTGTGTAGACTACGCAGCTAAGCTACATGTTTGTGGCGGACGCCATCGGCGCCCTCTTTAATGAATACATTTGCGATACAGAGTATTTGTTTGTTCTTTAGAAGACAATAGGTTGTACACGGATTTATATTAAATAAAATACAGAACTAGACAATTAAAAATATATTGTCATAAAAACATAGCTCAAGATAATATGAAAGCCACTGGCGCTAAGCCGGCCGGTGTGGCCGAGCGGTTCTAGGCGCTACATGCCGGGACCGCGCGACCGCTACGGTTGTAGGTTCGAATCTTGCCTCGGACATGGATGTGTGTGATGTCAATAGGTTAGTTAGGTTTACGTAGTTCTAAGTTCTAGGGGACTGATGATCTCAGATGTTAAGTCCCATAGTGCTCAGAGCTAACTGAACCACTTTTTTTTTACTGGCGCTAACTAGGTTGTCGAATGGAGTTACAAAGAATTTCGAACTGCTTGTGTACCAACTGAACTGTCGTTTCTAGAAATACTGTATGTGTTAACGAAATCATGATATCATCAATGGAACTGTAACAAACTTTTAAAATACATGTACTTCTTATAAAATATCTTGTCCACCTGTAACTGAAAGCCAAAACAAGATCACACAACTATGCTCTCTGGCGTGTCAAATCCAAATAAATCTATTTCAATGTCATTTTATAAATTACTTACACGACAGTGAGGAAAATTTACTCACTCTTTCAATAGACTAATATCTATGACAAGGACAAACTGTTTTAAAAGTATTTACTTGCAGATGCTGAGCACTAGATGTATTGATATATTGCTTTAGTATAAACATTTGACATTAACATCATGGAAAGCGAGCATTATCGGATCTGCAAAAATTACCGTAACATCAGATAAAGTTAATCTCTAGAAGTTAATTTATGACTTGGTAACCTACAATCGTTGCCTTGGGTGCAACACGTTAGGGGGCTTTAAACTACCCTTCGGTGCCACAGTCAGACAAAAAGTGGTGTGCTTTAGATCTATAATGTTTATTATAGACTCACTGGTCGGGTGTATGATCAAAGCACAACTGTAGAAGCTATAGCATTTGATTGGGAACGAAAGAGTCATATCGATAAGTACAAAACCACGCAGAAGCGCAATCTTTTATACTATTTCATTAAATAAGTGGAAAAACCGGCTCAAATTGAATTCACTCTGTTCATTTAATAAATTTTACTGGTTTGTTTTCTTTTCCGTATATATCACCAATTCTTCTGGAATATATAACCATAAGCCTTTATCTGCTGTGTGCGTTACATTCACACTAGGTCTGTCCTAAATTTCTGCTATGATATGCTTGGTTGTATTTAAATGTTCATCTAATGCTGTGCGGTTGGAAATTGCGTAGCAGTGTCCTGTACAGCGTACATGAAACGATCTGCCTATCTGTCCGATATACACATATTTGCTTTCACAATCTCAGCAACTGATTCTGTGCATTTGAAAAATTGAAATTTGTGGTAAGGTCTTATGGGGCCAAACTGCTGAGGTCATCGGTCCCTAAGCTTACACACTGATTAATCTAACTTAAACTAACACGCTAAGGACGACACACGCACCCATGCCCGAGGGAGGACTCGAACCTCCGACGGGGGGACGAGGGGGGGGGGGGGGGGAGCCGCGCGGACCGTGACAAGACGCCCAAGACCGCGCGGTTACCCCGCGCGGCTCCGTGCATTTAAGACTCACTGTTGTCTCAAGGCATTTCCAAGAAAATTATTTGTCTGAAATGCGATTGTTCCATTCAGTCCAGGAAAACATCTTGCTGTGGGTTCACTTACAGGACCCTTATACGTGAGTGTTGTGTATCTTTTCTTCACGTCGACACAAATTGTGTAATTGTTTTGCCCGCTTATCGTTTTTTCTTTACACTGAAATATAATTTGGTCATGTCACGTTTTTACGGCCTTGGCGCAGTGGTAACACCGGTTCCAGCCAGAACACCAAAGTTAAGCGCTGTCGGGCTGGGCTAGCACTTGGATGGGTGACCATCCGGTCTGCCGAGCGCTGTTGGCAAGCGGCGTTCATTCAGACCTTGTGAGGCAAACTGAGAAGCTACTTGACTGAGTAGTAGTAGCTACGGTCTCGTAAACTGACATACGGGCCGGGAGAGCAGTGTGCATCCAGTGACGCCTCTGGGCTAAGGATGACACGGCGGCCGGTCGGTACCGTTGGGCCTTCATGGCCTGTTCGGGCGGAGTTAAGTAATGTCACGTTTTTAATAACCCTTTCTTAATGCAACGTCCTTAATACTAGAGGCAGTCAAATGAAAACCGAACACCCGCCACTTTGGGACCATGGAATGGTTCCTTCCCAAAGTAGTGATCACACACCTTAAGACATTTATCCTGCTGAGAGACGACACGATCAGTTCCTGTAGCGCAGAACGAGCTCGGCCGCTGACAGATCCACAACTGCACCAACTCTGCGCTTTCTCGTCCGAATGAGACCGACGTTTACGCATGTCTGTCTTCAGGTCGCCAATTATGTTAAAATCACACGTTGAAAGATCTGTGCTGCAGTGTTTCCCAACCAAGTCGCTGAAGCGTAGCCTTCGTCCGAGCCGCGCGGGATTAGCCGAGCGGTCTTAGGCCTTGCAGTCATGGACTGTGCGGCTGGTCCCGACGGAGGTTCGAGTCTTCCCTCGGGCTAGGGTGTGTGTGTTTGTCCTTAGGATAATTTAGCTTAAGTAGTGTGTAGGCTTAGGGACTGATGACCTTAGCAGTTAAGTCCCATAAGATTTCACACACATTTGAACATTTTTTAGCCTTCGTCCGATTGTCTGTGTGCGGACGAGCGTTATGTGCAACAGGATGATTCCGTCCGACAGCATTCCTGGGAGTTTTGACTTTACGGCAGGCCGCAGTTTCTGCATAGCGTCTTCATAGCGCTGCGCATTGATTGTGCTTCCACAGTCGGAGAACGCGACCAGCAGAGGGCCCCAGCAGTCGAAGAAGAAGTTCGTCATGACTTACCTGAACTTGGGTGAGCAACTCTGGATTTCTTTGGCGGGAGAGATGTGGGATGTTTCCACCGCTTGTGTTGCACGATAACGTCCGCCCCCCACCCTGCCAGTTGGATTAAGGCTACGCTTCAGCGATTTGGTTGGGAAACACTGCAACGTCCTACGTACAGCCCGGATCTTCCATCGTGTGATTTTCACATCTTTGGCGACCTGAAGAGAGAAATGCGTGGACGACGGTTTCAGCCGGACAAGGAAGTGCAAGAAAGGATGTGGTTGCGGATCCGTCAGCGGCCGACCGCGTTCTGCGAAACGGGAATTGGTCGTCTCCTCTCCCAGTCGGATAAATGTCTCAACGCGTGTGGCGACTACTTTTGTTTGGAATCATTCCATGGTCCCGTTATGGCGGGTGTCCGATTTTCATTTGACAACCCCTCATAGTATGAAGTTCCTTGGCTCTTTTCTCATTTGTAAAGGGCAACGGAAACATCTTGTGTAACGATGAGCAAAAATGTGCCTTTTAATTTAGTGTCAGTTGAGTGCAATCCTCCCAACAGTTTTTCCTGGATACGTAGCTCATGCCTGCATTTGCTAAATTTGTTGCTGTGGAGAAGAGTTTTAAACTTACGTTCTTGAATATTTTTTAAACAATTTTAGTTGTACAGGCCAACGGCCTTGCCACAGTGGTAACACCGATTCCCGTCAGATCACCCAAATTAAGCGCTGTCGAGCTGGGTTAGCACTTGGATGGGTAACCATCCAGTCTGCCGAGCGCTGTTGGCACGCGGTGTGAACTCAGCCCTTGTGAAGCAAACCGAGGAGCTACTTGCTTGAGAAGTAGCGGCTCCGGTCCTGTAAACTGATATACGGCCGTGAGAGCGGTGTGCTGCTGACCACATGCCGCTCCATCTCCGCAGTCAGTGACGCCTGTGGGCTGAGGATGACACGGCGGCCGGTCGGAACCGTTGAGCCTTCCAAGGCCTGTTCGGACGGAGTTCAGTTTTAGTTGTACTGGCGTGGCTATAACTGAAGTGCAGCTACCCACAGGGGTCGAGTGTGGGCTGTAATTATCGTGTGGCAGCAAAACTTCGCAGATATTCTAAAGCGTTAATGAGGAAACGATTTACGTTGGACAAAAATTAGTTACGATCGTGGCCACTAGGCGCAAATCTGGCTTTTTGACTGCAAGAAAAACGTATAGAAATGTTTCCATATGTAATGGATCAGGAACAGGACGTGGGCAGAAAAGGCCGAACAAGTGAGAAAGGCATAAAGTTGTCTTCATCATTAACCACCGTTATAAATGTGTTCAATATGAGTACCGGAGACGTCGAAGAGATGCTGCATCCGTTAAACGACGTGATCGACAGTTGCTCGCAGCTGTTTTGGTGGAATGTGAGCAACGTGTTCCTGTATACTGGCCTTCAGACCGAACGTATCCCTGGTAAATGCTTTCTTTTAAATAACTGCAGAGCCAAAATCACATGGATTCTGATCAGGTGATCTTGCAGATCGTGCATATGGGAAACCTTTGGAGATAATGCATTCGCAGAGGTTGCATTAAGCAGATCTTTCTGTGGGCGAGGGACAGAAGGTGTTGCCCCTTCTTGCATGAAAATAGTGGTTTCCACACAGTTGCGGTCTTCCAGAGGAGTAATCGCATCCTGTACAAGGAGGTCTCGATAACATGCAAACGTCACTGTACGCCTGATAGGCCCTCTGCGTGTATTCTCTTCTAAGAAGAACGGACCGAGAATAAAGGTGCTTGTGGACCCACACCACACACAGTTACATACGGCGAGTACAATGACTCTTTGTGCACAACACGTGGTTTAACAGCACCCCGAATTCGGCAGTTCTGTCTATTCATTGCACCCTGTAGTGTAAATTGTGCCTCGTCATTCCATACAATATTGTCCGGGCATATCTCATCAGCTTTGATCCGTGTCAGAAACCGAAGAGCATATTCAGAACGTTGCTGCTGATCATGAGATTTCGGCTGTTTGCACTGTCTGAAGCTTGTATGGGTACCAGTGAAATACAGACCGCAAAACTTTCTGTGCTGTAAACCATGGGATGGACAATTACCGTGAGACTGGACGAACATTAGCACTACCCCGGGCACTTGTTGCATGGTCAGTTACGGCAGTAGCTACCTTGGCAATAGCTTCCACCGTGATAGGACGCCTTCCTCTTAGAGATGCCACACCAAGCTCCCCAGTGTTTACGAATTTCATTATCATCTTCTTTAAACAATTTAATGGCATCAGTCCTCTACTCAGACCTTTCAGTCGACGATAATCTCTCAGTGCAGCACTGTAACTGCTGCCGTTCACACAAAACAGTTTCACTAACAACGCACGGTCTTTCGTCTCGATAGCCGTATTTTCACTCGTGCTATGACTTGTTGAATGACAGCATGGATGTCATACCGTCTTACAAACAGTGTAAAGCACCAGACTTGCACCTGGTGGCCACAACTGGAACTAATTTGTTTTCCAGCGTAAATAGGTTCCGAATTAACGCATAAGCGTATCTGCCAAGTTTCGCTGTCATACGATAACTACAGCTCGCACTGGACCTCCGTGAGTGGCCGCACTCTAATTATATCCACCCGGTACAGTGTCCCCCGCCTTGAGATATCATTGACATCCACAAGAAAATCGTATTCTCTTTATTAATGACATTACGAAGGCACTCATAGCCTCACTTCACTGTGTTGGCGATATCGAAACAACTAATTTACAGACTAAAATCGCGTAAAACTGCCACCTGGAAAACCTATATTCGATTGGGCTAGCACAATCCATTCAGACCTAACATGTGAACATGACAGGGAAGAATGGTTTTCAAAATTTGATTCTTGTCTTCCGAAAGTTGTGTGGCATCGTAGTGAACGATGAAGGCTAAGATCTCTAGATACAGTATCTGACTTAGCTATATCAGCAGCCGAAAGAAATGCAGTATTATTACGGAATCACTCGCGGAGTTTCAAGGACACAACGCTTTCCATAGAGTCTAGGCTCACACGCGTACCCAGACGGTAAAGGTTCTATTAACACAGCGCTTGCGCTTTCTTCGTCGATTTCGTCTCTATAAACTGGTACGCAGCGGCTGAGTGCTTCAGTGTGCGTGCGACTGGAATGTTTTTCGAGAAAGATGAGTCCACGCGTTTGGGGTTAGTTTTGATCTTTTTTTAAATAACCGTTACATTCACGGATTCAGATGTACTGAATGAATCGATTGAGTTAATTAATTAATAGCTCTACGGAAATAACCAAAGTTCAAAGACTTGAGAGTTACCATTTCTACTGTCTACGCGGTCGGTAAAAATTAAAAAAAAAAAAAGAACAAATTCCGGTCATCTTCTGACCTATTTAACAGTCGTAATGAGGAGTTTGCTAAATTTTATTAGTGTGGGAAAAGTATATAACTTTCTTAATTGGTGTGATTCTCAATTTATTTTTTTACATTTATTGATAACTTATTAAACAGCTTGTGCTATCGGGCACAGGGTGTCTTTTTGAGTCTTTATAATAACTTTTATAGTTATTTTGTACTGCAGTTCTGGATTTTGCCACTAATTTGACTCAGACATTGCGGAAACACATTTTTCAAGTTTCACTTTTAATAGGGCAGCGACAGTGTTTGGTATATTTTTGAAGCCACTTTCATTTAACAGGGTAAAGATCTCAAATACAGATTAAGTCCCAATACACACCTTACGTTATACACTGATAACATTACAGATATCATTAACTGGAAAGTATTAGATAGTTACTTATCTATATCTGTGACACAGTTACGTAGATTTCTGCAAGTTGTTGCTGCAGTTGTAGGTTTTCGGCGCTCAACATGTTTATTATCAATGTTCTTGCTGTAACTATCAGAGACGAATGTTATGAAAATATTTTGAAATTATGATGAGCAAAATACACAATTACACTTAAAATTCTCTCTTGCTCTCTATTATTCACAATCGAATCTGTCACTGACATCACTCATAATGTAATGGAACCATTGGATTTTCTCAAACTTTGATAATTAAAAAGTGATAGATTAACAAAGACAAGGCTAAAATAGTAACAAAGGAAACGGTGATTGCCAGATCACTTTCAAAAATTGGGTGAATCACATGTGAAAAACTCCTCCTAATTTAGGAATTTGGCCAGAGCTTTTACACAGCCCTTAAAAATGGTAGCATATATTTCTCCTCGTTGGTTAGAATAGATTGCAGATTAGAAGGTAAGCCGTTTGCTGCCCTCTTGGCATCACGTATAATAGTCTGTGAAAATATGAGTTACAGGTGCCAGTTATCGATAGCCACAGTAATAATTAGGCTGACATGCAGGGGCTGGACAAAAATATGTAAAAACAGCGAGAAATGCGTGCTTGAACATAAATGCAGATTCTAGCCACGCCTGCAGGGGCGATGTTGTATTTGACCATGAGTGGGACTTGTGCAGTGCCTTCAGTACGTTGCATCAGTCTTAGTCACAACAGTGTTCCGTGTAGTTGTGAGTGCATTGTGTCAAATTGTTGGTGCTCGTATAGTGCTTCGGTAGCTACGGTAGCTGAAATGTATAGTGTTTGAAGAGCCATCATATCGAAGATGTATAGGGCGAGCCATGAACGACGTAACACTCATTTTACTTCGTGAATGGTTCCAGATATCAGTACTATAAGGGTCACGTACTTTGTTGTGTGATAAGTGGTCCAACTCTTGTATCGATCGAGATATTGAAGCAAGTATGGTTTTTTTAAATACTTTTTAACGGACTGTGAAAGTGCTTGAGAAGACGAGTAAAACGATGTAATGCTTGTTAATTTCCAGGTTAAAACCCCTTGCAAAAGAATCCGAGAAATGTGCTAAACTTGGAGATCAATGCGGCCATAGTCAGCTATTGCGCTGCAAAAACCACCAAGGAGAAACCTCGTGCCAGGCTCCATCGTTAAATGCAGCAAGACAATCCTACGCTACTAAGAAGAACCTCATTTCCTATACGACATAGATAAAAGATCAGCAGCGGTTTTTGTATATGGATCTATGGCATACACTAGCTTCTGATGCATCAGATGGTGCTTAGGAAAACTATTTCAAATGTGTTTCCATTTCCAGGTTTTTGTGGCAATAACTACAGTTTCAGCAGACAGTTTTCCATTTTAACCCTCCCTCTCGACGCGTACTTGTCAGAGCCAAAGCAGAGATGTTGGCCATTCGTATTTCATACTGATAAAGAGCCTTATTCAAGGAAAAAAATTAACTGCTTTTGTTGTGTCACATATCGATACCACGCCACGAGCGTCGCCAAGTTGGTAACGGAATTGCAGGTTTCCATCTGACACCGATAACCACCATGCAGGATCCGGTGGACCCAGTGATGTGTGCCCACTGAGCCATGCCTCCAGTGGCTCTGTACCATGAACGCCGCCTGCCTCAACAATATAGGATGGCCGGCGGCAGCCGCTTACCCCACTTGCACTTGGAGCCTCTTCAACTAGTATATCATCGTTCGTGCTTAGTACAGCTAGTCTCATCCCACTTTATATTGTGATAGCTGTAATATGTTTCTTGCAGCATTAATTGTAATGAGTCTTCGTTCACTTGGAGAAATACAATTTGAGTAGCCCACCTCTCCTTACTATTGTATACAAAGTCATACACAACAAGTTCATTAACTTTATTAGGTTTAAAACTGATAATAATAATAATAATACCTGATGTCTCATTGCCTGGAGACGCCTGAATGATTCTTAAAAGTGAAACACCAGCTGTAGGACAAATGTGTTTATACACTCCTGGAAATTGAAATAAGAACACCGTGAATTCATTGTCCCAGGAAGGGGAAACTTTATTGACACATTCCTGGGGTCAGATACATCACATGATCACACTGACAGAACCACAGGCACATAGACACAGGCAACAGAGCATGCACAATGTCGGCACTAGTACAGTGTATATCCACCTTTCGCAGCAATGCAGGCTGCTATTCTCCCATGGAGACAATCGTAGAGATGCTGGATGTAGTCCTGTGGAACGGCTTGCCATGCCATTTCCACCTGGCGCCTCAGTTGGACCAGCGTTCGTGCTGGACGTGCAGACCGCGTGAGACGACGCTTCATCCAGTCCCAAACATGCTCAATGGGGGACAGATCCGGAGATCTTGCTGGCCAGGGTAGTTGACTTACACCTTCTAGAGCAAGTTGGGTGGCACGGGATACATGCGGACGTGCATTGTCCTGTTGGAACAGCAAGTTCCCTTGCCGGTCTAGGAATGGTAGAACGATGGGTTCGATGACGGTTTGGATGTACCGTGCACTATTCAGTGTCCCCTCGACGATCACCAGTGGTGTACGGCCAGTGTAGGAGATCGCTCCCCACACCATGATGCCGGGTGTTGGCCCTGTGTGCCTCGGTCGTATGCAGTCCTGATTGTGGCGCTCACCTGCACGGCGCCAAACACGCATACGACCATCATTGGCACCAAGGCAGAAGCGACTCTCATCGCTGAAGACGACACGTCTCCATTCGTCCCTCCATTCACGCCTGTCGCGACACCACATGAGGCGGGCTGCACGATGTTGGGGCGTGAGCGGAAGACGGCCTAACGGTGTGCGGGACCGTAGCCCAGCTTCATGGAGACGGTTGCGAATGGTCCTCGCCGATACCCCAGGAGCAACAGTGTCCCTAATTTGCTGGGAAGTGGCGGTGCGGTCCCCTACGGCGCTGCGTAGGATCCTACGGTCTTGGCGTGCATCCGTGCGTCGCTGCGGTCCGGTCCCAGGTCGACGGGCACGTGCACCTTCCGCCGACCACTGGCGACAACATCGATGTACTGTGGAGACCTCACGCCCCACGTGTTGAGCAATTCGGCGGTACGTCCACCCGGCCTCCCGCATGCCCACTATACGCCCTCGCTCAAAGTCCGTCAACTGCACATACGGTTCACGTCCACGCTGTCGCGGCATGCTACCAGTGTTAAAGACTGCGATGGAGCTCCATATGCCACGGCAAACTGGCTGACACTGACGGCGGCGGTGCACAAATGCTGCGCAGCTAGCGCCATTCGACGGCCAACACCGCGGTTCCTGGTGTGTCCGCTGTGCCGTGCGTGTGATCATTGCTTGTACAGCCCTCTCGCAGTGTCCGGAGCAAGTATGGTGGGTCTGACACACCGGTGTCAATGTGTTCTTTTTTCCATTTCCAGGAGTATAGATACTACTCTGAATTGTAATTATATGAAATACACGTTAAATAAACCAAACTATTTTATTCAGAATAGCTGAAGTCATGTTACCCATAAAACAAATACTTTTCTTAACGAAACGTACTTTTACACTTTAGTTAAACATGTACTCATATTGTTTACCATCAAGTGTAAGACATCTATGAAATCGCCGTTCGAAAGTGAACTGGGCAACCGTCTTGTTCGGCTCACATTCATTGTCGCTTATTCAATAGCACGTCATGTAGAAGAACAGGGAGAACGTTCGCAAGAAACTGCATAATTATTTCTATTTAATAATAATGCGGCCAATTGCCTGCCGCGACGGAAAACTAAGGGCAGGATAGACACCCCTATATCGCCGAACCGTTTCGACAGCATTTCTCGAAATTCGCCTGATTGAAGTAGCACGTCTAACTTCTCATCGGTGCACATGTGAGCATTCCAACAATGTTGAAGCAGAAATGACCTGAAGATAGACGACACTGTCGAACCCTCCTAGTTCTGCAGTACAGACAAGTAAACACTTGAAAGGCTATATACAACGACGTAGCCCGGCATGAGACAGTTTACAAGGCAATAGTTGATTCTGTCCGACTTGCCTTCCATTTCAGAATATTTCTCGGAATATTTTGAGAAGAGCTTCAGCTTCAAAATTAACATGCATTATATCAGTTTACTCGTCTTTTCAAGCGTTTTCGGATTCCGTTTAAAAGTATACAATTATACCTAAAAAAATTATAGTTCCTAGATTAACTCGATCTTTACAAGAATTAAAGCTCTTTATCATACACCAAAGTACGTACCCCTTGACGTAATATCATTTGTAGATCACCTGGTTTCTACGTCTGGAACCTTGCGAAATAAAAGGGGTGTTACGTCTTAAGTGACTCGCCCTGGATACTGTATACAGGAGAAGCGCTAAAACATCATTCTCTAAATCCCAACGCCGACGAGTGTGTGTTGAGAGATAGTGACAGACGGTCGCTGAAGAGGATTGTGCGGTGAAATAAGAGGATGACAGTTGCAGAAGTCACTGCAGAATTGAATTCCACACGATCCCGAAACCTGCACCATTCAAACGACACCAAGGAAGTTCTATAAGTTGAATTTCAGGACTAGCTGGAATTCCAAAACCACACAAGAGTGATGCAAATGACCCGTAGCAGGAAACCGTGGTGTCGAATCCATAAAACCTACATTATGGAGCATTGGAGGAAAGTCATTTCATCGGATAAGTCTTGTTTCACACTGTTTCCAATTTCTGGTCGAGTTTACATCTGGTGAACGCCGTCAAAAGCCTATGATGCATACTGCTTGCTGCCGAGAGCGAAACGTGGCGGGAGTTCAGCGTTAATTGGGCAGCCATATCATGGTGTTCCATGGGCCCCATGGTTACTGTGCAAAGTCGCTTTATTGCCAAGTATTATGTGACCATCTTGGCTGATAAGGTCCATCCCATGCCACATTAGATTTTGCTCCTCAATGGTGATGGTGTGATCCAATACGACACCTCTCGACGCCCACGATAGGTTTTGTCAGGACGAGGATGAATTGTCGCATCTTCCCTGTCCACCACAGTCATCGGATCTCAATACTGCATTATTGGGTTCAAAATGGTTCAAATGGCTCTGAGCACTATGGGACTTAACATCTGAGGTCATCAGTCCCCTAGAACTTAGAACTACTTAAACCTAACTAACCTAAGGACATCACACACATCCATGCACGAGGCAGGATTCGAACCTGCGATCGTAGCGGTCGCTCGTTTCCAGACTGAAGCGCCTAGAACCGCTCGACCACTGCGGCCGGCCATTATTTGGCCTTTGTGGTCTAGTTTGGTGGGTAGTTGTGTGACTGCTATGCACCTACATCGTCTTTACCTCAACTTGCCAGTACTTATCCATTCCGATTTGACAGGAAGCTGTTTTGAATGGTAACAGTTTTCCTACACCGTATTAGGCATGATAATGTGATGTGCTTTTGTTGTTTCCATATTTTTCTCCGTCCCTGTACTACATTTAAATGCATGGGTGACAAATTCGGGGCTCGCGACGAATATTTTTGCTATGGTAAGTCGGACCCTTACCCTGGCGGGTGTTGTGTGATATTACACGATGCCTCTGTAATTAGGACAGAATGCTGACTTCGCTCGACAGGAAGTTTTCATTCCAGTGGCACACAAATTGCAACACGAAAAAGTTATGCACCCATTAGATATGGTCAGACGTCAAAAAAAATTTGTACACTTCGGAGCGTATGTAAAAGAAAGCGATTCTCAGTGACAGGTAGAACGACGACCAGAGTTCGTAAGTACTTACATGTATATGGTGTCTGTGTCCGAAAGAACAGACACCATATCCATGTAAGTATATAGTTCTGGCAATTCCGGCCATGACCTTCTTCTTCTGTGCGGATGCACACGTATTACCTGAACTCTTACGGGACTTGGTAAAAATGTCTTCCACGAGTAATGAGTGTTATGGGTAGGGACACTACGAATGTAGTTTCTGGACGTATAAGGTGAGAATGTGGATCTCGCGGGAGGCGTGCGCTTGATAGTCCCTGCAGTCGCATTATCCTCTGTGCCCTCTGTGGCTCAGGTGTATAGAGCGTCTGCCGTGTAAGCAGGAGAACACTGTTCGAGTCCCAGTCGGGGCACACATTTTCACCTGTCCCCGTTGATATATATCAACGCCCGTCAGCAGCTGAAGGTATTAATATATAATTCTAATTTCGTTAGAGTTCGTAAGTGTTGTCTGTGTTTAGCGTTGTTACCAGGCCTGTTGGAAGATATGTGGGGCATGAATAGTGTCAGATCTTGAATGATTACTGTAAAGGATACGGAGATGCCCCGCACTCGTGTCAGACAGCGAAATCAGCACCTGAGGCTTGAAAAGGGCAACATTGCGAGTCTTTATAAGACCAGCTGGTCGAATCGTGCGATATCCAGATCTGTGAGGCATTCTGATGTGACAGTGTCCCGATCTTCGAATGGATTGAAACGTGAGGTAGGCACACTCTTCATCAAGATTCTTACAGAACACGCCTAACCATCACGGGAAAACATCATCATCCGCTAAGTCACAATGAGAACGAAAGTGTCTGTTGACAGACGGTCATTGAACATGACTGTGACGAAAAGTAAGAGGTCATCTGCTCAAAAGTCACTGCAAAGCTGAATGTCTCACTCGTGAACACTGTCAGTACCAAAACAACAGGTGCTCCATACGCAGGGAATTACAGAGCGAGCTGGGATTCCGAAACCACTCATCATTGAGGCAAACGCTCGTAACAGGAAAACGTACACTACTGGCCATTAAAATTGCTACACCACGAAGATGACGTGCTACAGACGCGAAATTTAACCGACAGGAAGAAGATGCTGTGATATGCAAATGATTAGCTTTTCAGAGTATTCACAGAAGGTTGGCGCCGGTGGCGACACCTACAACGTGCTGACGTGAGGAAAGTTTCCAACCGGTTTCTCATACACAAACAGCAGTTGACCGGCGTTGCCTCTTGAAACGTTGTTGTGATGCCTCGTGTAAGGAGGAGAAATGCGTACCATCACGTTTCCGTGTTTGCTAAAGGTCGGATTGTAGCCTATTGCGATTGCGGTTTATCGTATCGCGACATTGTTGGTCGCGTTGGTCGAGATCAAATGACTGTTAGCAGAATACGGAATAGGTGGGTTCAGGAGGATAATACGGAACGCCGTGCTGGATCCCAACTGCCTCGTATCACTAGCAGTCGAGATGACAGGAATCTTATCCGCATAGCTGTAATGGATCGTGCAGCCACGTCTCGATCCCTGAGTCAACATATGGGGACGTTTGCATGACCACAACCATCTGCACGAACAGTTCGACGACTTTTGCAGCAGCATGGACTATCAGATGCGAGACCATGGCTGCGGCTACCCTTGACGCTGCATTAGAAACAGGAGCGCCTGCGATGATGTACTCAACGACGAACCTGGGTGCACGAATGGCAAAACGTCATTTTTTTCGGATAAATCCAGGTTCTGTTTACAACATCATGATGGTAGCATCCGTGTTTGGCGACAACGCGCTAAACGCACATTGGAAGCGCGTATTCGTCATCGCCATACTGGCGTATCACCCGGCGTGATATATGGGGTGCCATTGGTTACACGTCTCGGTCACCTCTTGTTCGCATTGACGGCACTTTGAACAGTGGACGTTACATTTCAGATGTGGTACAACCCGTGGCTCTACCCTTCATTCGATCCCTGCGAAACCTACATTTCAGCAGGATAATGCACGGCCGAGTGTTGCTGGTCCTGTACGGGCCTTTCTGGATGTAGATAATGTTCGATTGCTGCCCTGACCAGCACATTCCCCAGATCTCTCACCAATTGAAAACGTCTGGTCAATGGTGGCCGAGCAACTGGCTCGTCACAATACGCCAGTAACTACTCTTGATGAACGGTGGTATCCTGTTGAAGCTGCATGGGTAACTGTACGTGTACACGCCATCGAAGCTCTGTTTGACTCAATTTCCAGGCGTATCAAGGCCGTTATTACGGCCAGAGGCGGTTGTTCTGGGTGCTAATTTCTCAGGATCTATGCACCCAAACTGCGTGAAAATGTAATCACATGTCAGTTCTAGTAAAATATATTTGTCCAATGAATACCCGTTTATCATCTGCATTTCTTCTTGGTGTAGGAATTTTTAATGGCCAGTAGTGTAGCTATAAAACCTGCACTACTGCGCAGTGAAAGAATGTCAGTTGGTGGGATGAGCCTTGTTTCACACTGTCTCCAACTTCTGGCAGAGTTCACCTCGCAAGAGGGAAACATGCCGGTGGTTCGGCGATGGTTTGAGCAGCAATATTATGGTATTCCGTGGGACCCATAGCTACTCCGCAAGGTCTCATTGCTGCCAAGGATAATGTAACCATTACAGCTCATCAGGACCATCACATGGTACAATGTTTGCTCAGCAGACGTGATGCTGTGTTCCAAGACGACAGGGCCCCTGTTCACACAGCACTCATCGTCCAGGACTGGTTTTATGAGCACGAGATGAACTGTCGCATCTCACCTGGCTACCAAAATCACCAGCTCTCAATATTATTGAGTCTTCGTGGTCTACTTTGGAAAGAAGGGTGCGTTAACGTTATCCTCTTCCGTCATATTCAACTCAACTTGCCACTATTTGCAGGAAGGAGTACAAGAGTTCCTTGAAAACCATACAGGACCTGTTTTTGTCAACGCCGGGACGACTGGAAGATATTTTGAATGCTAACGGTTTTGCCTCAACGTATTCAGCATGGCAGTGTGCTTTGTTTGTGGTGTTTCCGTATTTTTGCTTCTCCCTCACCCCCACCCCTGCACGTGGCAGGCCGTCTGCCGTAAGGCGGAACTAGAGTGCCTGCCTGCAGTGACCTGCGGGAAACAGCGTGGTGGCGATTGAATCTGGAATCATTAGAGGACAACGAGTTCGACCCTTATAACTTCGCCGAGCGGTTCTAGGCGCTTCAGTCCGGAACCGCGCGACTGCTACGGTCGCAGGCTCGAATCCTGCCTCGGGCATGGATGTGTGTGATGTCCTTAGATTTAAGTAGTTCTAAGTTCTATGGGACTGATGACTTCAGATGTTAAGTCCCATAGTGCTCAGAGCCATTTGAACCATTTTGAACCTTGTAACTTCAACTGTTCGTCAGTATCTAGAAGAGAGAAACCTATGTATGGAAGAGAACCCATCCAATTGGCACATTCACATTCAAGAGCTCCGTTACATTTACAACTTCTTAGGTTACCAAAAAGTATTCACGTGTAATGTCTACGCCAGTAACGACTTTTAGTAACTGAAATAAAGAGTAACGGATACTCTGTAACGGGTATGTGTCTCGACAGTACCGAATGCATGATTTACAAAATTTAGTCGTTACATTTGTAGCGCTAGTGGGAACATACTCAGCTAAGTGGAATGTCATGGCAAACAACGAGCAATACTTTCTATCGTTATGATGGGCTGGTGTGTGTTGTTGCAGCGGGCCGCGGAGGCTGCGTGGTGGACAAGGCACGTCGCAACTGGTGCCCACACTGCCGCCTGCAGAAGTGCTTCGCCGTCCGCATGAACACCTCAGGTCAGTATCTGCATCTCGTCTCTGAAACCAACGAGCCAGATGGGTAGCCAGCGAGAAGTACGCCACGACAGCAGCCAGTCGCCACCACCCACCCTTACAAAAAACATTACGCTCTTCGCAACTTCGACTGAAAGGTGCGCTGGCCTTTGGCGCTGTGGCAGAGCTTTGCATGGTCTTATGGACCTCGATATCTTCTTCATCATATCGTTGGGAGGGCGGGAATCTGTCGCCTTCCAGGGGAACAGCTCCTTGACACCTGTATGCGGGACGGAGACAATCTGGCGACCACCATTATACTCTGGTGAACATTCACGTGGCATCCATGGGTCCAGTTGAGTTCGTACAAGGCACCATGACGGCTAGAGTATCGTACACTGGTTGCAGACCAAGTGCACCCCTTCATGACGATCATGTTTTCCGACGGCGGTGGTATTTTTCAACAAGATAATGTGCCATGTCAAAACTCCAGGAGTGTGATAGATCGGTTCGAGGAACACAATGGCGAGTTCCAATTGATGTACAGAACCCCCCCCCCTCCCAATTCGCCAGATCTGAACCCGATCGAACATATATGGGATGCGACTGAACGTGGCGTCAGAGCTCATTGCCCCCCTCCCCGGAATTTACGAGAATTAGGTGACTCGTGTGTGCAGATGTGGTCCCAGCTCCCTCCAACGACCTACCAAGGCCTCATGATTCCATGCCCCGACGCGTTGCCGCTGTCATCCGTGGTACAGGTGGGCATACCTGCTATTAGGTGATGATGATGAAGTCCCATACTCCTTAACATAGCGTAGGCGAACGATGCGGGAGACCTGCACCGCCGTACTAGGCAAGGTCCTAGTGGAGGTGGTTTGCCATTGCCCTCCTCCGACCGTAATGGGGATGAATGATGATGATGAAGACGACACAACAACACCCAGTCATCTCGAGGCAGGTGAAAATCCCTGACCCCGCCGGGAATCGGACCCGGGACTCCGTGCTCGAGAAGCGAGAACGCTACCGCGAGACCACGAGCTGCGGACTGCTATTAGGTAGGTGGTCATAATGTTCTGTCTGATCAGTGTACATACACGAACATTCATCGTGAACCATTCTATCTTCTACGGAAAACCGTATCAGAATCAGTACAGTATCGTTGTTCCTGAAATTAGCCATCACATACAGACAGAAAAACTCGGCGGGGAACTTCATTTCATATTATGTGAGGGAAGTATGTATACATGTATAGATTCGCGTCAATCTTAGCTGTTCTCTGGAGTTGGGGTAGCTGTCTACTTTACCGCTTTTGCCGCCAGACAGCGATTCCTCCTTGGCAGACCAGCTTGTACCTGCCATCATTGCCACAAGATGTCACTCCAAATGCAAATTAAATATGGAACAAGTAACAGTGCATACTCGTATATTAATTTTCCCGAGGTCTAGGGGGGTCAGACGGCTGGTTGCCCTCTGTAATAAAAAAACTGAGTGAATGTATCAACGATAAACTTGAACGGTAGTCATGGGACGTCCGCCCCAAACAAGTACAACGAACACGAACAAAATGGGATTAAAAAGAAAAGGGGTTAGCTTCTTTGATTAGTAAACAAAACGTACTCGGTTCCGGGTTCGAAACCCGCCACTGCTTAAATTTTGATTAATAAGACGTCCGGCATGAGAAGTCACCCTCATTCTGCCAACGGCAGGGAGAGACAGAGGTTCAGGGCACTCTCTTGTCCTAGGGGTGGAAAACTACCCCTAAAGGCGGAAGAAACAGCTATGATCAAAGGAATGAGGATGCAGAAGGCAATGGAAACCACTGCATTAAAAACACGTAACGCGCATCCACAGGACATGTGGCCTGTAATTGAAAAACCCCATTCGGATCTCTGGGAGGAGACTGCCAAGGAGGAGATGACCATGAGAAAAAGATTGAATAATCAATGAAAAGATAATGTTCAACGAGTCGGGGCGTGGAATGTCAAAAGCTTGAACGTGGTATGGGAAACTAGAAAATCTGATAAGGAAATGCAGAGGCTCAATCTAGCTATAGTAGGGTGAGTGAAGTGAAATGGAAAGAAGACAAGGATTTCTGGTCACACGAGTATAGGGTAATACGAACAGCAACAGAAAATGGTATAACAGGGATAGGATTCTTTATGAATAGGAAGGTAGGACAGACAGTGTGTTACTGTGAACAGTTCAGTGATAGGGTTGTTCTAATTAGAATCGACAGCAAACCAACACCGACAGCGATAGTTCAGGTATACATGCCGACGTCGCAAGCTGAAGATGAAGAGATAGAGAAGTATATGAGAATATTCAAAGAGTAATACAGTATGTAAAGGGAGATGAAAAACTAATAGTCATGGGAGACTGGTATCCAGTTTTAGGGGAAGGAGTAGATGAAAAGGTTACAGGAGAATATCGGCTTGGGACAAGGAATGAGAGAGGAGAAAGACTAAATGAGTTCTGTAATAAATTTCAGCTAGTGATAGCGAATATTCTTTTAAACAATCACAAGAGGAGAAGGTATACTTGGAAAAGGCCGGGTGATACTGGAAGGTTTCAGTTAGATTACATCATCATGGTCAGACAGAGATTCCGAAAACAGATACTGGATTGTAAGGCGTACCCAGGAGCAGATATACTCAGATCACAATATAGTAGTGATGAAGAGTAGGCTGAAGTTCAAGACATTAGTCACGAAGAATCAATACGCAAAGAAGTGGGATACGGAAGTACTAAGGAATGACGAGATACGTTTGAAGTTCTCTAACGCTATAGATACAGCAATAAGGAATAGCTCAGTAGGCCGTACAGTTGAAGAGGAATGGACATCTCTAGAAAGGGCCATCACAGAAGTTGGAAAGAAAAACATAGGTACAAAGAAGGTAACCGCGAAGAAACCATGGCTAACAGATGAAATATTTAAGCTGATCGATGAAAGGAAGAAGTACAAAAATATTCAGGGAAATTCAGGAATACAGAAATACAAGTCGCAGAGGAATGAAATAAACAGGAAGCGCAGGAAAGCTAAGACAAAGTGGCTATATGAAAAATGTGAAGAAATCGAAAAAGAATGACAGGCTCAGCATACAGGAAAGCCAAAACAACCTTCGGTGACGTCAAAAGCAAGGTTGATAACATTAAGAGTTCAACGGGAATTCCACTGTTAAATGCAGAGGAGAAAGAGAGAGAGGGAGAGAGAGAGTGGGTAGGTGGAAAGAATACACTGAGAGTCCCTATGAGGAGGAAGATTTGTCTGATGTGATAGAGAAGTCGATCAGGAGTTGATTTAGAAAAGATAGGGGATCCAGTATTACAATCAGAATTTAATAGAGCTTTGGAGGACTTTAGATCCAATAAGGCAGAAGGGGTAGATAACATTCCATCATAATTTCTAAAATCATTGGGAGAAGTGGCAACAAAACGACTATTCACATTGGTGTGTAGAATGCATACCATCTGCCTTTCGGAAAAATATCATCCACACAATTCAGAAGACTGCAAGAGCTGACAAGTTCGAGAATTTTCGCACAATCAGCTTAACAGCTCTTGCACCCAAGTTGCTGACAAGAATAATATACATAAGAGTGGAAAGGAAAATTGAGTATGTGCTAGACGACGATCAGTTTGACTTTAGAAAGGTAAAGGCACAAGAGAGGTAATTCTGACGTTTCGGTCGATGATGGAAGCAAGACTAAAGAAAAATCAAGAGACGTTCATAGCATTTGTCGACCTGGAAAAAGCATTCGATAGTATAAAATGAAGAAGATGTTCTAAGTTTTGAGAAAAATAGGAGTAAACTGTAGGGAGAGACGTGTAATATGCAACATGTACAAGAGCCAAGAGGGAATAATAAGAGTGGACGACCAAGAACGAAGTGCTCGGATTAAAAAGGGTAGAGTGGGGTGTAGCCTTTCGCCCCTACTGTTCAATCTGTACATCGAAGAAGCAATGATAGAAATAAAAGGAATATTCTGGAGTGGAATTAAAATTCAAGGTGAAAGGATACCAATGATACGATTGACTGATGAAATTGCTATCCTGAGGGAAAATGAAGAAGAATTACATGATCTGCTGAATGGAATGATGAATCCAATGAGTACAGAATACAGACTGAGAATAAATCTGAGAAAGACGAAAGTAATGAGAAGTAGCAGAAATGAGAACAACGAAAAACTTAACACCTGGATTGCTGGTCACGAACAAGATGAAGTTAAGGAATTATGCTTCCCAGGAAGTAAAATAACCAATGACGGACGGAGGAAGAAGGACATCAGAAGCAGACTAGCAATGGCAAAAAGGGCATTTATGGCCAAGAGAAGTCTACTAGTATGAAACATAGGCCTTAATTTGAGGGAGACATTTCTGAGAATGTACGTCTGGAGGACAGCATTGTATGGTAGTGAAACATGGACTGTGGGAAAACCGGAGCAGAAGAGAATGGAAGCATTTGAGATGTGTGCTACAGACGAATGATGAAAATTAGGTGGAGTGATAAGGTAAGGAATAAGGAGGTTCTGCGCAGAATCGGAGAGGAAAGGACTATGTGAAAAACACTGATAAGGAGATGGGACAGGACTATAGAACACCTGTTAAGACATCAGGGAATGACTTCCTTGGTACTAGATGGAGCTGCACAGGGCAAAAACTGTAGAGGATGACAGACACTGGAAAACAGCCAGCAAATAATTGAGGACGGAGGTTGCAAGTGCTACTCTGAGATGAAGATTTTGGCACAATAGAGAAATTTGTGGCGTGCCGCATCAAATCAGTCAGAAGACTGATGACCAAAAAGCCTCGTATATTACACTCCCATCAATTACCATAATTATAAATTACATACACAAAACTTTCTAGTCAATCAGCCTATCTATTAATGAAAACTATCAAAATCTCTACAGTAGTTCCTGAGATTGTCTTTTACGTAAAGATAGAAAAATGCTGAGGGGGACTTTAATTTACAACATGTGTAGATACAGAGCAAACTCAAAATTATCTGTATGAACGCGACCAGGAGACTTCACGGATTGCTGAAACGCACGCATGATTCAAAATACATATGTTTTTACTGGAGTATGGTGTTTAGCGTTTTTACAAAATAGGCTTATGCTACATGTAACATTTGAAAGCCCATTGAATTTCTCACGCGTCACCCGCCGAAAACTGATGTTATTATTTACTTCCAGTTTACATTCGGGAAGCGACGTCAAATTTCTATAAGTTTTATTCAGTTTTTATGGACGACGGTTTTCTTTTTCCTGTGCATCAATGCATCGATATAGTGAAACGAATTGTGTCCTGCATTCTCTAACAACAGATTAGCTCATTTAGTTCCTAAATCGCCTCGTTTCGTTCACTTCTTCTATCGAGCGCACTTTATTCACTACACCCGCTTCACACAGCTGCTCAAATCCAAATTCACAGGTATCGCCAATTAGCCACTCGCGGATGTTTTTATTTCTATTTCTGAAATGTATCGGAGGTTTTTGATGGAAACAGTCAGTTGGATCCGCCTGTTTGAAGTTCCTCTTCTCCTTCTTTCGCCGCAGCAAGTCCGAGTCAGTGACTGAAATGTCGCTAAGCCTCTGGCAACAGAAAAACTGCCGTGTGTGTTTAAAGTCTGGTTTACATCGAAGGGAACACAGGCGAACAAGCATCAACGAACGAGAATTGACACTGGTTAAGAGCTAGCCGAGAGCACAATCGATCGTATTCGTTTCCCATTCGCTGCTGTTCACTCGTGTTCCCCTGGTAATCTGTCTTTAAGTGCACCATCGACGGTAGTTCGCTTTATATTACCTTCGACGTTAACAGGACAGGAATGTTCCGCCTACTCTGGTGCCTACTTTTATTGTTGACATGGGTTGCGTGAGCGATGCGGCGGACAGAAGAGAATGTAATGTTGTTGATACAAGAATATAGATGTCATAGATTCTTCTTGGACCCAAGAGATGCACAGTACAAATGTTGAGGGAAAGAAATATGATTGATAGAACATTGCTAGAACACTCAAACGTCCCAATGGGGCGAAACTGAGCGGATAAGCACAAGTTTTGTTTTTCTTTTTACTAAAAGGGGAGATGCACAATAATTATCGTTGAAAGTAAACTTGTACGCGAATGCGAGGATATTCAATGTTTATCTTACAAACTTTCAGGGATGATGGAGAAGAGTAACTGTAGTTATTTGGAGTAAGATCCAGAAACGACGGAACCTAAAGTTAGAAGCGAAAATCGTCCCGATACTTCTGACAGTGGAACCATTCTACTGCGAGCTCTTTGCTTTTCATACGAGGGTTGTAACTTTAACTGTGGCAAATATTTATTTACAGCTCATACAAAATAGGTAGGTGTTTCAAAGTTTTACTGACCTTCAAAGCAGTCACCAGCATTGTGTATAACCTGTTGCCAGCGATGTGGAAATCGTAGGATATTCTTAGCAGTGCCAGTTGTGTTGACAGTTCGAGCGGCGCGGTCTATTGCCCGATCAATTTGTAGCAGTTCTGAAGCGAATAACGTGAAGTGTTTCCTTCAGTTTAAAAATCGATTTGAACTCACGAGGGCTTACGTCAGGGGAGTGCAGTAAGTGGTATACCGCTTAGCAGCCCCATCAGTCAAACAAATCAGTAACCGCTTGCACTGTACGTGCTTGAGCATTCTCTTGCAAAAAGATGGTCAGGTCCTGCAGAAAGTGTCACCACTTCTGTCTCTAAGCTGGTCGTAGGCTGTGTTCCAAAAATGAACAGCATCAAACCAGTGTTCACGACAATCGTTTGCTCTAGAGAAGACGGAGGAGAATAACAGCTAAAGAGCACAGTCTGTGAATGTTGCATTCTTTTTTTGCCGTAATAATCGGCTCACAGGATACAGCATTATAAACATTACACAATTAGAGCCACGATACAAAACTTTGATATACTGAGAGGATTATTTCAGGCAGGTAATTCAGCTGCCCCCACAGCTGTCGTTTTAGGCAATGTTATTTCTGTCCTTCGCGAGATTTTCATGTTCTCCCGCTTGCTACGCACAAAGAAAAAACGAACGGAAACTTTTTTGTAGGAAGTTTCGTGTAGTTACATTTTTTATTGGGTTACGTTTACGCTGGAGGCAACAGTTTTGGAGTTATTCAAGAAAAAAAACGTACAAAAGTGACCTTCAAACGCACCTAAACCCCCACACTCATCCCCCACCATCAGGATTTCTAGGATGTTATTCGTGGCAGTGTACAAATATATATGAACACTGGTTTGATGTATTTGCGATTGCTCATTTTCTAAGCAATTGTCTCTATGAAACTTCCTGGCAGATTAAAACTGTGTGCCCGACCGAGACTCGAACTCGGGACCTTTGCCTTTCGCGGGCAAGTGCTCTACCATCTGAGCTACCGAAGCACGACTCACGGCCGGTACTCACAGCTTTACTTCTGCCAGTACCTGGTCTCCTACCTTCCAAACTTTACAGAAGCTCTCCTACATGTCGAAAAAAAAGTTTAGAAACAGGTTCTTTTATCGGCAGTATTCATGAATGAAATAATGGAGCTAGGCCTTAAATTAACTACTAGTCAGGTTCAAGAATGTTCGATCGCGCTGCGTGGAACAATATCGGAGCGCAACGTTCGAAATGGAACATCAATGCTACGTGTTTCACCATTACAGAAATTCTTTCTTACGACATCTGTTACTACAATTAAATGAAATCTGAACGGTTTTATTCTGTAATTGCTAATAACTTTTAAAGCTGAAATTTCTACCAATAAACCTCAATGTGCAATTTGCTACAGCAATGACCAAAAAAAAAAAGTAATTCATAAGCTTGCGTTTTGGATCCAGCGGTGTTTGTGATTGGATTCTTTCTTATCTCCACCTGAATTTTCTCTTGTCTGCATTAGTCCGGGTTCAACAATTCCATGTAACAAAAATTTCAGAAGTATTAATACACAGAAGAACATGTGACCGCAGATATTTGAAATCGCTAAGATCAACTACTCACTAATTAAACCTAATGACAGATTGACAGGGACAGAAGATTATAATTTTTGGACAAAAACTTTATAATATCAATTGAGTAATTTTACCTACACGAAATTTTGTTTATGTAGTTACCTTTTATTGTCTGATCTCAGTGTTATAATTGCGCCAGTGATCTGGTTTTTCATCTGATAGATGCTAAAGGTGCTCAAGAAGTAAACTTTGTGTTCGTTTTCTACTTCTCCCCACAGAAGAAGACAATTGAACTGAAAATATAACAAGAGATGTTAATTTTTTTATATAATCTATGCTTCACTAAATCTTTATTCGGAAATGGTCATTTTAACATAAGTATTAAATACTACCAAAATCACTTATAACAACAATGGAGGCGGAAAAGGACATGTAGTACATACAGTAGCAGTAAATTTTAAGAGTAAATTCAAGTAATTAAAAAAAAAACGAATTGGTCAAGTGCGAGTTGGACTCGGCGCTGAATAGCTTATAAATAGTACGTCCATCCGGGGAATACAAAATTTGGATGATCTTTTTCCTGTTATCGATATCGATACTGACATAGATACCGATCCTGGGAATTCCAAGACTGTATCAAAAAATTTACTTTAGTTCCGGAGACAAGCCCAGACGTACAAAAAGAAGCAAGCAGGCGACTACAGATTATATACATAGAGAGAAAAGAGATAGTAAAATATTTTTATTTACTTACTAACTGTAAGACATGAGTACAACTTACAATTTATGTTAGCAGGCGGCAATATTTTTCTATTATGCTTTTGATGAATGATTAATGTAATGTAATTTCTAATGGCAAGAAGATATGTTTATGTGATATAATTCTAATTTAATAATTTTTAGATTATTCCTTTAATTTTACTGTGGAACCTTCGTTTCAACCAAAGTTCATGATTTTAGGTCAACGGGAAGTACCCTAAGGATTTTGATGAGTGAGTTTGCATGTATCAAAATGTGTAATATAAATGGCGGTATCTTCTAATTGCATTGACTTAGAAGCTTATATTTTTCACGCTGTCGAGGGACTGTTAACCTTAGTATGTGACATAAGTTTGAACTTGATACGTCTACCCGTTCCTGTGGAAAAAGGATCTTAACTGATGGACAGACAGACAGACGGATAAAAGGTAACAAATAATTTTTTTCGTGCGATATAATTACAAATTGACAATTTTCGGATTTTTTTTACCTTTACTTGTACACTAAAACTTTGCTTCTTGACACATTTCACGATTCTAGGTCGACGGTAAGTATCCTATAGGTTTTAATGAGTGATTTTGCAAGTATGAAAATGTACGACATAAATGGTCGCAGCTTTTAAGCATATTGTCTTAGAAGGTTATACTTTTTACACCTCCAAGGGAACGTATGTGACATAAGTTTCAACTTGTTACATCTATCCATTCCTGAGGAAAAGGATTGTTAATGGTCGGCCAGACAGAAGAAAGGACGGCCAACAAAGGGATCCTCCGAAGGTTCCATTTTTACCGATTGAGGCACGGTACAGTAAAAATGAATAAAATAAAAAAATAAAGACAATTGACATTTCGGTGCTTGTGTCGATGTCATAATTGCATAACAAATCTCACTGTCAAAAAGAACTTATTTAAGGAGACTGTATTACGAAATTTTGTTCTTCCATTGTTGTAACTAGAAGTGAGTGTACGATGTAAAAAATATGTGTACATATTTTATGCAGCTGAAGCGAAAGGGCATTCGTAGTACTGTGGTAGACGTGCCCTTTGTGCACAGCAGTAAAGACGGACGGGAACGGACTTCTTTGTGCGGTCCGAGTCGTATAAGCCCAGAAACTTGAGCGTGTCACGCCGAAGGCAATGTGGTGCGAACCGAGTCCAGATAATAAAGATTTACGGCCACGACGGAACAGAAGCCATGAATCATTGAAAAGGCGCCAACATCGAAGTGGCGGGTGGGCGTAACTCGACAACTGAGCGACCGTCGGCTCGGAGCGCCACCCATTAGCGGTGACTGGAGTGCAGCGGTGGGGGCAGCGGCGGCACGCGCGCCTGCCAATCAGAGGCCAGCGCCGCCCGCTGAATTATGCAGCGGCGCATTTGTCAATGTTTATCGGCCGGCCGTGTAGTTAAGGCGCAGGTGGCGAGAGGTCGCACGTGGCGCTGCACGCTTACCCCCTCTGACTCAGCTCGCAGCTTGTTGACCGTTTTGTTTCGCGTGTGCACGCGCCCTGCCACTGGAACAATTGCTGGCGCGGCACTGATTTGTAATTACGGCAGCCCAGTCAATAAACAGCGCCAACGACAATCACAATTCAAATGAGCACATAGACACGGATGACAGGAAGTCCTCGCTGAACATTTTAGATTGTGTGGCGACTATCGACAGCCACGACGTCGATAGCCATGCTTTCTTCGTATTAGCTTGTTTGACTCTATCTTAGACGGTGGCCACATTGGTTATTTGTAGGTACGTCCTGTTATTCTGTTCCTAGTTACGTGTAATAATAGTGTACTACAGCCTTAAGTGTTGTTTCAATCTACTCTCCACCGGGTGTAGTGCTTGAATACCCTTTGACCCTTCTTCTCTGGTGCCTATTTCATATTCTCATGATTTTTGAATGTGATTCTACGCCCTAGAATACATAGGGGTTCTTTTTATGCATTTCATTTTCTCCACACAAACACGCAACAAAAACGAAATTTAGTCTTCATTTCCCAAGAAATAAATCCGCAATTTTGCATTTCCCCCCCGTTTCTACTTTTGTATTACTTCTCCATATTTTATTCAAAAGACGTCGTAATTTATAGTTTATGCGCTAATTAATTACGATTATCAGGTCTGGAATGGTACGTCCCATACAAAATAAGTGAAAAATGTCCTGTTTTACACCTTATACTGGCATTACCAGGTTGGTGGGAAGTACAAATTGGTACCAACTGCAATCGTAAATTTTACGAGGGTTTAGTAATGTAGGGTCAACATATTACACGAAGAGCGAGGTTCCCGACACTCGGAAGTTACTTCTGCTTCTGCGATGACTCATTCAAGATATCACACTGCGTCCTCCATACCAAGAAATCCTCAATCCAGTCACAAATTTCACTTGATACCACATAAAATAGTAGTTTTGACGATTAGCTTAGATGTGGTGGTGAAAAAATGGTTCTGAGCACTATGAGACTTAACTTCTGAGGTCATCAGTCCCCTAGAACTTAGAACTACTTAAACCTAACTAACCTAAGGACATCACACACATCCATGCCCGAGGCAGGATTCGAACCTGCCACCGTAGCGGTCGCGCGGTTCCAGACTGTAGCGCCTAGAACCGCTCGGCTACTCCGGCCGGCTGTGGTGGTGAGTCAAATGCTCTTTGACAGCCAGAGCGAGAGCACCAGCAGCAGCGAGTACTGTTTGTATAAAGCGTTTATTTTGCATTTTGTTTACGACCTTCCACTAAGGAAGGGATTCTATTTGTGTTTATCTGCTCTGCATAGTAACTAACGGTTCTTGATAAAACTTTACGTAGTTTTCGTGTTAGATTTCTTAGTGTTTTCTTGATCGTTTAGTACAGAAAGCGTCCTAAAACCGTCTTTTGTTTGTTTCGCGGCCGTTAGCCACTAGTCACTTGAATCAGCAGTTGTCTTGTGACAGCCAGAGCGAGAGCACCAGCAGCAGCGAGTACTGTTTGTATAAAGCGTTTATTTTGCATTTTGTTTACGACCTTCCACTAAGGAAGGGATTCTATTTGTGTTTATCTGCTCTGCATAGTAACTAACAGTTCTTGATAAAACTTTACGTAGTTTTCGTGTTAGATTTCTTAGTGTTTTCTTGATCGTTTAGAACAGAAAGCGCCCTAAAACCGTCTTTTGTTTGTTTCGCGGCCGTTAGCCACTAGTCACTTGAATCAGCAGTTGTCTTGTGACAGCCAGAGCGAGAGCACCAGCAGCAGCGAGTACTGTTTGTATAAAGCGTTTTTGTACTTATTTGCTGCGCTTAGCTTTTAAATAGTTTTTCTGGGAAAACCTAGCGTAGTTTTCGCGTCTCGTATTTCAGTGAGTGTTTCTTGATTATCAGAGTAGCTCATCAGAAGATTATCTTGGGAATTTGTCACCGTATAGAGTAGGGTAAACATAGTCATGTGTAGGGACTGTGGTTGTTGTGAGCGGACGCAAGGAGAATTGGCCACTCTTCGGGGGCAGGTGGAGGCTTTGTCTGTTAGGCTCATCGAGCTCGAGGCGCAGGCGTCGGCTCGTAGTGGCGTTGGGGCAACTGTGGTGAGACCTATGCCTACTTCGGTGGCCTTGGAATCACATGGAACCCCTGATGTCGCTGCGTCTTCCGGCAGTGAGCATCTTACCGGTCAGCCATCACTCCAGGGTGAATGGCGGACAGTGGTGGGCTCGCGCGTGCCTGGCCGAAAGGCGAAGGTGGGATCTGGCCGCGTGGCAGCTGCCTTACCCCTTTCCAACAGGTACGGGGTGCTTCCTAGTGGTGATGACATCGTTTCCGAGCCACCACAGGATGCCTCGCCTGTTGGGCCAGTGGCCGATTCTCCGGCAAGGTCCCGACAGTCACAGAGGGCGGGCCTATTAGTTATAGGGAGCTCCAACGTTAGGCGGGTTATGGAGCCCCTCAGGAAAATAGCGGGTAGGTCGGGGAAGAATGCCAGTGTGCACTCGGTGTGCTTGCCGGGGGGTCTCGTCCGTAATGTGGAGGAGGCCCTTCCGGCAGCTATTGAACGCACTGGGTGTGACCGGCTGCAGATAGTAGCACATGTCGGAACGAATGACGCCTGCCGCTTGGGTTCTGAGGCCATCCTTGGTTCCTTCCGGCGGCTGGCTGATTTGGTGAAGACAACCAGCATCGCACGCGGAGTGCAAGCTGAGCTTAATATCTGCAGCATAGTGCCCAGAGTCGATCGCGGTCCTCTGGTTTGGAGCCGTGTGGAGGGTCTAAACCAGAGGCTCAGACGACTCTGCGACTATAATGGTTGCAAATTCATCGACCTCCGTTATTGGGTGGAGAACTGTAGGGCCCCCCTAGACAGGTCAGGCGTGCACTACACACCGGAAGCCGCTACTAGGGTAGCAGAGTACGTGTGGCGTGCACACGGGGGTTTTTTAGGTTAGAGGGACCCCCCCTTGGGCGAAACGATAAAATACCTGACGGCTTACCAGAGAGGACATTATCATCGTTGATAAAGAACGTCCGTCCTCAGAGACCAAAAACAGGAAAAGTTAACGTAATATTGGTAAACTGCAGGAGTATCCAGGGCAAGGTTCCTGAATTAGTATCTCTTATTGAAGGAAATAGTGCGCATATAGTATTAGGAACGGAAAGTTGGTTAAAACCGGAAGTGAACAGTAACGAAATCCTAGACACAGAATGGAATATATACCGCAAGGATAGGATAAACGCCAATGGTGGAGGAGTATTTATAGCAGTAAAGAATTCAATAATATCCAGTGAAGTTATTAGCGAATGCGAATGTGAAATAATCTGGGTTAAGTTAAGTATCAAAGGTGGGTCAGATATGATAGTCGGATGCTTCTATAGACCACCTGCATCAGCAACCGTAGTAGTTGAGCGCCTCAGAGAGAACCTGCAGAACGTCGTGAAGAAGTTTCGTGATCATACTATTGTAATAGGGGGAGACTTCAATCTACCTGGTATAGAATGGGATAGTCACACAATCAGAACTGGAGCCAGGGACAGAGACTCTTGTGACATTATCCTGACTGCCTTGTCCGAGAATTACTTCGAGCAGATAGTTAGAGAACCAACTCGTGAAGCTAACGTTTTAGACCTCATAGCAACAAATAGACCGGAACTTTTCGACTCCGTGAATGTAGAAGAGGGTATCAGTGATCATAAGTCAGTGGTTGCATCAATGACTACAAGTGTAATAAGAAATGCCAAGAAAGGAAGGAAAATATATATGCTTAACAAGAGTGATAGGGCACAAATCGCAGAATATCTGAGTGACCACCATCAAACGTTCATTTCTGAGGAAGAGGATGTGGAACAAAAATGGAAAAAATTCAGAAACATCGTCCAGTACGCCTTAGATAAGTTCGTACCGACTAAGGTCCAAAGCGAGGGGAAAGATCCACCGTGGTATAACAATCATGTACGAAAGGTACTACGGAAACAAAGGAAGCTTCATCATAGGTTTAAGAGTAGTCGAATCATAGCTGATAAGGAAAAGCTGAACGAAGCGAAAAAGAGCGTAAAGAGAGCAATGAGAGAAGCATTCAACGAATTCAAACATAAAACATTGGCAAACAATCTAAACAAGAACCCTAAAAAGTTTTGGTCATATGTAAAATCGGTAAGCGGATCTAAATCCCCTATTCAGTCACTCGTTGACCACGATGGCACCGAAACAAAGGACGACCGAAGAAAGGCAGAAATACTGAATTCAGTGTTCCGAAACTGTTTCACTGCGGAAAATCGTAACACGGTCCCTGACTTCAGCCGTCGCACGGACGCCAAAATGGAAAATATTGAAATAAACGATATCGGAATTGAAAAACAACTGCTATCACTTAGTAGCGGAAAAGCATCCGGACCAGACGAGATACCCTTAAGATTCTACAGTGATTATGCTAAAGAACTTGCCCCCTTTCTATCAGCAATTTATCGTAGATCGCTGGAAGAACGTAAAGTACCTAGCGACTGGAAGAAAGCGCAGGTCGTTCCCATTTTCAAGAAGGGTCATAAATCAGATGCGAATAATTATAGGCCTATTTCGCTTACGTCAATCTGTTGTAGAATAATGGAACATGTTTTGTGTTCTCGTATTATGACGTTCTTAGATAATACAAATCTCCTTCATCATAACCAACATGGATTCCGCAAACAGAGATCATGTGAAACTCAGCTCGCCCTATTTGCCCAAGAAATTCACAGTGCCGTAGACACTGGCGAGCAGATTGATGCCGTATTCCTGGACTTCAGGAAGGCATTTGATACGGTTCCGCACTTACGTTTAGTGAAAAAAATACGAGCTTACGGAATATCGGACCAGGTTTGTGATTGGATTCAGGATTTCCTAGAAGAAAGAACACAACATGTCATTCTTAACGGTTCAAAATCTGCAGATGTAGAGGTAATTTCGGGAGTACCGCAGGGAAGCGTGATAGGACCTTTATTGTTTACAATATACATAAATGACTTAGTTGACAACATCGGTAGCTCCGTGAGGCTATTTGCAGATGACACGGTTGTCTACAAGAAAGTAGCAACATCAGAAGACTCGTACGTACTCCAGGAGGACCTGCAGAGGATTAATGCATGGTGCGACAGCTGGCAGCTTTCCCTAAACGTAGATAAATGTAATATAATGCGCATACATAGGGGCAGAAATCCATTCCAGTACGATTATGCCATAGGTGGTAAATCATTGGAAGCGGTAACGACCGTAAAATACTTAGGAGTTACTATCCGGAGCGATCTGAAGTGGAATGATCACATAAAACAAATAGTGGGAAAAGCAGGCGCCAGGTTGAGATTCATAGGAAGAATTCTAAGAAAATGTGACTCATCGACGAAAGAAGTAGCTTACAAAACGCTTGTTCGTCCGATTCTTGAGTATTGCTCATCAGTATGGGACCCTTACCAGGTTGGATTAATAGAAGAGATAGACATGATCCAGCGAAAAGCAGCGCGATTCGTCATGGGGACATTTAGTCAGCGCGAGAGCGTTACGGAGATGCTGAACAAGCTCCAGTGGCGGACACTTCAAGAAAGGCGTTACGCAATACGGAGAGGTTTATTATCGAAATTACGAGAGAGCACATTCCGGGAAGAGATGGGCAACATATTACTACCGCCCACATATATCTCGCGTAATGATCACAACGAAAAGATCCGAGAAATTAGAGCAAATACGGAGACTTACAAGCAGTCGTTCTTCCCACGCACAATTCGTGAATGGAACAGGGAAGGGGGGATCAGATAGTGGTACAATAAGTACCCTCCGCCACACACCGTAAGGTGGCTCGCGGAGTATAGATGTAGATGTAGATCTACCTGTCTACTTTGATCCAAGGCTTTCAGTCAACATGTCAGTGAGAAAACTGCGAGTTGGGTTTGACATGTTCCATGTTTTCGGAGTCTATGCTGGTTGGCATCGAAGAGGTCATTCTCTTCGAGATACCTCATCATATCTGAGATCAGAATACATCCTGAGATCTACAACAAATCGATGTTAAGGATAACGGACAGTAGTTTTGTAGCCGGCCGTTGTGACCAAGCGGTTCTAGGCGCTTCAGTCCGGAACCGCGCTGCTGCTACGGTCGCAGGTTCGAATCCTGCCTGGGGCATGGATGTGTGTACTGTCCCTAGGTTAGTTAGGTTTAAGTAGTTCTAAGTCCCACAGTGCTCAGAGCCATTTGAACCATTTGGTAGTTTTGTGGACCATTTCTACCGCCCTGCTTGTACATGGGCGTGGCTTGCATTTTCTTCTAAATACTGAGCACTTCTTTTTGTTCGAAGGATATATGGTAATGATAGTTAAAATAAGTACTAACTAAGCAGCAAAGTCATCATAGAATCTGATAAGGATTCTATCGGTCCCTGAAGTTGTGTTAAACTTAAGTTATTTCAGGTGTTCCTTAACACCACTAACATTAATATCTGTTTCGGTCATCTTTGGTATTGTAACGTAGCAAATTATTGCTAGTTGTCTTCTTGCATTGAAAGCGTAGCTTGTAGTGGAGCCGGGAGAAGAGCATATTTTGGTTCTCACGCTGACACAGCTGACTTTGGCTACTGGGCCGAGCGAGCCTTCTTGTACTTGATTGCTGCTGCGTGCGGTACGCTACACATACTCTCTATGAATCTGAAGAAGTACTATTAAATATTAATCGATCTTTTTCATACTTTGTACCAAATTCCATGGATAACACAACCATGCTGTTAACATTTCAAATCAATAACTTCAATATTTTCGAAGATATGAAACACGTAATAACCGTGCTGGCATTGTCAAACGGTGTTAGGGACTGTAATGTATTCATCTATAGTATCACCTGAAAGTACAACCAAGAGGATAGGTTCATATAATCTAATTTTCAGGAAGTTTCATTAACACCGATTTCTGACGCAATTGGCTACATGGCTACATGGCTCTGAGCACTATGGGACTTGGGAACAGCTGAGGTCATCAGTCCCCCAGAACTTAGAACTACTTAAACCTAACTAACCTAAGGACATCATACACATCCATGCCCGAGGCAGGATTTGAACCTGCGACCGTAGCGGTTGCGCGGTTCCAGACTGAAGCGCCAAGAACCGCTCGGCCACATAGGCCGGCTCTGACGCAATTAAAAGTGCTTTAGAAAAATATTATTTCATCTTTTTTTGGTTGTGTGAGTGTTTTGGAAAGACAGAGTGAATGGAGGACAACATACGTAAAGTTAGAATGTGACATTTTATTAAAACTATGTAAATGTATGCGTGAAAACGTTGTTGTGCAGTTGGGTAATTTGTGGCGTATGTCCGAGTGAGCTTGATTTTGTAAAAGCCAGCCAGAAGTATTAAATTTATTAGTAATTTATTTTGTGGAAAGGAATCATATTTTGTTTTCATTAAATTTTATTTAGTTTCGGAATTACGAGATTTCTAGTGTAAATTACTTGCGGTAATTTGGTTGTCTGATATTAGAAATACGGCGAGTATAGAAGTGCTCCAGATGATCTGATTGGCTGCCAGTAAGAATTCAACATTTCCCGTGAGCATGATGAGAACTTTGTGCCTCAGCTCTGAGCCAGAGACAGTCGCACGGAAGCTGTCTTCTGGTAAACACCTATGTTAAACTGCGCTGATCAGGTTTGTACCAAAATGAAGAAATTTGCCCATTTGATCGGTTCTCGTGTCGCTGTCGAAAAGCGACTACAAAGCTGAGTGTTTTGTGAAAGTTTGAGCTTTGTGAGCGATTTATTTTATGAGATATTCGCTTGTGAACCTTTCATGTTAGTACATCAACTCCACCTGGCGTGCTTCGTGCAGATAACGAGACATTACGGCGAGCACTTCCTTAACAAGAAGCCTTCTGAGCGACTGAATGTGTTAACATGCAAATAGTCGTGGGTCAGCGACTGTTTAGGACGTTCACAATATCGGGTCGGACTAAATATCTTCTGGCTGATTTCGGGCGTGGATTTTTTTACTGACACAATCATTAACGTTGCGTAATTTATGTAGGGATTTTGATGTCGGGATATTGATGTCGGGATATTAAGTACGGACTTGATACCTTTTTTCTGGGTT
Source organism: Schistocerca americana (assembly GCF_021461395.2). Classification (NCBI taxonomy): domain Eukaryota; kingdom Metazoa; phylum Arthropoda; class Insecta; order Orthoptera; family Acrididae; genus Schistocerca; species Schistocerca americana. Next base: position 212,056,071 of record NC_060120.1, read on the forward strand.
TAAAGACAATAAACCAACTTAAAGGAAATTACAGATTTTTTCGAACGAGTCATGTAAGAATCCAGAACACTCGGTAGTTTAACTCTCAGCTACTGCCCATGGACTGGAGTTATGTGGCCTTTCCGTGGTAGTTATTTAGTCGAATTTTCGTCAGTGCTGCTTTTATCAGCTAAACTAGTATCTACTATCGCAGAGTGAAGGGGCAGAAAACCTGAAGCCTGTTCAGGTTGATGGACAGTTTGTGTAAAAGATAGTGAGGGACCAAACAGCCCCGCCGCAGTACCAGTCTTAAATTGGGCCAATACTCCTTGGTTTTCCTTTTAGAGGGAACATTTGAAAACGGAGCTATGCATTTTTGCTTTTGCTTTGCTACCTTCTATGTCGATTCCTGTCTCGTCCGTGAGTGACTGGACACTGTCTCTAGTGCCTTTACATACGACCACAATTTCTTTGGTGTTTGTGAAAAAGCTTTCGACAGTAGTCTGCTATGGTAGTCATTGAAGGCTTCTCGCATTGCTCTCTTGACAGCGAAACGTGATTCATTCAGCATCTCTATCTACAGCCCTGTGCTTTGTTTTACGCCTATTATGCAGTAGTCTCTTTTTCTTTAGAAGTCTCCTTACAGTAATTGTAACACCGTGAAGGGTCTCTCTAATCATAAACTGTTTTACTTCATAGATATCCATCCAGTCATAGTCAGCTATTCTTTTAAACTTGAAACATAGTTTATCTACACGCTCCTCTCCTGAGCGAAAAGTTTCAAGTTCCTCGTTGAGATACGACACTACTGCTTCTTTATCAAGTTTACTGAACATGAAATCTTTCTATTTGTTTTAGTTGCTCTTCGTACTTTCGCAATCCTTGTTGCTACAATTGTTGACACCAGTTTCGAAGTGAATATCCTCAAAGAAGTCAGTTCTATTTGTTGCCGTTACATCTAATATATTTCCACCATGAGTGTGGTTGAACAATCTGTTCCAGGTTCGTTTCAGAGGACGCACTTAGTTCTGTTTCACAGGACGTCTTGCCGCCCACCACTAACAAAACTTCGATTATCCCATTTGATTGTTGGATGATTAAAGTCCTCTACGAAGATTACAGTGTGATTGGTGTACTTACATACTGGCGAGCTGAGCATTTATCTATAGTTTCCTATTACAACGGAGTGTGAGTCTTATGATCGCTAGATGGATTCAATTATAATTTTATGCCCACCCTCGATGATGAGTTTTTCCCAAACAATTTCTCATACAGATTCCATTTCTATTTCTGTAGATCTGAGTTTCTCGTCTACTGGATCAAACAAATCACCTTCATTTCACATTAACCAAGCCTTTCGATACACGCTTAAATTTTCCCCATAAGTTTCACTGTTGTGAACTTGAGGTTTTAACCATCTTTCTGTACCTACAAAGAGGGACCCGACGTTGGGATCACAAATTTACTTCAAACTTTGTACGCCTTTAGTAGGCCATTAAAACAACATGATATGCAAGCAGTAAGGTGCACATCTCTGACAGTTCCGAGAAAACTGCAAGAGAAGTGTTACGCGTCTATTATGTACCGGACGATAGTTCATGGCGCTCAAGTAACCAGCGTACGAGCTTCGTAAGACGAACGTGTATCGTGTACGAAGTGATAGATCGACACTTGCTCCAAGGTCATTATTAATCTGTTTTTTTTTTCATCACTAGTCACATTATTTAATTTATATGACATTTGAGAGATAATATAACGAAAAAAACCACGTGTATTTGCATGAAGTTACAATTTATGTTTTCTGTGTCTGTATGACAAATACCATCCTGCACTGTGTGATGTCGAAAGCAAATCCAACGAGTAATTGTACATTACTCTTGTAGTGTGGCACATTGTGACTTACTATAATACTGATTGTGAATAATATTATTCATATCATTATTTATAGAGGTTTAAGTTGGCCTTCCAAGCCTGTCACTCGTCCATGAAAATTTAATTACAAACAGAGAATAGTCAAATATCATACGAAATTCACTATAACTTCATGAAAATACACGTGGGACTTTTTTCATTATATTACCTTTCAAACGTCATACAAATTAATGTGACCAGTAATGAAAAAAACATAGATTAATAAGCACGTGGGCCGGCCCCTGGTGGCCGAGCGGTTCTGGCGCTTCAGTCTGGAACCGCGCGACCGCTACGGTCGCAGGTTCGAATCCTGCCTCGGGCATGGATGTGTGTGTTGTCCTTAGGTTAGTTAGGTTTAAGTAGTTCTAAGTTCTTGGGGACTTATGACCTCAGCAGTTGAGTCCCATAGTGCTCAGAGCCATTTGAACCATTTTGAATAAGCACGTGCTAACAGGATTCAAACCGTCGCCTCGTCGACGATTCGCTTGCTAAATGCGAACCACAATGGCTTCAAACGACTGGCACCTTCTCACAGGTATTAGTATATCCGTTAGATAATGGGCGGTTAAAACTTGTCTTGCGATTTTGTTGGAATTGCCAGAGTAGTGTACCTTATTACTTGCATATTACGTTGTTTTAAAGGCCTACTAAAAGTGTAAAACATTTGAAGTAAATCCGTAATTCCAACGTCGTGGCCTCCCCTCGTTAGTATTACGTGGTTTTCACTACTTCTTAGGAGTGCTATGGCAAACAGTTGCAAACTTGAGAGCAGCGCTATTGCTGTGTACGGGGTTACGCCCTGCACCTCGGTAACTCTTTTCGCAGCAGTGGAGTGGCCTAACCTCAATGGACTTACCTAAGAAGTTGACAGAGCTTCAGTCGTGCACGCTGCCTAGGCCAGGACAGCAGCGCAGGCGCCCCAAGTGTAGGTGGTTGCACACGTTGGTACCAATAATGTGTGTCGTTTAGGATCAGAAGAGACTCTCTCTGGTTTCGAGCAGCTATCAGAAGCGGTAAAGGCTGCCAGTAAGAATAAACCTTAATTGATAACATTATTTGTTACAACAGCTAAAAATGATACTGGCAAATAAACCATAATAACTGAAGGTACGGTTCTATGATAGGCAAATGACATTATACAGCGTAAAGGAAACTGATCACATATTGTATATCTAACCGCTAAGCTGTATGAGACAATTGTCCTTATTATCATTTAAAGGCGTTAATTCTTAGCTAAGTTCCACATATTTCAGGCACTGTTAACCTTAACTTATGGCCTTTTCTTATTAAAAGGTTCCTTTACGCTATATAATGTCATTTACCTCTCATATAACTGTACCTTCAGTTATTATGGTTTATTTGCCAGTAACATTTTTAGCTGTTGTAACAAATAATGTTATCAATTAATGTTTATTCTTACTTATCTACAGTATACTTGTTTAATGTCTTTTGCCTTTTATGGAATGGTAATTTCAGCAACTTATTGTTTTAATGCCATTAATAGTCCGAACTATTGTAATAAACTATCTTCCATAATAATCTCAGTTAACTTTTTCTGGTTTTAAGTCAGTATTACTCCGCACGCGCATATTCGCGACCAACTGAGCGCGCTGCGTCGCTGCCCGCGGCGCACAGTTACGACTCAGCGCCCGCGGTCCACCTGTCTGGTGTGAGCTATCGGCGAAACATTAGTAGAAGTGACCCAGTCTTATGAATATGTACTGTAGTACTACCATTTTAAGTTTGAGTAGGCCAATATCTGGCATGTTTTAATTTCATTTTATATTGTGACATTTCTGAAGAATGCTACATTATTGCCGGCCGCAGTGACCGAGCGGTTCTAGGCGCTTCAGTCTGGAACTGCGCGACCGCTACGGTCGCAGGTTCGAATCCTGCTTCGGGCATGGATGTGTGTGATGTCCTTAGGTTAGTTAGGTTTAAGTAGTTCTAAGTTCTAGGGGACAAATGACCTCAGATGTTAAGTCCCATAGTGCTCAGAGCCATTTGAACCATTTGAACCAAGCTACATTATTATAGCCGAAACCTAGGTAAAGTTTCTTTGCTTATGCAACTGGAGGCTGAAATTTAATATAATTACCTAGGAATTACAATTACGAACAACATAAATTTGAAAGAACACGTAGAAAATGTTGTGGGGAAGGCGAACCAAAGACTGTGTTTCATTGGCAGAGCACTTAGAAGATCAGATTTGCTAAAGAGACTGCCTACATTACGCTAGTCCGTCCTCTTTGGGAGTACTGCTGCGCGATCTGGGATCCTTACCAGATAGAATTAACGGAGTACATCGACAAACTTCAGAGATCAGAGATGAGCAGCACGTTTTGTATTATCGCGAAATAGGGGTGAGAGTGTCACGGACATTATACAGGATTTGGGATCGACGTCATTAAAACAAAGACGTTATTCATTGTGGGGGAATCTTCTCGCGAAATTTCAATCACCAATTTTCTTCTCCAAATGCGAAAATATTTTATTGACTCCGACCTACATAGGTAGAAATGATCATCATTCTAAAATAAAGGAAATCGGAGCTCGCACGGGAAGGTATAGGTGCTCGTTTCCTCCGCGCGCTGTAGGAGAGTGGAATAATAGAGAATTACTGTGATGGTGGTTCCATCAACACTCTACCAGGCACTTAAGTGTGATTTTTAGAGTATCCATGTAGACGTAGCTGCAGATGTCCTGGAAGGGAGGCAATAACCGATGTGGCTGTAGTATGCGGCAGTTGTAGAAGTTTCGTGAGGGCTGTTGCTTTCCAGGCCATTGACATTCGGAGGTCTGATGACACAGCAGAGAAGACCTCTCCTGGGGTGCTGAGCATGCAGGTGCGACGACCGGCTGCGGCCAATGTCCGTTTCTTGGTGCCCCGTTCTTGGCTGCTAGCTCAGCTACAGTCCATCCTGTTACAGTAACTACAGCACTGTTAATGTTCTTTGATGAGCGAACGTGCAGTTGATACTGCTCATATTCATGCATTACCCTGTATTTGAACAATTTTTGCGGTGGCGTCATTATTTTTCAGGCACAGCGCAATCTTAGATACTCTCTTGTGCCGTCAGTGATCCAAGCAAATCCACTCGGAAAAAAAAAAAAAATCACGCACCACGAAGGAAGGGCGGAAATCGGTAGATATGATGTACATATAGACACAAACAAATGATAACAGTTTCGGAAAAATTCACCACTGCTGTCTGAGGCGTCTCCATATACGTCTTCGTTGGACGTGGGGCTCATTTCGAATCGGAACTCATCACTGAAGGCAGTTCTACTCGTGTAAGTGAGACTCCAGGATGAAGACGTGTCTGGAGACGCTCCGGACTGTACTTGGATACCAACCTGAGTGTCGCCCGCCATACGGCCCGACAGACAGAAGTCATGGTCTGGGACGTCATTTATTTTCATAGCAGGTCTCTAGAAGAGCGTAGCTTTCCAAAGGATTGGAAAAGGGCACAGGTCATCCCCGTTTTCAAGAAGGGACGTCGAACAGATGTGCAGAACTATAGAGCTATATCTCTAACGTCGATCAGTTGCAAAATTTTGGAACACGTATTATGTTCGAGTATAATGACTTTTCTGGAGACTAGAAATCTACTCTGTAGGAATCAGCATGGGTTTCGAAAAAGACGGTCATGTGAAACCCAGCTCGCGCTATTCGTCCACGAGACTCAGAGGGCCATAGACATGGGTTCACAGTTGGATGCCGTGTTTCTTGACTTCCGCAAGGCGTTCGATACAGTTCCCCACAGTCGTTTAATGAACAAAGTAAGAGCATATGGACTATCAGACCAATTGTGTGATTGGATTGAAGTGTTTCTAGATAGCAGAACGCAGCATGTCATTCTCAATGGAGAGAAGTCTTCCGAAGTAAGAGTGATTTCAGGTGTGCCGCAGGGGATGTCATAGGACCGTTGCTATTCACAATATACATAAATGACCTGGTGGATGACATCGGAAGTTCACTGAGGCTTTTTGCAGATGATGCTGTGGTGTATTGACAGGTTGTAACAATGGAGAATTGTACTGAAATGCAGGAGGATCTGCAGCGAATTGACGCATGGTGCAGGGAATAGCAACTGAATCTCAATGTAGACAAGTGTAATGTGCTGCGAATACATAGTAAGATAGATCCCTTATCATTTAGCTACAATATAGCAGGTCAGCAACTGGAAGCAGTTAATTCCATAAATTATCTGGGAGTACGCATTAGGAGTGATTTAAAATGGAATGATCAGATAAAGTTGATCGTCGGTAAAGCAGATGCCAGACTGAGATTCATTGGAAGAATCCTAAGGAAATGCAATCCGAAAACAGAGGAAGTAGGTTACAGTACGCTTGTTCGCCCAATGCTTGAATACTGCTCAGCGGTGTGGGATCCGTACCAGATAGGGTTGATAGAAGAGATAGAGAAGATCCAACGGAGAGCAGCGCGCTTCGTTACAGGATCATTTAGTAATCGCGAAAGCGTTACGGAGATGATAGATAAACTCCAGTGGAAGACTCTGCAGGAGAGACGCTCAGTAGCTCGGTACGGGCTTTTGTTAAAGTTTCGAGAACATACCCTCACCGAAGATTCAAGCAGTATATTGCTTCCTCCTACGTATATCTCGCGAAGAGACCGTGAGGATAAAATCAGAGAGATTAGAGCCCACACAGAGGCATACCGACAATCCTTCTTTCCACGAACAATACGAGACTGGAATAGAAGAGAGAACCGATAGAGGTACTCAAGGTACCCTCCGCCACACACCGTCAGGTGGCTTGCAGAGTATGGATGTAGATGTAGATGTAGAGGGCCCCTCTAATTTCCATTCTCTGCGCCCTTACAGTACAGTAGTGTGTCAACTATATTCTACGCCTCATTTTGTTGCATTCTATGGCAAGCTATCCTGGGCTTACGCTTCAGCTAGGTAATACCCGCCTGCACACGACAAGAGTTTCTGCTGCTTGTCTTCGTGCTTGCCAAACCTTACCTTGGGCAGGAATGTCACCGGATTTCTCTCCAACTGAGAAAGTTTGGAGCATTATGGCTTGGGTCCTCCAACCAGCTCGCCATTCTGACGATTCAACGCGACAGTTGGACAGAATTTGGCACGATATCACTCAGGACGACATCCAACAACTCTATCAGTCAGCGCCAAGTCGAATAACTACCCGGGTAAGGGTCAGAGGCGTACCAACCCGTTATTAACTAGCTCAATTTGTGAAGCTTTTTATCTTGAATATATCATCCATTTTTTCTGAAATTATAAATATTTGTTTGTCTGTACATGTACATCATGTCTACCGATTTCCGTCCCATTCGGATAATTCCTCCGAGGTGCATCGGTATTTTTTTTTTCCTTACAGTATACTTCCCGTACACATTCAGCTTTCCACATGGGGTTTCTAGCGCCCAAAATAACAACCTTCCTTCAAAAACTTCTTTTCCAACTTCACGTATAAATTTGCCTGTGATGTAGAGATTCTTTGCTAATGTGGTAGGGTATCTTGCGGTTACTATGGAGTGACAGACACATTTCGTACTGTTGCGCTCAAGATTACTCTTGCGGCGTCGCCAATGGATGTAATGACGTAGCTGGCTTATAGCTTGTATGAGCTTTAGTAAAACACATTTGTTTGAATGGCCACGTCCCACAGCATCTGTTACAGTAATGAAAATATTTTGGCTTTAATTCGTCTGTAGTCCACCACAATTTTGCAGTTTGTTTTACACGAAAAGAAAAACAAAATATTAGTTATAAACTTCGATAATAATTTTGAAATGCCCTCTGCCTACAGGACATAAAGTTGTGCCTAGCGACTTTCACCAACGTTTAGATTTTTTATAAACAAAGTTTAGAAATACTGTGTATGTTTCTACTTCTACTGCCCTCTATGTACGCTAAAGTATAGGCCTATATCTACGTTTGTACTTCATAAGCCACCTTGTGGTGTGTGGCGGGGAAAATTTCTTGTACTGCTATAATTGCCCCCACCCCTCTTCAGTCACAATAGTGCGTGATCCGTAAGCCAGAATATGAACTCTAATTTATTTGTGAGTCCTCGACAATTCACCTGAATGTGTCTGGCAGGTATCCATATATCGTGAATGCTAGAAAACGACTCGCAAAACATCAGCGAGTACACACGACATACGGCTATTAGTCAATATGCATTACATGTTCTCGCTTTCTCCAAACTGATAAGGAACCGATAGTTCTGTGGCGGAGAGAGCTGTGAATTCTGTTTGTATAGACCAGTTTTCTTCTAGGGTAGGGGGTTGGGGTTGGGGAGCGGGCAGGGGGCAGAGCAGCTGCCCTGCTATGCCCCTTGCTAGGTACTGCCCTGACTGAGGCGTAAAAATAATTTTCGCAGGATGCGGTATCCCGCGTGTTTGAACTTAGAAATTGTTACTTCGTGAGTCAGAGACTATCTAGACTCCGACACACCCTTTAAGACCCAGTGCTGATACACTTAATGTAATGGAACTAACCTATCTGAAATTTGGCTCTAACATGAGGTCCTAAGGTGGAAATTGCTATAAAATCAACTAATAACCATATTTTCAAAACAAATGATAATGAAAATTAGATGAAGGGACACTATCTACTTGAAATGAAATTCGTATAAAAATAAACTGGTGATTTATTACAAAAATTCGTCTCTTTACCCAAGAAAACCAACAGATTGACAATACGAATCTAACGTGTTAGACTATTAATCAGCACAAGTATGATGTCTAGGGAAGGTAATGGACTCAAGCTCCACATTCCCTCAATGATATGGATAAACATCGCGAATTTGAATTCTACTATGCACTTGTATGTTGTCCGAACTAAAACGACAAGATCCTATCTTCGTAACTGGATTCTAACGGCATTGTGGCGTCGGTGTACGCTTATGAAATGGTAAACTTCCAACTAACAAGCCGATGCTGCATAATATGCTCATCAGTCACTTGTCTCGACAGACGTCAAGATACGGGGTCAGCACGAGATCTGCACCAATCTGAAATCTGCGGATCGCGCTAAGTCGTCGACACGACATCCCAGCGAACACCAGAAAGAGCGTCCCCTTAGCGATCGAGCACGTGGTGTTACCTTTGAGACTACCGACACCAGAGTGATCGCGATCATGCGTCCATTGCGCCGGCACGGCAGCAAGCACCGATCTGCCAAAATGTTACGTCTGTCCTATGGCGGCAAACTGCAATGTTAAATAATATCCCACCACGGAATATATCAAGTAGAGAGGCAACCAGGACACACTCTCCTATCAAAGTTTGTAGTGGAAATACCCGTCTGACGTCAAGAGCCGATAGGCGAATCAGAGCGTTGTTTATACAACTCAGAACTTCCAACAGGCCAAGCAAACACGATGGGAACTCCATCAAATCCCGTTCCCACAGCAACAGGCCTGGCCTCTTCAAGAATAGTGAATTCTCTCCAGATGTTATCCGGTGATGATGGGCCAGACCTTAAACTCGAACCCAGTAACTGGGCGCCGGGCAGTGCCGTACGCCACAACAGCGAAAATCCTGTCCTTCTTTGTGTCACACGAGAGTCCCACAAGCCTCACTCGAGTGTCTCTGCCACCCATGTAAGCCAGAGACTTAATCCTTTGTGTGGCGAGCAGACTGCCCTGTTATTCCCAGTGTTGTATGCCTCGGCCATTCCCCCATTTAATATTTTTATTTGTTCAGGGGAAGTTTCTATTTTTATACAAGGTAAGCATGGTCACTAGTGGGTCGTTACACAGTAACTGCATTCCATTTGATTCCTTACCCCCATTTATCTCTATATCTGTCTAACAATAAAGTACCTTCACAACAGTGCAAATGCCGAGGGGTAAACGCTGTGTGCCTTGTTTGCCCATTTTAAACTTCTCCCTCAAGCCTGCATACGGAACTGCTCTATTCTTTCTAGTGTTTGTTTCTCCAGTAGCATTAGTCGAGCGTTAACTCTGATAACTTGAAAGAAGATCAACTTCTTTTACGAGATCGCTTGTAAACAACGCTTACTGTCGATTAGCGGTTTCGGTAAGTATAGTTACCTTCTTCGGGTCTATGAATGCATTCATACAATGTGTAGTTATACAGAGATAAAGTTTATATTCACTGAGCAATTATACAGAGATAAAACTGAGTGTATAAAACAGTTGCTTTGTAATAACAAAACCGTGTAACAGCATACCTCGATCAAAGGTTATTATATGTCTCCTGTACCAGTTGTGCAAGCACTCTTTCTAAGATATTGTCAGGTATCTGAGGGACGAGATGAACGATGCATCGGCAAGTCAAGGTTAAAACCACAACACAAGAAATCTCCTTTTGTATTTGTTAACTAGATAAAACATGACATTAAATTTTGTGCCGGAAGCTGTTTTAACCACCTGATCTCTGTAGGCTGCGACATTTGCAGATAAGTGACATATTCCCACTGCTACCGAATTCATGTCATTGTTGGTCTCTAAAGATAACGTGGCCTAACAAGGTGCATTGGTATCCTTATATATGTAGACATCGGGCGACATGTCCTTTCACACTCAACATTTTTCAGATATTACTTTTTCTTCTGTGCCAACAAATGTTATGAATTGCAGGCAATGGAGACAAATACAGATCACGGGGAAGATACCCTTAACATAGAAGAGTAAACGAGTATTTTGAGTCGGTGTCATGCGTGAATTCAATTTGTTCACTATCTAGAGTATTTTATGTTTTTGTGCTGGTGTAACATGATGTTAACTCATTGACTTTAGCCTTTACATTAATATCATCATCGTGAGACTATATTTTTTAAATAGTAGACACTTGGAAGATAGTGGAGCCACATATCGGGACTCTGACAGGGTCAATCACATCGTCTGACAGTTGTTACTACGTGAACTGTGTTATCCTCTGTCACTGTAATTATTTTATTATTTGCTTATATGGTAATTACTTGGGTTGTCATCCGCAGCATAGAATGCTATTCAAATGATACAGTGGAAGCCCATCTTATAGCTTATACATCTGCATGTTTTTGTAATTTTAATAGTTTGACAATTATATCTGCAAATTTTTCTAATTTTTACTTTATTGTATATCAGTATGTGGAAATTGCACCAAGTTGTAAAGCATCTCTTACGTAGGCGCACTTGTGCAAGTGAACGTAATAAGTTATTTTAGCTTCTCTTTTATTAATTATTTTATAATAATTTTAAAAAAGGTGGTTAGTGATCTTTTATCGACAGGTAATAGGAATCATGTTGTATTAAAATACATAAATAATTTTATGTACATGAATACACTAGTGACATCCGACAGCAGTGTCAAACCTGTGTTCATTGTAACCAAAAAAAACGAGTTCTTTCCAGGTGTAATTTGTACCGATGTACAGGCGACTCACTAGGCAGACGTGCTAACCACTACACCACCACCCTCACACAGTAGCTTTGTGCAACTGCACGGACTACCCTAGCACGCCTCCCTCATCGATCCAAATTTCCATTCGTGCCGCAGTCCACTTTTGTTTTTCCCTAAACTCAAACAGCATTGCCGGAGCACTCCAACTGTACCGTAATAGCACCTCAGCATCGAAAGAAACACGGGATCATACCTGAAATCCAGACATAGGTGCTTTGATCAGTGAAACTACATGGTCTCGTTTATTCCAGGGAGTGTGTTACAGTGACAATGTACGAATGTCATTAAATGGTTTTAATTTACTGAAATTTTACCCGGAAGAGGAACATCATTGTAATAAAAACTGAATGCTTTTCTCATGAGTATCCAAACAAGTGGTGAATGATGTAAAATCGTATGTATATCAGTGAATCCTAGCCTATTAAAAGTGTAAAAGGGTCATGCGAGGAACGTATTACTTGCTTTAAGGCACGATTCAGTAACAGTATTATTTTAATACTTGTGTTACAAATCGCCCATCCCTGTTTATTTCTGAGACAAAATGAAACGCGTGTTGCAGCCGTGCAGGAGGAACGGGGCCCGCGCAAGGGACGCAAACGGCAGCTGTCGCACGCGCATGCGCAGAAGGCTGGGAGTGGCGCGGAGGCGGCGCACGAGCTACCGCGGGCGACTCCTGCCGCAGCTGCAGCTGCTGCCCCCGCGATTTCCGCTGCACACTGCTTCCCTCTAGCTGCCAGACAGTTGCAGGTGCCGCCGCCAGAGGCGCTGGAGCGCTCGCCGCTGCATCCTCTGGGCCAGTGCGGTATGTGTGGCGGTGCTTTCACAGTGCTCAACGGCGTCGGTTATGTCACAGTAATAATAATTTTGAAATCATTAGACCATTAAAGCAGCGGACAACATTAAACACATAGTACAATTCGATTCATAATTTGAAGAACAATGCGTTAGTTATAAGCATTACAGGACTAAAGGTTTGTAAGAAAAATAAAGAGACTGACAACACTGCCAGCAACGTGGCAACACTGTGTTGTTCTGCTTGTGTGTTCATCCCTGCGCAGTCTGATTTTTAGCTCCATGTAGCCATCACGTGACTTTTTAGAGTGCCATCAGTGAAGCTGTGTTTTTGTTGTGTGTTACGAAAATGGAAGAGTGGAATTTAGAGCAGTGTTATGCAATCAAGTTTTGTATTAAACCTGGGGAATCTGGAAGTGTGACCTTTGCACATTTGAAACAGGCCTATGGTGAACGCCGGCCAGTGTGGCTGAGCGGTTCTAGGCACTTCAGTATGGAACCGCGCGACCGCTACGGTCGCAGGTTTGAATCCTGCGTCAGGCATTGATGTGTGTGATGTCCTTAGGTAAGTTAGGTTTAAGTAGTTCTAAGTTCTAGGGGACTGATGACCTCAGATGTTAAGTCCCATAGTGTTTAGAGCCATTTGAACCTATGGGGAACATTCCTCATCAACACCACAATCCCCCACCCCCCACTGCATGTCCTTCACTGTGCTCCTTCCTCCCCATCCTGGCTCCTTTCCCGCCGCCCCCTCCTTCCCCTCTCTCTGACTATCCACCTGGATCCCTGTATTCCTTGCGATTTTGTTCCTGTTGCCTGTTCTTTCATCTTTTCTGGCGTTTTTGGCCCCCCTTCTATCCTCTCTTTTCCTCCATCGTTCCACAACATAGCCCCCCTCTGCCCTGCTAGGTCACCAGCATGTGTACCCTGTCCATGTGGTGGGGCTGTTATACACACATCTGGCTGAGCCCCCTGACAGCACAGGGATAACACTACTGATATCCAAGCTGTTCCCACCCCATGTATGTCAAGGAGTGGTTACATGTCTTGTTGGAGTATTGGAACTCCCGACACTGACGACCATGCCAGATGGCCTTTGCTACGGCTGGGTGGCGCCCATGGGAGTGGCTGGTATCAGGGCGGATGCTTGGCGCATAAAGCATATCAAGCTGCAAAAATCTGGTCGTCCTCAAACGGCCATCTCTTCGAGTGGTAGCCATCATTGAATGCTGCTGCATCTGACCCTCCAGCTTTCCCTTCCCTCGGAAGAGGGCCAGGCTCACAATTTTGGGGTGAAACACTTTCCTTATTACCTGGTCTGTACTAGGATGGATGGGGACGCATTCGCCGCCACAAGGCCATTGTTTTTTGTGGAGACTGCTGAGGACAAGTTTGGCGAAGTAGAGTCTCTCAGTAACATGCAGTTGGGCCCCCTGTTGATCAAAGCTTCTTCTGCCGCCCAATCAGCAGCCCTTCGTGCTTGTGATCGCATTGGCGACGCCCCTGTGTCTATTACCCTCATCAGTCTCTGAATATGGTCCAGGGAGTGATTTTCCATAGGGGCCTTGTACCCTCTCCCTTCCTAATCGGCCTACTGAATTGCGATATAACTGACCATGATCACATATGCCTAATGAAATTTTACAGTGATTAAGGCTGTTGTTAACGAAGGAAAATAGCACCAGTGAATTGGAGGAAAGTGTACAACAGACCCTTCTGAATGAAGAATCTATTTTAAACCTAACCTAAATACTGATAAAAATTTTGAAATGGGTTGAATACAGTGCAATCGCTCACGAACCACACGGGGGGGGGGGGGGGGGGGAGGGAAAGTGTACCACGTAATATTTACTGCAAAAATTACTGATAATACAAAGAAAATACTGATTAGCTAAAAAAGGGAATAACTGAACGGTCGCTAGCGCGCCAGGGCAATGACTCTCCAGAATCTTAAGAAAGGCAATGGCAAAGAAATTGAAGCACATAATCACTGGCATGGCAACAGGAGGTTGTCACGCCATTTCACCGCACAAAATTTTACGAGAAAATAAATGAATCAGAAAGCATTGAATCTGCAGTTACTTATTCTGAAACATTAATTTTTTAAAGTAAAGTTAAATGGAGTTACTGGTTAAATAAATCTAACTAAAATTTGGCTACGAAAAAAAATTACTTTCAGTAACGCAAAATTTAGAATATGGCTAGCAGTTTACCTTTCATTATTGAAAGACTGAATTAAATTTACTTTAAGCAAATGAACAACTCATTTTACTTTCAAAATAACAACAATAAAATGCATACCAAGCCAGCAAAAGTCACTCGCTAAGCTCAATACAGAATAAGTGAAACTGCGCACTTTTAATTGGTCCTGTATCTTTAGTTATTAGTTTTGCCAGTGAAATTTTACTTTAATTTAAGTGAATGAATTAACACTCAAAATCACAAATTAGTTAAGCCTCTGCTACGAAATACAAGAATGAACAGTTACTGAGGCAGAAAATTTAGACTGAAACTGTTCATTAGTGAACACACAAAGTGGCAGTAAATAGTTAATTATTTTCATATTCATACAATACTCGGTGATTGCATGGAAAGTTAATGGACCCTGCTTAGTTACAATTTCTGAGGACAATGACAACACAGGAGCCCTACAAGTTTTTAACTATTGCAGGTTATTATTCAAGTTGGTCATACTTTGTGAAAGAACTGCAAGTGGGTAAAGCCTCTACAGTACTATATCCATCAGTTAACAGTTTTACAATGTTGTAGCTGTGCGGACGACGAAGAATGTAGCCGACGACAATGCTGAGCTTCCGTTGTTGCTGCTGCTGTTGTTCGAGAACCCCGAGTTGTCTCCAGAGCCATGGATAATTACGGGACAGGCAATAGTTACAATTGCAGCTTCCTCTGCCGGTCCACACCTGCCGTGCTCTCAACACTTGCGGTTAAATGAATCAGGAGCGTCTACACTGCTGCGAGCATAGCTGCACACCGCGTCTGCAGGAGAGCCCAACAAACGCTTCAGCATTTTTCATCACTTAAAGTTCCCTTGGCTAGTACCCACTAATTTGCAACATTTTCCTTGTAATTACAATCAATTACATACAGTTAGAAATAAATATACTATTATATCAATTATGAATTAGGTATAGTTTCTGTCATAAAGCTTACAGATTCATAATTAGAAGTACAGTACAAGTTATCAACGGATGTTAAACGACGAATATTTTGGATAGTGCAGATGGTATTATTTCTGCATTTTCGGTGTTACAGCCTCATCTTACAAACTGATGAGGAAACTCTAGGATAATGTGGAGCGACGCGGTATTCATTTTGTTCGACATGTGCTGAAGTGTCGTAAAGACAAATGCACAGATATTGGCGCCTTTATTCTGGCTTTCATTGGGGATACGCTCCCAGAGAATGTCAAGGTCTTGAATTACCACTGTGATGTGAGGCCGTACGTCCCGCCACCCATGAGATGTTTTCAGTTCTTGTGTTTTGGACGTATGTCTTCCCACTGTTCGCCGGACCCTCTGTGTGATGACTGTGACCACCCACTCCACGAGGGAAGCCCCTGTGTTCTGCCACCTGTGTGTGTGTCAACTGGCATGACCGCCACTCTCCATGCTGTCCAGAATGTCCAGTTTACTTGAAAGAAAAGAAGATCCAAGAGAACAAGTCCCTTGATCGTCTATCTTATGCTAGGCTCGCCAAAAACATGACCGACTACTCCCAGTGTCTATTTCTTCTACTTTCGCCTCTGTTACATCCTTTCCGTCTCCTACATCTTCCGTATCCCAGTTCTGTCCTCCTCCTATCTCCTACTTCCCTGCAGTTCCCACGCTGTCCCCTCCGGGTGCCGCTCACCCTCCCCAGCCGAAGAAGTGCTCCCCTTCTTCAACACCTGCCAGTGATGGGGCTCCCTGCCAGGACCCCTCCACCAGCGTATGGTTCAGGCTGGAGGCCTGCTACCACAAGTCAGCTACCTAGATTAGATGGTTAAAAGAATCTTTGTGTGTTCATCCTTTAGACTGGAGGTCTTTGGGACCACGGCCGTTTGCTATTGTAGGAAAATGAAACACCTACAGCCGTCCTTATGATCTTATCTACTGTGTAGCTACCAGTTTCGGCGCTTCAGTGCACTATCTTCAGTCCGTAGTTGATGCTGAAGGATTGAGTTGATGTTTAGGGTGCTGACACCACAGTTACAGATAATCTGCTCATAAGGATGGCTGCAGGCGTTTTATTTTCTTACAATAGTTAGAAAATGTCTGGAAGTGACAGCACAGACTATAGTTGCTTCTCAAAATGCATTGTCTAACACCAAACAACCCCACAAGTAGACCCCTGTGGGCATACCTTAGTGATCTACTGATCCCTGCTTGCCACTCGACGACTGCGTTTCTACAATAATCCAGAAGACTGTTGTATAGAACTGCTGGAAGCTGCAGGTCTTGAAGACGTGCAGACATCACGGGCCACTATAAAGTGCCTAATGCCCCTCCTACATTAGTACTGCTACTGCGTATTTCTTTTCTGTTATGTTTACTATTCCAATATCCCGATTAAGCGCGTCTTGTATCGATTTTCCAAGCGTAAATCTGAAATCATGTGAAGGCGATCACAAAAGAGTCGCTCCTGGACCATAGCCAGCGAATTTAGAAGGCAGATCGGTCGATAAGATTTGCGTTCTGGCAGAATGTTGTCACGGATTTTTTTAATAAGTGTGTTCGTCACCTTCTAAGCTGCAGGCACATGTGCCAGCCGGAGGAAGTGGTTAAAAAGTTTCATCTGATATGTGGTGATTTGCGGTGCATCCTGCTGTACCACATTTGAAGAATTCCATCAGGGTTGGGAGCCTTCCTTCTCTTTTGCCTCTTAATGGTTGATGCGACTTCCTCGTGTGCGAAGGGCGGGGAATGGTATTAGTTGAGTGTTGCGTTTCCAGTTATTCTCTTAATTGCGGGTATTCAGGTTCGTCAGTCTGTGGAAACTCGTCAGGGAGTAGCTTATACAGCAGGAATCCCTCCGTATACCTCCATCTCTGGCTCATTTCGTCATTGCGCTACCTTAGTGTTGATAATACCAGTAGCGCTTCTATTCCCTCGGTCAGTATTTTATATGGCTCACCCCAGTGATTGCCTTTAAATTGTAGCTTCTGAAATTTCCTCGGTGTATTTCATCTTCTAATAATTTTCGGGTGGTAACTTATTCAGTGCTGAGTTGGCGGCCTTGTTTGAACTTTCTCGCGCCTCAACCTACTTCTTATTCTGTAACGAATTCTTTGAACAAACAGACAGCGACGCCATGGGGACCCAGACAATAACTGGAGACATTCCTTTGTCACTTAAAAGCATTTACATGAGAACATTAAGTTTACGATGGGGATTGAGAAAGATGGGACTTTACCCTTTTAGACGTGCTAGTACGTCGTAAGACTGATGGGTCACTGGCACAGTCTATGTACAGATAACCTATGCACACAGATCTATATCTCCAGGCGTCTAGTTGCCGTCACCCAGCACAAACCACCGGTGTTCTTAGTGCCTTAATACTACGGACGCACGGAATATCGGACGATGAAAACCTCCATGCAAAATTAGACCACTTGGAGAAGGTTTTTAAAGAGAATGGCTACACTTCACGCCAAATAAGGAAGGCCATGAACAGCTATAACAACAAAAACCAACGTACTGAGGACACTGATGACGACCATAAATCAATTGCGTTCCTTCCACATGCCGTCTAAAATAGGCAGATAGTGTAGGAAAAATTAAATCTAGATTATCTTCCGTCCACCAGCGAACAGCTTGGCCCTGGTTGGATCCATTAAGGACGACTTAAAACTGAAAAAAGCGGGCGTTTACAAAATTCCCTGCGAGAGTGGCTGTGAATATATAGGCCAGATGACACGAACTGTCTAGGAGCGTTGTACAGAACACAACAGATACACCCGTCTTCGGCAGCCGTACAATAGAACAAAATTTTAGCTCCAAGTTTCCTGTTTTTTGGGATTTAGTAATCAAAGAATCAGTGGAAATACATCTTTCCGATAATGTCATAAATCGTGACAACAGCTTTCGACTCGGTAAAAACTGGAATCCTGTAATTAAAATTATCCAGTGACAGCCGAAACGACGGATTCAGTCGATACTCAATGAGTAGATCATCTCTCAGTTCCACCACTGAGGACAGCACACACAACTCGGCTGCACCGCGCGTGTCATCATCTGAAAAATGCGCCAAAAGACGCCAGCACACTTCGTATGCGCAAGTTTCGGCATAAATAACGTAAATGCACCTGGGATCTTCAGTAGTTGCCTACTCACCTGAAGATGGCCGGACGTCTCTGGGTAGAAATATTGTGGCAGAATGTCAACAGGATCCGGCTGCTTCCCCCGAAAATTATTAGGAGAAAAAAAATGCCTTTAAATTCTCTGTCCACATAATCCTCCCAGCGCATCTTTTTAGCTCGGAGCAGCACTTTCTGTAGTTCTACTGACGCCTCTGTAAACTGCTCAAGTCTGACCCGATGTTTCTAACACTCATGGCACGTTGGCATAGAGCTTACGTCTGTGTCTGGATTCATCCCTTAGTGTAGTCAGTGTTCTGACTCTCGATCTAGTGGTGGCGACTGGGATGGTTGCATTCTACGCTCCTGTTAGCACTTCAGTCCACAGATGTGACCTGTATTCTATACTATTTTCCACTTGGTGTAGTGGAAAGGAGAATATTAAGTCACGAAGCTTTTCCCTACCTGTTTTGTGCAGATTAAGACATAGTTCAGACGTTATCTGGATCTGAGCATCAGAACCATTGTCTGTCAGGATCATGCTACCAACTGGTTCTTTAATTGAGATATTGTTGACTGTGCACTAGCTGTACTAGAGGATGGTGGCGGCATAGGCTGTGAGGTGATGCATGAAGTGTGCTCAAAAGGACAAGGTCAAGAGTGGATCCAGTATAGCATACTATGGTACACCAGTAATGACCACAAGTCTTTGGCATTTGTCTTCAGCATTCGACCTAAATGATGTCAGTTGTTCTTATAAGTAAGAGACTGTTGACTGTCTACTAGTTCTAGGCGGTTCATGGCTAGAGGACCGCAGCAGTACAGGATATGAACAAGTGACAAGCAATAGTCACAACAATAACAAAAAGGGTGAATCTAACATCACTACCTGTAGAACTGTTGTAGTGTGCACAAGCCTTCTACATTTGTTAGATTTTTTCTGAATGTTGTAATTTCGTCTTTTAAGAAAGATGTTCACTGGCTACTAGTTCTGCTATAAGACTTAGGCACACAGGGTGCCATGTGGTGACTGGGGTGGGTCAGAAGAACAAGAGCGAACACAATATATATTCCTGTGGTATAATTGCAGTGACAAGAGAAATTCTAAATTGTGTTGTTTGAGGTTTTCCCTGCGCTGCATCTGCTTGATAGGTTCCGGGGAATTACGCCAGATAATATTGTAAAAACCGCACAATATTTCAGCGATACAACTGCCCGCCATCTTCAGGTGCTACTGTCGCGTCGCTGAGAAGCTCGCCAATTTATATGCTGGCTTTCTAGAACAGCGCAGGCGCCAGCGGGGGCATAACGCCATCGAAGACCAATCGTGGACGGCGTCGAATACCAGAGCCCTCTGCTGGAGAAACGGGTCGCAGTCTGCTGAAGCGCGCCGCGGCGGGGAAAATGCGGCCGGGAGCGACGGACCCCGTTCCCGCGCGACGTGTTGGCGCGCGGTTTAAGCATCTGCGTTAAGGTTTCCCATGTGCGTTGACTCGGTGCAGTTGCTAATCTGCGGCTGACGATTCCTTAGTGCCGCAAGGCTGGCTCCCAGGCTTTGCTCAGGTGAAACCCTGTGTCTCTGTTTATTAGGTCACTGCTTATATGTATTTTGACCGCCTCTTTGATGATGATGTCCCAGTATGCGGAAGCATACGAGAAGACCTTGGTTTCTTCATAGTTCATGCCGTGTCCCGTGTCAAGGCAGTATTCAGCAACAGCATATTTCTCTGGCTGACCCAACCTCTTGTGACGTTTATGTTCGTCGCATCTGTCTTTAACCGTACGACACGTCTGGCCAATGTAAGACTTCCCACAGTGGCACGGGATTTTATATATTCCTGGTCTCCTCAGGCCGAGGTTGTCCTTAACAGAGCCCAGCACTGATTGCACTCGTGCTGGAGGCCGGAAAACATATTTAATCCGGTATTTCTTGAAAATTCTGCCAACATCTTAAAAGACACGCCACCGACATACGGTAGAAAAACCAACCCCGTGGTGTTGTCTGCTTCTTCAGGCTGTTCTTCAGGTTTGGAGCGTGCTGGTCGAAATGCATTCCGGATCTGCTTCTCGGAGTACGCGTTCTGGGCAAACACAGAATGGAGATGGCTAAGCTCTGCCGATAAGGTGTCCTGATCTGAGATAGCTCTAGCCTTATGCACTAGCGTCCGTAATACACCGCTGCGCTGTGAGGGATGATGACAGCTCATAGATTGTAAATACAAGTCTGTGTGCGTAGGCTTCCAGAACTCACTATGACCCAAGGAGCGGTGTCCTTTTCTACAAACCAAAACATCCAGAAATGGGAGCTCACCATCTTTCTCTACCTCCATGGTGAAACAGATGCTTGGATGGAGGGAGTTCAGATGTTCCAGAAAAGAAGGAAGCGTTGCTGTCCCTTGCCGCTATACCATAAACGTATCATCTACATATCTCCAAAAACATTTAGGTTTCAAAACTGCCGTCTGCAGTGCTTTGTCCTCGAAATTTTCCATAAAAAGATTAGCTACTATGGGAGACAGAGGTCTACCCATAGCAACACCGTCAGTCTGCTCAAAATACCGGTCGTTGAATAAAAAGTAAGTCAAGGTAAGCACTTATTTGAAGAGGTGTAAGATGTCCTCTTCCAGCTTAACTCCTATGAGTTGTAATGAGTCCATCAGATTCTAAGTTTCTCACATTTCTAGTGAATATTGTAAGCTGATCTTTAAAGCAATCTGTAAAACAGGGATCATATCTAGAGGACTGTGACAGCACCGGGTGCAAGGAAGTGCACAAGGTGTGGTCACAGGAACAAGAACAAGAGTGGACCCAATATCGAAGCTTGTGGTAGACTTGTCTTTTCTGTGCATATATTTCAGTTAATGTTGTCAGATCGTCATTCAGTTGTCATTGATACCTTTAGCTATCTACCAGTTGTACATGGATCCTTGCTGGAGGAATATAGTGGCGCAAGAAGTGAGTCAAGAACAAGAAAGGACCCAGTATCGACCCCTGTGGAACACCTATTTGTCCGATTTGAGCTGAGTGTTCTAGGTACGCCTTTTTGAGTGAGCTGCTGTCGAGTGTGTGGTTGTTGCGCGGCGCAGGGTGCGAGGCGGTGCACGAGACGTGGTCGCAGCTGCTGCTGGGCAGCGTGCGGCAGGCGCGGCGCCACCCGTGCCTGGGCTGCGGGCTGTCGCGCGGCCAGCAGGACCGGCTGGTGCGCGCCGCGTGGCCGCGCCTGCTGCTGCTGCGCGCCGCCTGCTGGCCCGCCGCCGACGTGGCCGCGCAGCTGGAGGGCGCCGCCGCGTCGCCAGTGGCAGCGCCAGCAGCAGTAGCGCCAGCGGCAGCTGGCGACTGGCGCGCCGTGGCCGCCGCCGTCCGGGTGCTGCAGGACGCCAGGCTGTCCCCGCTGGAGGTCGCGCTGCTCGAGACCGTGCTCCTCTGCCGCCCAGGTACAGCTACGGCCCCACATCATATCTCATAACGGCTGAGTCACAGCAGTGTGGTCTAAATTCACATAAAACGTCCGTAACTTTCATACACATTGCCGAAAAAAAAAATGGATTCGATGACCGCATGTGCCAGCTGGGGGATAGTAGATGTACTGAAAATGGATTCAATAATGTCCGTCATAGTGTAATGGCATAGCTACCAGAAGGCTATCTGTGTCTACCCTTTAATAGGGAACGCTCGCAGCCAGAAGGCTCAGTGTGGTACATACGTGCAAAGCAACCAGGCAACCATGCCACGGGAAGCCAACTGAGGGAGTTTGAAAGTGGTGAGCTTGTGGCCTTTCTGAGTGGTGGGATGGCCCTTTCAGAGAACTGTCACACAAGTAGGATGTGCTGCGTCAGTTGTGCAACAGTGCTGAGCATAGTTACTAAACACAGTTTTCCGAAATTCCTTCACAAAAGAAGACGAAGTAAGGATTCCAAAATTCAAATTAAGAACAGTTCCCAATCTGAGTAGCTTAGAAGTAGACTTATAAGTTAACATCAGAGTAGTGGAAAAATTTAAATCACTGAATAAAACCAAGTCTTCTGGTCCAGACTGTCTATCAATTATGTTTCCTTCAGAATATGCTGATGCAATAGCTCTATATTTAACAATCAGCTCGCTCGACGAAAGATCTGTGCCCAAAGACTGGAAAGCTGCACAGGTCACACCAATATTAAAGAAAGGCAGTAGGAGTAATCCACAAAATTACAGGCCCATGTCATTAACGCCAATATGCTCCATGATTTTGGAACATACGAGTATATTGTGTTTGAACATTATGTTTTACCTCGAAGAGACTGGTTTATTGACATACAGTCAACAAGGATGTAGAAAACATCATTCATGTGAAACACAACTATGTATTTACTCAAATGAACTGTTGAGTGGTATTGACAGGGGATTTCAAATTGATTTCGCATTTCTAGATTGCCAGAAGACGTCTGACACTGTACCTCACAAGCAACTACAGATTGCGTACTTAAGGAATATCGTCTCAGTTAAGAGATTGGATTCGTGATTTCCTATCAAAGAGGTAACCATTCATAGTACTTGACGTAAAGTCATCTAGTAAAAAAGGAATGATATCTGGCGTTCCCCACGGTAGTGTTATAGGCCCTGTGCTGTTCCTTATCCATATAAACGATTTAGGAGACAATCTGAGCAGCTCTCTTAGGTTGTTTTGCAGATGATACTGTCATTTATCGTCAATAAAGTCATCAGAAGATCAAAGCAAACTGCAGAACTATTTACAAAAGATATCTGTATGGTGCGAAAATAGGCAGCTGACCCTAAATAGTGAAAAGTGTGACGTTGTCAATATGAGTGCTACAAGGAATCCGTTTAACTTTGCTTCAGTCAAATCTAAAGGCCGTAAATTCAAATAAATAGCTAGGAATTACTGAACCGTGAATTTACTTTCTAAATCTTTTCTTAAAGAATTTACTTCATTTACTAGCGATTCGTCAAGAACATTAACACATTTAATCACGCTAGGTGAGCGTGGAAGTAGTTGCCACAGAGAAACTGATGAAAATGAAATTACCTTTAACAAATGGGAATTTTATTCATAAAAGCCTTTTCAAAAACAGATTTAAAATTTATAAGCAGAAAAGCACCCTCGAAATATCAAGTTACAATTTTATTTAGAGGCAGAAAGAACAATATTGGCAGTATGAGCCTTCGGGCTGAGAAGCTTGCCGCTCCCTTTCAACACGGCCGTAGTCACGACTGCTCACAATAACCTCTGAAGGACCACACTGGTGCAAATCTGCAACACACCAGATTACTTTAAACTAAAATTTTTAACAACTCACACAAACACATTAACTATGCACCCCGTAAGAGGGATGGAAATGGTACAAACACTCAGACTAAGAAATTATTTGCCATCGAAAGTGCAATTTGTTTTTAAAAAGACTCTTACGGTAGAAGTGTGGCAACTTTATAAAAATGGCTATTTAAATAAAACCCATGAAATTCCGACTTACATAAAATGTACAACATGGTCTACATTACACATATACCGTCTCGCAAGATGATAGGCAAGATAATAACAATTTTCAGGAATTCGGCCTTTACACCTTAATTCTATAAATTCGATAACACCGAATCCGACAAACATGACAGAGGCAGCTATTAAAGTATGGCAGATTGACATGGGGATTACTGAACAACCCGAACCGCAGGTCGCTCTAACCTGCCCCTGCCCCACAAGGGAAAAACGGACCACCCAGTTTATAAACAACCACCTTACTGCGGGTGGGCAAACGGAGAAGAATGGTGGGACGACCCCAAAGCAAACTGGCTAGTGACCTCACCAAGAAAACAAGTAAAATTTAATAAGAGTAAATCAAACAAGTTATCATCAATCACTTAACTTCTAATAAACTGCGAATTCTGGCGAAGACCTGCCGCAGCACCCCCAACGCTCTCCCGAACCGTCCGCTGTCAGCCGCTTCAACGGACGCAGGAAGGCGGTCCGATCTCCCGTCTCACGACGTCGCAGCTCGCCCCGGCCACCCCCATGCCGTGGTTTCACTCCTGTTGCTCTTGTGTCAACCGCGAAGCCACTACCCCTTTCTATACGGCGCGGCCGACTGGACTCACGTGGGGACCTCACATGCGCCGACGCTCAAGGTGGACAAGTCATCTCGTGTCTCAGTGCGCGACCGACCAACCGACCGATTCAACCGCCAATGACCGTTGCCCGAGCATCTCGAGCAGACTGGCGGCCTAACGCGCAGACTCAGATGCAGGAACTCAGCCCCGACCGGGCGACCACTAGCTGAGTTCTGTTACTCGCGGAATGGCAAGACTCTCATTTTCTGGCTTAAAGTTTGATCCAAAGGACAGACATACTCGCATTCCGACGACAGACAGACACTAACTGCCGCACAAATGCGAACGAGAGACAGACCAGCAACTGATGACGCGAGACTGACCTAGCCTCACTCCGACTGACCAACTGCCTAGACTCTCTCCCTAGTGAGCTCATAGCGCCCCTTAAATGCACGTGAACAGGCTACCTTTCCCCTTTCCCACCAGAGGGAGACACCAAAGCTGCGATAGCCACAGCGGCGCCACTGCCAGAAACAGAGGGGGACTGCTTTACACTACGCGCTGCGGCGCGCTCTTCAAAATAGCAAATTTTGCCACGGCTCAATTACAATTACAGATAACTTCAATTGGAAACAACATATAGAAAATGTCTTGGGGAAGCCCAACCAAGACAGCGTTTTATTGGCAGAACACTGCCTACATTACGCTTCTCCGTCCCCTTGAGGACTAC
Source organism: Schistocerca americana (assembly GCF_021461395.2). Taxonomy (NCBI): domain Eukaryota; kingdom Metazoa; phylum Arthropoda; class Insecta; order Orthoptera; family Acrididae; genus Schistocerca; species Schistocerca americana. The sequence goes on from NC_060120.1 coordinate 212,081,223, forward strand.
GGCTGTGCGGCGTGGGATCCTTACCAGATAGGATTAACGGAGTACATCGAGAAAGTTCAAAGAAGAGGACCACGTTTTATATTATCGAGAAACAGGGGAGAGAGTGTCACTGGCACGATACAGGATTTGTGGTGGACACCATTAAAACACAGGCATTTTTCGTTGTGGCAGAGTTTTCTCAAGAAACTTCTATCTCCAATTTTCTTCTCCGAATGCGAAAATATTTTGTTGACGCTGATCTACATAGGGGGAAACGATCATCATAATAAAGTAAGGGAAATCAGAACTTGCACGGAAAGATATAGGTGTTCGATTTTTCCATGCGCTGTTCGGGATTGGAATAATGGAGAATTATTGTGAAGGTGGTCCGATGAACCCTCTGCCAGGCACTTAAGTGTGATTTGCAGTGCATCCATGAAGATGTACATCAGTGGTCACGTGAACATTCTCACAACCGTAGACGAGTTTCTGGACGTCCACGCAGCATACATTTCCGCCAGGTTCGTCGTGTTGTAAGGGCAGCAGTGGCAGATCGTACGGCTATTACAGCACAGACGAGAGGGCTTGTGAGCCCAGACGTTTCAACACGAATTGTTACGAACCGGTTATTAGGAGTGGGACTGCGGACACGCACATCTCTAGCCTCTTTTCCATTCACGCCACAGCATCGACGAGCACGGCTGAACTGGTGCCGTCAGAGGATCACTTGGAAGATGAAATGGTGCACCGTGGTCTTCAGCAGTGAAAGCAGATTCTGTCTGTATGCAAGTGACAGTCATCTGCGCATACAAAGTAGACCTCGTGAGCGTTGTCTCCTTGAGTGAATTAGTGGATACCAGTTACCTAACCCCACGGTGCAATAACTGCAACTCTTGTTCACTTTTGGTGTTTCTGGAGGGGACGCGGAGTAACGCTCGGTACGTGCAGAATGTTGTTACAGCCGTTCTTCTGTTATTCTTGCAACTGGCAGATGATGTGTTCTTCCAACAGAATAATACTCGCCCACACACTTCCATGAATGTCAACGTGCTCCGCAAGACTTTGTGACTTATCGTATCGTGTTTGTGTAGTGTATTGCGTTGTGGTTCAAATGGCTCTGAGCACTATGGGACTTAACATCTGTGGTCATCAGTCCCCTAGAACTTAGAACTAATTAAACCTAACTAACCTAAGGACATCACACACATCCATGCCCGAGGCAGGATTCGAACCTGCGACCGTAGCAGCCACGCAGTTCCAGACTGAAGCGCCTTTAACCGCACGGCCACACCGGCCGGCCTATTGCGTTGTGGTTTCAATGGTCTTTAAATATGCTTCAAATGCATGTGAAGGTTAAAATTATTAACCTCTCATCCTTGCATTAAAACTGATATTATTCCTGTACTAAGACACAATGATGACGCTAATAACACTCTCATGCTATGTCAATATTTTTAAACATTTGTCAGCGACAGCGCAAAAGGTTTGTGTAAGCTACTTCTACACAAATCATGGGAATAAATTTCAGTAGAGGTAAATTAATAAAGCTCTCAGGGAGTTGTTTCTATGTAAAGGTGTATTACACTAATGTGTATTACACTAATATTCATTTTGCAACCAGTCTGTATTTTTAATTAATATACCGTGATCGCTGTGGCGGCGAATACGCTAAGCTGATAGTACTTGGCAGCATTTGTATGTCCTGTACGAACACTGTTCTACTTCTTTTTTTCTTTTCTTTTTTTTTAAAAAAAAAAGCAAGAAATGGCTGCTAACAATACGTAAAACTATCTTAAATATCTCAGGTAAGGGAGGGCACTATACTACAAATAAAAGAAGAGCTTTTATAGTTAACGAATATACTACTGTTTTCTGCAAGCGCTTAAGTACATAATTCACACAATTATTGATAATAGACCTGTATTTTAATAAGACCTGTTACAATCACATCCGTCTTAGCCAGCGATAATCTTAGGAGAGCTAGAGTCACTCTTTGATCGTTGGACAAAAGAAGGAAAGAATAGTAATTATTAATGTCTTCTGTTGTCAGAATCAGAGATCACACAATCATATGTCTGACGAGCGTCGCTGATCACCTTTTATCATTCGCTTCACACTACTTTGGATTTTTACAATACTGTCAGTTTATCACACGCCTCAAAAATTATTCTGTCGGTTTTGCAGTAAATCCTAACCAGGAGACAGGATAACGTCCAGCAACTTCCCTGGTCAGCACGAACTCTGGACTGTTTCCAATCGATCATACACTATGTGATCAAAAGTATCCGGACACCCCCAAAAACATACGTTTCTCATATTAAGTGCATTGCGCTGCCACCTACTGCCGGGTACTCCATATCAGCGACCTCAGTAGTCATTAGACATCGTGAGAGAGCAGAATGGGGCGCTCCTCGGAACTCACGGACTTCGAACATGGTGAGGTGAATGGGTGTCACTTGAGTCATAAGTCCAGACGCGAGATTTTCACACTTCTAAACATCCCTAGGTCCACTGTTTCCTATGTGATACTGAAGTGGAAACGTGAAGGGACATCTACAGCACAAAAGCGTACAGGCCGACCTCGTCTGTTGAAGGGTAGTAGGCAGACATCCATCCAGACCATCACACAGGAATTACAAACTGCATCAGGCTCCACTGTAAATACTATGACAGTTAGGCGGGAGGTGAAAAAACTTGGATTTCATGGTCAAGCGGCTGCTCATAAGCCGCACATCACTCAGGTAAATGCCAAACGACACCTCGTTTGGTGTACGGAGCGTAAATATTGGACAACTGAACAGTGGAAAAACGTTGTGTGGAGTGACAAATCACGGTACACAGTGTGGCGACCCGATGGCAGGGTGTGAGTATGGCGAATGCCTGGTGAAAGTCAACTGCCAGTGTGTGTAGTCACAACAATAAAATTCGGAGGCGGTGGTGTTATGGTGTGGTCATGTTTTTCATGGATGGGGCTTGCATCCCTCCTTTTTTTGCGTGGCACTATCACAGTACAGGTCTACATTGATGTTTTAAGTACCTTCTTGCTTCCCACTGTTGGACAGCAATTCGGGGATGACGATTGCACCTTTCAACACGATCGAGCACCTGTTCATAATTCACGACCTGTGGTGGAGTGGTTACACGACAATAACATCCCTGTAATGGACTGGCCTGCACAGTGTCCTGACCTGAATGTGACAGAACACCGTTGGGATGTTTTGGAACGACGACTTCGTGCCAGGCCTCACCGACCGACATCGATACCTCTCCTCAGTTCAACACTCCAAGAAGAATGGGCTGCCATTCCCCAAGAAACCTTCCAGCACATGATCGAACGTATGCCTGCGAGAGTGGAAGCTGTCATCAAGGCTAAGGGCGGGCCAAAACCATATTGTATTTCAGCATTACCGGTGGGGGGCGTCACGAACTTTTAAGTCATTTTCAGCCTGGTGTCCGGATACTTTTGATCACATGGTGTAACATTTTCAAACGTTTTCGAGAAGATAAGGTATAATAGACTTTACATACAGTGCAGGGAAGCATACTGGACAGCAAGCATTTTGGATTTCAAAAAGGACTGTCAATTGAATAGGCTATATTTACCTTGGTCACAATCAATACATCTGAAACTCCTACCATCGCGAATATTTCGACGGTCGGTTGAGGCATTTCCTAGATATTCTGATGCAAAAGCTAAAATACTTCAGAATACTAAGCACAGTGGGTTCATGGTTTTCATCTTAGCCAAATGACAGAAAGCAATGCGTGAGTTCCATGGAACTCATTCAGAATGTGAGGCAATCAGACACAGTGTACCATAAGGTTCGAGTTTGGGTATTGTGTTGTTTCTCATATACAAGAAGGTCTTTGACTTGCATTATCAAAAGATGCAAATTTTATACTTTTTGCAGGTGATAAAAGTATATGAATCCGAAATAATATCCGACCCCTCACTGAAAAGGAAGCTAATGAAATATTCGAAAACACCAACAGATAATTCAAGGTAAATAGATTATCACTGAAGAGTCAGTGCGTATGGAACAGAACTTCACATAACACTTCAAAATCTATAACAATAGGTTTCTAAAAGAATGGAATACAATAAGTAGGAGGTATTACGTTTTTGGGGCTACAAATGGATGACAACTTTATCTGGAAAACCCACTGCCTGGAATTAATGATGCGCATTGCGTTAGCTGTGTTTGCAATATGCATCATTACTGCAATAGGCGATTTATAAAGCATATTTCCCTTCATTATTTTTCCAGAGAAATTCTGGTTGCAGAGACCATATTGTATTCCGCATTACCGATGGAGGGCGCCACGAACTTGTAAATCATTTGCAGCCGGGTGTGCGGATACTTCTGATCCCAGTATTTTCAGAATGCAGAACAGTACAGTAAGAATTGTATCTGGTCTTAATTCTAGAGCATCCTGTATAGACCTCTTCAGAAAACTGGACATTTTGACAAGTACTTCACAACAAATGTATTCATTAATGTTCTTTCTCATAACCAATACTTCTCTTTCCATAAAAGTTTGGGAATAGCATGAATGCAACACTAGGAAAAAGACAGCTGCTACGAAAGTTTCAAGAGAGTCTTCGTGCCAGGCCTCAACGATCGACGTCGATATCCCTCCTCAGTGCAGCACTCCATGAAGAATGGGCTACCATTCCCCAAGAAACCTTCCGGCACCTGACTGAACCTATGTCTGCGAGACAGGAAGCTGTCATCAAGGCTAAGTGTGGGCCAACACCATATTGTATTCCAGCATTACCGAAGTAGGGCGGCACGAACTTGTAATTCATTTTCAGCCAGGTGTTCGGATACTTTTGATCCCATAGTGTATGTGTGATATTACGGAACGAGAAGTGACTCGTGTGACTCGTCAACCAATAACTGATACAGAACTACATGAACAGGTCGAGCAGCTGTGGCATGACGTATCCCAGGACAGTAGTCGCCATCTGTACGATAGACTCGATGCCAGAGTCAGCGCCTGCATTGCCGCATGTGGGGGCTACACCACGTACTAACAGAGGTTTTAGTATTGGTTGGTTCCTGGCACCTCAGAACCGCTAGTGCTGTTGATCTGTAAATGTAATAATTTCATGTATTCCAGCTGCACTGTTGCAACAACAAAGCTTGAGTGTAATGTAAATCTCTGAAATGGTGCACTATTTGTTTTTCTGGCAGTGTATACCGTAGCTCTGTTTTATACACTCCTGGAAATTGAAATAAGAACACCGTGAATTCATTGTCCCAGGAAGGGGAAACTTTATTGACACATTCCTGGGGTCAGATACATCACATGATCACACTGACAGAACCACAGGCACATAGACACAGGCAACAGAGCATGCACAATGTCGGCACTAGTACAGTGTATATCCACCTTTTGCAGCAATGCAGGCTGCTATTCTCCCATGGAGACGATCGTAGAGATGCTGGATGTAGTCCGGTGGAACGGCTTGCCATGCCATTTCCACCTGGCGCCTCAGTTGGACCAGCGTTCGTGCTGGACGTGCAGACCGCGTGAGACGACGCTTCATTTAGTCCCAAACATACTCAATGGGGGACAGATCCGGAGATCTTGCTGGCCAGGGTAGTTGACTTACACCTTCTAGAGCACGTTGGGTGGCACGGGATACATGCGGACGTGCATTGTCCTGTTGGAACAGCAAGTTCCCTTGCCGGTCTAGGAATGGTAGAACGATGGGTTCGATGAGGGTTTGGATGTACCGTGCACTATTCAGTGTCCCCTCGACGATCACCAGTGGTGTACGGCCAGTGTAGGAGATCGCTCCCCACACCATGATGCCGGGTGTTGGCCCTGTGTGCCTCGGTCGTATGCAGTCCTGATTGTGGCGCTCACCTGCACGGCGCCAAACACGCATACGACCATCATTGGCACCAAGGCAGAAGCGATTCTCATCGCTGAAGACGACACGTCTCCATTCGTCCCTCCATTCACGCCTGTCGCGACACCACTGGAGGCGGGCTGCACGATGTTGGGGCGTGAGCGGAAGACGGCCTAACGGTGTGCGGGACCGTAGCCCAGCTTCATGGAGACGGTTGCGAATGGTCTTCGCCGATACCCCAGGAGCAACAGTGTCCCTAATTTGCTGGGAAGTGGCGGTGCGGTCCCCTATGGCACTGCGTAGGATCCTACGGTCTTGGCGTGCATCCGTGCGTCGCTGCGGTCCGGTCCCAGGTCGACGGGCACGTGCACCTTCCGCCGACCACTGGCGACAACATCGATGTACTGTGGAGACCTCACGCCCCACGTGTTGAACAATTCGGCGGTACGTCCACCCGGCCTCCCGCATGCCCACTATACGCCCTCGCTCAAAGTCCGTCAACTGCACATACGGTTCACGTCCACGCTGTCGCGGCATGCTACCAGTGTTAAAGACTGCGATGGAGCTCCGTATGCCACGGCAAACTGGCTGACACTGACGGCGGCGGTGCACAAATGCTGCGCAGCTAGCGCCATTCGACGGCCAACACCCCGGTTCCTGGTGTGTCCGCTGTGCCGTGCGTGTGATTATTGCTTGTACAGCCCTCTCGCGGTGTCCGGAGCAAGTATGGTGGGTCTGACACACCGGTGTCAATGTGTTCTTTTTTCCATTCCCAGGAGTGTATATCGGTGCTTCCAAAGGATAATACGAGTAATACAGCAATATTCCTCCATATCTAAGACACAATCTATTTTGAGCCTTACTTGGTTGAGAACGTTGTGTATTATCTTCGCCCTATCTTCTTGTATTTTTTGCTGTTGGGTCGGTTAGAGGTATTATGAAACGATTACAACTTGAGGTTCCTAGAAATTCGATTTTAAGTTTCTACCGTACAAACAGGAGTGACAGTATTTTCTTAATTCATAAATATCATTATTGCCGGAATTAGGTAGAGAATTACATCAGTTTATTTCCAAAATAGTTGTGTAGCGCTAATTTTGTATTGCCTCTAAGAAAAAAAAAAAGACGACGCACGACGAAGGAATTATCAGAATGGCACGGAAATCGGTAGATGTGATGTATATGTACAGACAAACAAATGATTACAATTTCGGAAAGAGCTTTAAAAACTAAGCAGCATATTAGTCCTGCTCTGGCTCTTATGCAAGTAGTTATTCGGTTTGGCGTCGATTGACAGAGGTGTTGGATGTCCTCCTGAGGGATGTGTTAGACAGTGTGTTAGACAGTCAAAATCGAGAGCTGGTTGGAGAACCCTGTCTATAATGCTTCAAACTTTTCCCAATTGGGGACCTTGCTGACCAAGGTAGGGTTTGGCAAGCACGAAGACAGGGAGAAGACTCTATCCTCCTGTTTTGAGAGGCATTATCTTGCTGAAATGTAAGCCCGGGATGGCTGCCATCAAGTGCAGCAAACCGAGCTTAGACTATCGTCGACGCACAGCTGTGCTGTAAGGGTTCCCCCAATGACAACCAAAGGGGTCGTGCTATGAAAAACTTGGCACCCCTCCCGTTTTCCTGTTTGTCGAGCCATATGACGGGCGACAGTCAGGTTGGTATTCCACTCGTCCAGGGCGTCTCCAGACACGTCGTCGGCTTGGAATCTCATTGATTGGAGTATAATTGACGTCAGTGATGAGTCCCATTCGAAATGAGCCCCAATGATCAGCGAAGACGTGTGTGTAGACACCCTGGATAGTAACCTGACTGTCGTTCCCAATACGGCCCTACAACCTGGAGTGATGGTCTGGGGTGCCATTTAGTTTTGTAACAGGACTCCTTTCGTTGTCATTCACGGCACCCTTATAGCACAGCGATATGTTGACGACATTCTACGTCCCGTTTGTCGACTTTTTTTCAAATATATTTTTGTAAAACATATAAAAACCTAGTACACTTTATTTCTGAAAATGCCCTGGACAACCTTGCATGGCGGCACGTGAAGAGCCCCGTATCTCTACAACCTTAGAGATGACATGCTTCTGCTATCCAAAATCTCTTCGTGATCATATGCAGTGATATCGTTCTTCTGTAACTGTACACAGCTGGTCACTAAAATTGCTACACCAGAAAGGATAGCAGATAATAAAATGTAACTTATTGGATGAAAACACCATTAAATTTATAATTTAATGATGTATATGTTGGCAATTTAGTGCACAGGACTGCCACCTCTGGGAGAAAAAATGGCTGGGCATCAGATGAAACTCGACTTAGATTACAGATACAGTTTAGCCATCCTATGCTACTTCAGCTTAATGCCAGATTTCTTGAATTAGTTGACAGTTCACTTCAAGAGGAGTGGACATTTCTAAAAGGGGCAGTCATAGAAGCTGGAAAGAAAAACATATGTACAGGGAAGGTAACTGCCAAGAAACAGTGGGTAACAGAAGAAATTCTTCAGTTGATAGACGAAACAAGGAAATATAAAAATGTTTAAGAAAATTCAGGAATACAGAAATAGTCACACAGTGATGAAATAAGTAGGGAGTGCAGGGAAATGGCTGTGTGAAAAATGTGAAAAAATTGAAAAAGAAGTGATTGTCAGATGGACTCACACAGCATATAGAAAAATCAAAAGAACCTTCGTTGAATTTAAAAACACGGGTGGTAACAGTAAGAGTGCAGGGAGAGGAGAGAGCGAATTGTTGGAAGGACTTGAAGGCCTCTATGATGGGGAGAACTTGTCTGATGACGTGATAGAACAAGAAACAGAAGTCGATAGGGAAGAGATAGGGGATCCAGTACTAGAATCAGAATTTGAAAGAGCTTTGGAAGGTTTAAAATCAAGTAAGGTAGAAGGGATAGATCACATTCCATCTGAATTTCCAAAATCGTTGGTGGAAGTGGCAACAAAACGACTATTCACGTTGGTGTGCAGAATGTATGAGACTGGTAACATACCATAAGTCTTTCGGAAAACCATCATCCACACAGTTCTGAAGAGTGCAAGAGCCGATAAGTGCGAGAGTTATCGCACAATCAGCTTAACAGCTCATGCATCCAAGTTGCTGTCAAGGACAGTTTACAGAAGAATGGAAAAGAAAATTGTGGATGTGTTGGATGATCATCAGTTTGGCTTTAGGAAAGGAAAAGGCACAAGAGAGGCAGTTCTAACGCTACGTTTGATAATGGAAGCAAGACTGAAGAAAAGTCAAAACACATTCATAGGGCTTGTCGACCTGGAAAAAGCTTTCGATAATGTTCGATAGTGCAAGATGTTCGAAATGTTGTGAAAAAGAGGGGTAATATGTATAAGAACCAAGAGGAAATAGTAAGAGTGGAAGACCAAGTGCGAAGTGCTCATATTAAGAAGGATGTAAGACAGGGATGTAGTCTTTCGCCACTACAGTTCAATTCATGCAGCGAAGAAGCAATGACGGAAATAGAAGAAAGATTCAAGTGCAGGATTTAAGATCAGGGTGAAAGGATATCAATGATTAGATTCGCTGATGACATTGCTATCCTCAGTGATAATGAAGAAGAATTGCAGGACCTGCTGAATGGAATAGACAGTCTAAAGTGTACAGAATATGGATTGAGATGAAACTGAAGAAAGACGAATGTAATGAGAAGTAGCAGAAATGAAAACAGCGAGAAACTCGGCATCAAAACTGGTGATCATAAAGTAGATGAAGTTAAGGAATTCTGCTACCTAGGCACAAAATAATCCCTGGATGAATGGATCAAGGAGGATATAAAAAGCAGAAAGCACACGCTAAAAGGGCATTCCTGGCCTATTATCAAACATAGGCCTTACTTTGAGGAAGAAATTTCTGGGAATGTACATTTGGAGCGTGGTAGTGAAATGTGGATTGTGGGAAAACCGGAATGGAAGAGAATCGAAGCATTTGAGATGTGGTGCTCCTGAAGAATGTTGAAAATTAGAAAAAAAAGTTATTAAAGTGGTTGGTGATTGGCAGCACTTCAGTGTCTCAGCAACGCATAACCGGTGGCTTTCTATGTGTGAGAGATATGCTCACAGGTGCAACAGCTGAACACCCTCTGTATTCGACATAGATGAGGACAGCACAGGCAATGCGAATGCCATTTGGCCGTGTTAGTTGTCCTCAGAGTTTCCACGCATCGACACGTCCATTATGAGGCCATATGCAGGACTGCATCTCTTCTGCAAAGATAGTATGGAGCCACCCTTGTGTCCAGTGGTGTCATTGGGCACTCCACTTTCGGCGAGCCTCTATCCTCTGCCACTTCAAGAAAAGCCACAACAATGGTCCCTGTGCTCACAGTATACTGCGCTCTAGAAATCGTCGCGCTGCGCATGTGGATACTTGTCTTTCTGTAAATAAGCCCATCTCCAGACTCAAGACATGTGACACGGCTGTAGTGTCCATGCATACTGTGGCCAGTGGATACACAGATGGCAGGGCATGTGTGGAGAGAGTGGTAGTGGTGGGGGCTGCAGGCAGGCACTGTAGGGGAAATGCAAAGCGCTGAAAGGGAAATGCCATTCTAAAGTGAAGCCTAGACTCACATTTTTTGCAAATATTCAAAAAATGGTTCAAATGGCTATGGGACTTAACATCTGAGATCATCAGTCATCTAGACTTAGAACTACATAAACCTAACTAACCTAAGGACATCACACACATCCATGCCCAAGGCAGGATTCGAACCTGCGACCGTAGCAGCAGCCCGGTTCCGGACTGAAGCGCCTAGAACCGCTCGGTCACAACGGCCGGCCCTTGCAAATATTAAGCAGGGCACCTCTGTGCTCACACTTGCATGGTGACCATTCAAAATAATCTGCAACCCCTGCTTTTGTCGGTATTTAAAAGGGATTCCACCGAAAATTCGGCGATTTACTTTCGCCTGGCTTGTTGAGAGAAGTGTCATGAGTGGCGAATTGAGTAAAACCTACAGCTTTCTCTTGTTGCCATGTTAAAATTTTCTTCTTTTGCCACAACACAGTGGTATTTACAGAGGTCGCCTCAGTAACATGTTGTACAGACGCAATTGCGAGAGAATTCTAAACAAGTGGTTTATTAAGTTTATTAAACGAGGAATGAGGAAAAGCATCTTATGAAAAAGCACATCTTTGGTACAATATAAATGTATAATGTCTTCATTTATGTTGTTTCCAAACCCCATAGCATTTCTTTGCTATCATTCTCCAAAATCTCATTTCGGTACCTGAAACTGTTTACGAAATATGAGTAATGTTGTGGATATTTCACTCTGATTGTATCGCTAATGCGGCGCGATCGCAAATGAGTGTGCTACACCATATCAATTTTCTCGAGATTGGTGACACAGAGACCTCCATCCAAGTCCAAAGAAAAATTCTATATGTTAGATGTGAAAATTACCGAACTATCAGTTTAATAAGATATGGCTGCAAAATACTAACACGAATTCTTTACAGACGATTGGAAAAACTGGTAGAAGCCGAGCTCGGGGAGGATCAGTTTGGATTCCGTAGAAATGTTGGAACACGTGAGGCAATACTGACCCTACGACTTATCTTAGAAAATAGATTAAGGAAAGGCAAATCTACGTTTCTCGCATTTGTAGACTTAGAGAAAGCTTTTGACAATGTTGACTGGAATACTCTCTTTCAAACTCTGAAGGTGGCAGGGGTAAAATACAGGGAGCGAAAGACTGTTTACAATTTGTACAGAAAGCAGATGGCAGTTATAAGAGTCGAGGGACATGAAAGGGAAGTAGTGGTTGGGAAGGGAGTGGGACAAGGTTATAGCCTCTCTCCGCTGCTATTCAATCTGTATATTGAGCAAGCAGTAAAGGAAACAAAAGGAAAGTTCGGAGTAGGTATTAAAATCCATGGAGAAGAAATAAAAACTTTGAGGTTGACAGATGACATTGTAATTCTGTCAGAGACAGCAAAGGACTTGGAAGAGCAGTTGAACGAAATGGATAGTGTCTTGAAAGGAGGATATAAGTTGAACATCAACAAAAGCAAAACGAGGATAATGGACTGTAGTCGAATTAAATCGGGTGATGCTGCGGGAATTAGACTAGGAAATGAGGCACTTAAAGTAGTAAACGAGTTTTGCTATTTGGGGAGCAAAATAACTGATGATGGTCGAAGTAGAGAGGATATAAAATTTAGACTGGCAATGGCAAGGAAAGCGTTTCTGAAGAAGAAAAATTTGATAACATCGAGTATAGGTTTAAGTGTCAGGAAGTCGTTTCTGAAAGTATTTGTATGGAGTGTAGCCATTATGGAAATGAAACGTGGACGATAAATAGTTTGGGCAAGAAGAGAATAGAAGCTTTCTAAATGTGGTACTACAGAAGAATGCTGAAGATTAGATTGGTAGATCACATAACTAATGAGGAGGTATTGAACAGAATTGGAGAGAAGAAAAATTTGTGGCGCATCTTGACTAGAAGAAGGGATCGGTTGGTAGGGCATAGTCTGAGGCATCAAGGGATCACCAATTTAGTATTGGAGGGCAGCGTAGAGGGTAAAAATCGTAGAGGTAGACCAAAAGATGAATACACTAAACACATTCAGAAGGATGTAGGTTGCAGTAAGTACTGGGAGATGAAGAAGGTTGCACAGGATAGAGCAGCATGGAGAGCTGCATCAAACCAGTCTCTGGACTGAAACCACAACAACAGCTAAATTTCATACGCAGCAACATATTATGAAACATGCACCAAACGCAAAATCATAGCGACTCATATTTTTCAATGCAAACTTCTTCCAATTTAGCACATTGCCTTACTTCCGCGTAAATATCACAATAATTATGTCCTTTACCGAAATGATGGGCTCATCGCAATAACGAATTTTTTACCGAGTAGTTTCTTTAAAATCGTTTGAGAAAGACTGCAGGGCAAATATCTCGATGCTATCATCACCACCTGGATGAAAGGTGGCAGACCATGTCGGCCTCTCCGTCTGAACAAATGAACGAGCCCACCCAGTGCTCATTGGTCTCTATATATAGGTCACCATATCTTGTGTGGTCCCTACTTCTGCATAGCCAAGAAAACTATATAGCTATACTCACGGGGGCTAGTCACGTAGGACTACTAAGTCTGTACATGGCAGTGAGTATGGTCATCCTAAATCCATCAATTCCATATCTGTGTGTCAGTTGTGGGATCCTGACTAACACGAGCAGCAGGCAGACTGTGTCACACAATCTTGATAAGCCAGAGTCATGCTGCTGTCAATTTCCTACATGCACTCATAGAAATTTCTCTTTCTTACATGAGACATAACACGATTGTCTTATAAACTACCAATATTCAAATGTGATTTCTGATTAAGAAATCCTCCATGTTAACTTTCCTCATATACAGAATGAAGATAACTCTACTCCTACCTACTACGAGTGATTGTGCAAAATTGCTAATCATTTTGATATGTAGTACACTTTATGCTACTCTGAGCTTTTTTGCACGCTGCCTGCATAGTGTTGCACTTTAATTAGCAACAGTGATAAGTAAAACGTGATTGTCTCCAGCTTAACTAAAAGAAGAGAAAGAAATAAAAATATATTACATTTTAACTATCTTGTTAATGTTGTAGTTCTTCTTATTTCTGTGCTTGCTAAAGAAAATAGGGGCGGAATACCGCCATATGCAAAACATCGTTTGTAGTTTTGTTTTCACCCAGGCATGTTTCACCAGTTTTCGTCCTGTCTTTGTTGGGTTTCAGTGTTTATTTTTTCTGTAGTATTCTTGTTACATGTTAACCTCTAAAACACTTTTGGTACAAAATATTGACATTTGTTAAATGAGCGATTACTGTCCAATATTTTGCATTAGATTGTATACAGTGCAGAGTTGAGACATCTGTCACTGAGTTGAGGCGTTCTCTGTTGTTCATTTACGATTTGTCTAAAGGTCCTAGTTTTATAGCAAAGGTCCTAGTTTCATAGCCAATTTAGAAATAAATTGGATGTATACATTTGTTTACATGCAACACTTGAGGCCATTGGTTGTTTACACTGGCAGCTTTACATTTACTGTACAACCTACAGCCTGTCACTTGCCAACAGCAGAACGTATTTTATTCTTGTGTTTATTATGAATTTCCGACTGAGAATCGCTATATATCGAATTATTTAGCGAGTTACAGTTTTTGATGTTGTAGTGTTTTCTCTGATGTTTGTGTCGATATCACGCTTATTTCTTTCACAGTGGTTACATATGCTTATTATAAGATTTGTTTGGCAAGTATAGAGTTTACACCGCCATTATGTGTGGTTACACAAGGTCCATAGAAAAATGATTGTTATAGATATTCAGTGTTCATTTCCTTTGTGGCATGTTTGTTTGGGATGCTGCCTGTGGATCTGAAGTGTTGTTGACATTTGCAGTGTATAGCTTGTGTGCGCGCTTGTTTATTTGTGTGTGTGTGTGTGTGTGTGTGTGTGTGTGTGTGTGTGTGTGTGTGTGTGTGTGTGTCCAAGACAGAGAGAGAGAGGTGAGAGAGAAAGGGGGTTGTAGATAGGCAGATAGAGTGAATGGTATGGAGTAAAAGGAGAGGTGAAGTCAATTTTAGATGGTGATCATAAGACGTTTTAGGGATTGCTCAGTGATGTGCATTCATTTAATACTTTCTTTCCTTTGCCTAATTATTTTTAGATGTGATGTTTTTCTTCTATTTTTAGTTTTTGGTAAGGCTGTTGTTAGTTTCAAGAATTTTTAAATCAGTTTCTGTTTTCATTGGATGGTGATTCTGTGTTATTAGGTGATCTCCAAATGTTGAGTGTGAGCTATCACTTTTCAGTGCTCTGAGGTGTTCTGTACACCTGGTTCTAAACTTCCTGTATGTCTGACCCACATACACAGATTCACAGCATTTTGTAGTTAGCTGATATGTACTAGACTGGCTGTATTTGTCAGTGTTGGTGCTATTTCTTCCATGTCAGTTCTGTATTGTGTTGTTGGTTCTATACGCTATATTGAGTTCTTGTCTCTTTACTATGTTGCCCACTCTGTGTGCAATTTAGTGTTCTAAGTCGTTATGTGCTATTTGTTGCTTACTGTCTGCTGACTTGTTGTGAGCTGAATTATATCCGTGTGTGTGATGCTTCCTGATTATGTTGTCTGTTTTGTTTTTGTTGCTTATTTCATCTACTGTCTTTGCATCATAACCATTCTCCTCTGCAGTTTGTTTAATTGTGTGCAGTTTTTCTGTGGAGTAATGTTTCCTCATATGTCTTTTTTCCAGTCTTTGTAGTAAATATCTGAAACTGGCATCTTTATTAGTTATGGGGTGATTGGATTAGTTATGAATGTTGGTGTTGGTGATTGTAGGTTAAATTGTGAAGTCACTTTAGTTGTTTCTCATGAAGACATAAACACTACCCATCCATAAATGCAATTAACCACTGAGACACAAGCAGCTGAAAACTTCTATTTCTTATATCTCAACATACTCAAGGGAAAGAAATAAAATCAATATTACATTTGGTTTACACGTTGAATCAGTCGCAATTACTAAAGTGGGATTTCCACGTGAAAGAAAAGTGATGCCTCTTGGCCCCCAGTCAAGTGGCAGAACCGAAGTTGGGTGTGGAAACAATGGCGGCTATTCCTTGAGAACTCCAGGGTCACAGCCTTCCAATTATATCTATTACTCGCAAGACTGTGGTATGTTGGAAACGTGAATAAAAAATCGAATCATTGCATTATAGCACCAGCCTGTGTATGACAATGAATACTGTTTTTAGGATGGGTAGACTACCAATCCCTGTAAGCAGATGATCAATGCTTTTGGAATGGGTAGGCTGTCAGGCTCTCACCAAACTGGCCTGTCAGTTTGAATGTAGCCAATGGACGCATGTGAAAGAGTGGGGGTATTGGGAGTTGGGTAGGGCAGTGCATTGTGTAGGGCTCTTTGGACGGCATCTGCGTGAAGCGGGCGAAGTAAACAAGTAGTGCCATACCTGTGGTAGTCGTTTTGTTGTTTCATTGTGAATTAGATTCTTTGAAAGTACGACCTAGTGACTTACTGATGCGCTAGTTTCTTGTTTAAAATTAGTGGTGTGAATAGGATAAACACTGTTTTAACTATTAGTTATCAAAATATTACTTCTGAGAGAAAGTTGGACTGCCAAGACCTGATTTAAACACTGTGCAGACACAAAATACGTGCAAAAGAAAAAGTAGTTTTACCAGAAAATTTATTTGTTCTTTATATAAATGTGTGGACTGGCTGTGTGGATGTGAAATAATAAATGATTTCTTCTGTTACGTGTGTCTGGTAATGAATGTTGCAGACTGTTCTTGGACCACAGATGCAATAATGGACATTAAACATGTAGCTTGCAAATTTAAAAATAATAAGTTGAGTGAACTACACATAAACAGTCGCATCGAGTTTGTTGTGTTTGGTAAAGTCGATATTAGATGTCAGCCTGGTGCAGCTTACAGAATGAGGATTAAGAAACTTAATGAAGATGATTCTAAGAATCATTACATCCTTAGCAAGTTGAATGGCTGTATCAAGTTTTGCAGGAATTTTGAATTTGCTCTAAGGGACATGACGAAATGGATACTTAAGAGAATCTTGGTATTTTTTGGGGTTTGGTCAATCTGATCACAGAACTGGATTCCACATTGAAGGAACATATTGATCAAACCAGTAGTCATTTATTTTTGGGGATTTCCAAAAGTGTTCAGAACGAAGTACTGGGCTATATAAATGCTTTGCGCCATTAGTTGATTTGCAAAGGAACTTTGCAAGCAGATAGGTAACAATTGAAGCCAATGAACGACAAATTGTGCAAACTTGCGTCAACTCGTGATTATTGTATGATATGAATTAAAAGTGGAAGTATATAAATGATTCACGAATTTCATAACACCGAAATGTCATACAGCTGTGTGACTAAGTAGTGAACTGTTCAACAAACTTAATAGATTAAAGATTGCCGACTCTCCAGAAAAACTGACAGCCCAGAACTATGATGGAGCTTCAGTTATGAGTGGTAGGCACAAGGAAGTGCAGGTAAGAGTAAAAGTGATGTGTGACAGAACAAATTTTGTACACTGTTATGCCCGCCAACTTAACCTCAATGTAGAGCGCAGTGCACCACAACAAAACAAACTTCGAATATTTTTAGCACAATACAGGGACTCTCTACTTCTGTCTCAACATCAGTGAAAAAAACTGCAATAATGGATAATGTTGTGAGAAAGATATTTCAAGAAATGCTGACACAAGATAGAATTTTAAGGCACAATGTGAGAACATCGTTCTTAAGTATAAGACAGAAACAGCTGAATGTCTTGTGATCATTCAGGATTATGATAGCAGTGGTTACTCAACGACCAGGATAGCAGTTGGACTTCGGAAACTTCTCAACAGCGATCAAGAGTTTCTCTTTTGGCTTGAGTTTTTCAATAAGGTCCTGACTCCCTGTGACATTTTGTTTAACCAGCTGCAATGCAGAGATGCTGATAGTGTCAAAGCTCATAAGAACGTCTCTGATTTCAAGTTAGCGATACAACTGATGAGAAATTCTCTTGATTTCAATTATCATCGGGGTAACAGGAATGGAAATGAAGAGATCGCCGGCCCAAAACGTTTCCGTTTTCTATACTCACGTAGAACTGTTGCAAGGGAAGTCTGTGACCTTGTTATGACTAATACTGACGAGCATTTCGCATTTAGCAGTCACTTTCCAAAACACGAGATGTTATTCCCTGACAAAGAATTTCAGTCGTTAGTTAAATTATTTGGCCTGAACGAAAGTGAACTGCGACAGGAATTGACAACAAAATACAGCAGAAATGATTTCCAATCTGCAAACAGAGCTTCAACACTACTGTATTGCATCTGCAAGAATAATTTAGAACCTGTTTTATCGGAATCAGTAAAACTATTATGTACTATTTGTACAGTACCAATGACAACACTGAAAAGTAAGAGAAATTTCTCCACACTCAAAAGAATAACAACTTTCACTAGCAATACAATGAAGGAAGAGAGACTGAGTGCATTAGCTAGCAGTATGTCTTCTATAGAAAAAAAAACATTTTTGAATATGCATAACTTTAATGAGCTTGTAATTGACCACTTTGCTGAAAGGAACAAGAGGAGAAAGGAATTTGTTTACAAACCTATTAATTAACTTGAGAACATCATTTTGATCATATTCTATAAATTACTGTCTTGTCTGCAGAAAATATTAAAAACTATGTATTTGTGCATACATTTTTATATTTTGGTATCAGATCAAAATGTTGTGTTGGATGAAAGTTTAAATCATGTCACATACTACCAAACTAAATTCTATATATTCCCCACCAAAAAAATCTGAAGAGACAAGAGGTAGTCTCTTATATTTGTAACATTACTTTTGTTCCCTCATCACCAATTAACATTGTTCTGTCATCTCGTAGCTGATTTTCAGAGCAGCATCATATTTTTCTTATTTTTGTGTTTGAAATTTTGCAGTGTGTTGTTTTACAGTATCAAATAACGTCTAAAAAGTGATCGTTAATAACAACTATGCTGTTTATTGATCTATACAAGGAGCATCTTTGTTTTTGGATATGCAAGGAAGAGTGCTATATACTTTAAGACACGAAGCATTGCTTGCAATTGTGTGTATGTACGGAAAACATTACTGATTCTGATTTGCACATTGCAAAAGCTAAAATGAGTAACATCTTCATCAACTTACACAACATAAAAATGTTATATGAATGGTGCCTCTGTAGGTCTACCTTTTACCCAAAAATCTGATTTCTGAAAATTATATAGCAACTCTATAATTGAATATGACATAAATTATAGCCTATTTAAAAACTTTTATTACTTCATTTTATGTGTGTTTAGAAAATGTACATTTTTCTTTATAATACAAGTACAGTAGCTGTAAAAGCTAATAAAAATACTGTGGATAATACTGTATGTAAGCCAATGCATTAAATCGATTTTTTATGCTGCACAGTACGTGCATAGCTATTATGACAACAAATTTATGTGGATTATGATTTCATAATGTATAATGAGTACCAAGCAACTCTGTCAAAATGATGTGTATGTGTTTATTATGTTGTATGTACCCTCCACAATGACAATGGTTGAGATAGCTAAAGCTCTTGCCATTGCAGCTACAAACATATGATAGTTAATTTATGTGGCGAAAGAATATCATGTTTTATTATATGATACATGGATAAGCTATGTGTATGAGTAAGCAAGTGTTACAGAGTAACTAGTGGAAGATGATTTGTAGTTTGACAGCAGCTCACTTAACTTTGATGAAAATTAATATAATAGTGGCAGTATTTTTCAGATTCTAGTACTACAATTTCAAAGCTTTTAAACATGTGCCTAGTGGATTTGAGAAAGAAACTAACAATTTATTTCACAGCAGTATAATTTAAACCTGATTGTAGCTTTCAATAAAGGAAATTAACTGTGTCACAATGTCTTTTAGTGCCCTTTTTTCTGCATTAAGCACAACTACAAAATTCTGTAAAGTGTAACTTTAGTAATTCAACTGATGTGGGGTGTCGGAGGGAAAATACTAGCTTTTAAATGTGTTCTTAGAGGAATGTAAATAACACCCAACACATCACACAATAACTCATACTTTCCAGTGTGTGATATAAATATTAGAAAGATGGCAGGTAATCGCCACATGTCAAGTATCAAAGTGTAACTTCTACTTTCACTCGAGCCAGGACTTGATCTCTAATGTGAATATAGAATTTTTTTAAAGAATTCGAGGCAAAGCTCTACAAGCACTCGGAGTTGGCTTTTATTATTCTAAAGTAATTCACAAATGGGTCTTGGCTTATGATTGCTACAGCCTTATAAGTTTGTTTGAAGTCACTGTATTATTTCTGTGTAAAATCCACTTCCAAAACCAGCATTTATGTTAATTCTTCTTCTTCTTACTGTGTTTCTGGCTCAGTTCTAATGCCATAAACTGAATGATGACACCAGTGTCTGCAAGAATAATCGCAGCTGACATCATGTGGAAAATTAGTGACAATGAATTTTGACAGGACTGTTTGGGAACAGCAGCACATGGCTCCACTGCCATATCAACTGTCATGCCACTTGCTGAGTTGTCATTTATATTGCATGTGAAATGTTACTTATGAGTAAGAGTATGGTAAATGATGGAATTAAGTTGAATGTTCAGTTATGGGCACAGCCAGTGGTCGAATCCTCTAGTAACAACATTGATCCTGCATAATAAAATTACTTGTAAAATCCTTGGTGGTGCAGTCAGTGGATTGCTTATATCACATGAAAACTGCTCAGAAAATTTCGAGAAACAATGTTCAAGCTAAAATCTGGCAGTATTCTTTTACCCCAACCTACCTTTCCAGCAGAGACTGCTGAGGTGAAATCAGGATAATAGAAGACTGTGTAGTGACACATTAGATGTCGGCTATCTCATGACCATGCATAAATGGTAAAATAGAAGGGACTCCAGAATACTTTTCTGCATTTAACGACGACCTTATTTCACTTACTCAACTTATTTCAGCTACTGATTCTCACAGTAGACTACACAGACTGCATTGCTTCATGTTGCTAAACCAAGTCTTGAAGTAACCAACCTCAACCTTGGTAGAGCAATTGACCTTTGTTGCTTGTAGGCTGCGCTTTCAAGTTGTATATTGCTTACTGGGACATGAAAGAGTGACTTATACCTATAATATATAGAAGATGGTCATCGAGTCGAATAAGGTGTACAGGTAGTATAGTGTAGGTAGAGGCATTACCATTACCCACTGGCAAGTCCCACAATCCGATCCTCTAAATGTTGCCCTAGAGTTCCTCGGGAAACTTTGAGAACACACATTGTGGTATATCAAATTTCTGCAACAGTCTTCAGGGGTGTCTTTGTAATATGATGTCTGAGATTCTTCGCTGTCGGTAGAAGCGTATTACTACAAAGACACTGATGATGTATTGGTCAATTGGTCATTGTGAGACATGTTGCACAAAGTGTTGCAACATTTCTTGGCATATTACATCCCATACCACCTCCTAAATTTCAAAGATATATTAATGTACTCACAGAGAACAAATTTTGGCTACTTGAAATTATTTATACAAGTTTTCTAAAATTTACTATCAACAAAAATAGAAAGCGTCTTTTTTGTCTCCCTATACAGTATATTATTTATGATCAGTTCTCAATGTATGGTCTACATGAATGGTGTTTTAAGTTTTAATTGCAGTTCCAGGAAACCCTGTGTGGCAGTTGAATTTCAACAACTTTGTACCTTGAGAAAATGGTGCATACCAGTAATATGCACCTGCCAACAACAGAGCAAAATCCAGAGCTGCTCCTTACATTCTTTGAATGAACTCTTGTTGACTCAGTCTAACCTTAAGAACATCATACCTCTAAAATGCTGCAGGTAGATATGAAACATTTTACTAGCAGAGACATGAAGTGTAAAATCAAACTGTTGAAGTTATTATGTATCCTACAATTGTCAGGCGCCAGAAAATTTCACACTACCCTCACAAAAATTATTTTCTACCAAGGCCTTTGGGTGTGGTGCAAAATATTGTCATGTCTGTGTTGAGGTTAGGAAAAATAATTTTAATGCACTCTTCATTACTACTTCATGATAAGTGCCTGATACATAGAAATTCTAAATCTGAAACAAATATGACAAATTTTTTTACCAGGCAACTCCCATTTCACAGAAATAATATTTTGATTCAAAATTTTTACCTTATACATAGTAAAAGAAGCACTTACCTCTGTTATTAAATGATTTTTAGTGTCGTATAAACTGTTCTTATAACAGTATTGAAATATAAAGTATCTTAGAAAGCTTATAAACAGACCTCTTATTCACAGTTATGATTATTGTATAAATGATTCTTGGAACATACAACTAACTCAGCTAAAATAAAGACAACTGTGCAACTGTGTGCAGAGGCTGCAGGTAGTGCGGAGGCAGAGTGCCGTGTACGGGCAGCTCTAGAGGCAGCTCTTGGTGCACTGCTGCTGTTACCCCCTGCTCGCGTGGCGCGACTGCTGATCACACTGCCAGCTCTTGCAGCACCACCTCCAGACTTGCTACAACGTGCACTCTTCCGACCAGTCATTGGAGACGTACCAGTTGACCATCTTGTTGCCTCCATCTAAAACTAATGCTGATGTCTTTAATAATTAAATGTGAAGAAACTACATTGTTATTGGGGCATTCATTGTGTCATTATGACACACTGAAGAATCATCAATATGTGGGCTGAAATACGCGGTTTTATTATTGATTCAGTAACAGTTTCCTTAATACAAGGTTAATGAAATGACATGATGACATAACAACTTAATACCATGATCTGTTAACAGTGTCTGCTATTTTAGATGTACAAAATGATTTACACTGTGTGCTTAGTTCACTTTTCAGTGCATAAATATATACTTATATTCATTCTCATATTCGGCATACATATGTAAACTGTTTATCTATTTCACATGTTTACAACATCAACCTGATTAATCCCATGTCCTTCTATTGGGTATCTTTTTCTTTCAGTTGTCAATAAACTGACTATTTTGACTGAGCGCTATGGCAAATGTATTGTATTATTTGCTTTTACACACATCAAAAAAAGTTTTGCATCCCCCAGTTCCCAGAACTCCTGAAGATAGACGTTGACTGTGGATATTGTATCACAGACACAGTCCCTTTGACTGTTCAGAGGTGTCACTAACCCCACCCAAAGATGTAAACAAACCGTGCATGAGCAGTGCCTATTAGACGGAGGGAGTCTGACAGCCGATCAGTTCCAGTCATTCCACCAGAAAGTGGGTACACGGCTTGTGTTGTCTGTAGTTCAACCATATCTAGGCGGTCATACTGCGGTTCTATCGCATCCGCATTGTTACTTTGTGCCAGGAAGGGCTCTCAACAAGTGAAGTGTCCATGCATCTTGGAGTGAACCAAAGCGATGTTGTTCGGACACGGAGGAGATACAGAGAGACAGGAATTGTCGACGACATGCCTCGCTCAGGCCGCCCAAGGGCTACTGCTGCAGTGGATGACCGCTACTTACGGATTGTGGCTCGGAGGAACCCTGACACCAATGCCACCATCCAACCACAGGACGTCGTGTTACGACTCAAACTGTGTGCAATAGGCTGCAAGATGTGTAATTTCACTCCTTACGTCAATGGTGAGGTCCATGTTTGCAACCACAACAGCATGCAGTGCGGTACGGATGGGCCCAACAACATGCTGAATGGACCGCTCAGGATCGGCATCACGTTCTCATCACCGATGAGTGTTGCATATGCCTTCAACCAGACAATTGTCAGAGGGGTGTGGGTGTTTGGAGGCAACCCGGTCAGGTTGAACGCCTTAGACACATTATCCAGCGAGTGCAGCAAGGTGGAGGTTCCCTGTTGTCTTGGGGTGGCATTATATGGGACCGATGCAGCTGCTGGTGGTCGTGATAGGCACCGTAACGGCTGTGCAATACGTGAATGTCATCTTCCGATCAATAGCGCAACCATATCGGCAACATATTGGCGAGGCATTTGTCTTCATGGACGACAATTCTCGCCCCCATCGTTCACATCATGTGAATGTCTTCTTCAGCATAACGACATCGCTCGACTAGAGTGGCCAGCGTATTCTTCAGACATGAACCCTATCGAACATGTCTGGAATAGATTGAAATGGATTGTTTATGAAGAAAGTGACCCACCAACCAGTTATCTACGCCGAATCGCCGTTGAGGAATGGAACAATCTGGACCAACAGTGCCTTGATGAACTTGTGGATAGTATGCCACGACGAATACAGACATGCATCAGTGCCAGAGGATGTGCTACTAGGTATTAGAGGTACCAGTGTGTACAGCAATCTGGACAACCAGCTCTGAAGGTCTCGCTGTATGGTGGTACAACATGCAATGTGTGGTTTTGATGAGCAATAAAAGGGGCAGAAATGATGTTAATGTATATCTCTATTCCAGTTTTCTGTACAGGTTCCGGAACTCTCGGAACCGAGGTGATGCTAAACTTTTTTTGATGTGTGTATTTGTTATATGCCACTACACTATTGTAGCAGTGTCACATGATCAGGGATGGTATAATTACATTCTGGTACACCACATGAATAATAATTACACATTAATAAGCAATTATAAATACCTCATATCTTACTTTGGAATTACTGAAAATGAGCAGAAAATAGGTAATGTTGCTGGTCTTTATCTGTTGTTAAGAACCACCACATCATCATTCAGTAACGATCTTCTGGAACCAGATAAGGATGACTGGACATATTTACAACTTAAACTCTTATTACATAATCAAAATATGCTGTATAGTATTCGTTCTAGTCACACTCATCATTAACCAAACCTACAGGAAACAGAAGATATTTTCCATGAAAACCTCTCCCACTTGATGTTCGAATTTTGGTGTTTGGCACAATAAACTTAAATTTCTCACAGAATAGAGGTAAAGTACCTCTGCAGAGTGAGACATTCACTTTTCTGAACAGCAGTCAAAGATATTCTCCCCACATACAGATAATGTCCACACATTGTGTTCATTGAATGGGTGCAGCTCTGTAATTCAAAGAAGAGCATGCTTTTAAAAACAAATATCATGAGATTAATAGATAAATATTATATCACAGTTAAAATCTTAAACTGATTAAACACTGATCTATATTAAATGAATGCTTCTGTACTATAAATGTCTTTTGTGTCTTATCTGAGTTGCCACTAAACATTCCCTCCTTTAAACGTGAAAGATTGGAAATATATGAAGTTAGTCAACTAAAGAATAATTGTAACAGTTGCTGATAGTGAGCAGTACTCTTATTATGACATTAGCTACATTCATCTTTTCATAATTATACACCTCACATAAAACTTTACAACTTCCCCAGTCCTAGAAATCCGGTATCTTCATAATCATTTACTGTCCCACTACTTTAAGGGAGTAGGTGATGCGACTTAGTAGAATTATCGCTCACAGCAGAATATATTATGTTCCCCCAACAAGAAGATGCACCAGAAGGATCAAAAACGAAGGAGACATGATAGAGAAAATTAGGAATGTCAACATCCCCCCAACAGCAAAACTGGTGTCTTTTGACATAACATACATGTACACAAACGTACCCACAGAAGAAACTATAAACATTATAGAACAACAGCTAAAATGCAATAAATTCCGAAGTGCACATATAAATGAAATCTCATCCATCCTTAGGCTAATCACAGGACAAACTACTTCACTTTCAACAACAACTTCTACTTGCAACAATCGGGGCTTCCCATGGGGTCCCCCATTAGTGGAATCTTAGCCATCATTTTCTTGGACCATATAGAGAACACAATATTCAATAACATTGTAAAACAAGGAGAGCACAAAATAATCTGCTGGTACCGATATGTGGATGACATAATCTGTCTTATAGATGAAACACATAGCAGGATAGAAGAGCTCCACAGTAACATCAACACAGTATACCCACAAATCCACATCACAATGGAAATGGAAAACAACAAGAAACTAAATCTCTTGGATCTTACAATCACAAGAAATAACCACTAACATGAATTCTCCATCTACAGAAAACCCACATCCACAAGCACTGTTATCCACAGCTCATCCAACCCCCCTCCCCCCACCAACAGTGCATAAATATGCACCACAGGATAATAAGAACACCTCTTAAACCAGGAAAATATACTCAGGAACTAAACATAATCAAACAAATTACTGTTGAAAACGACTACAAAACAGACATCATAAACAAACTCAACAACAAGGTAAAACGGAAACATGCAGCACATACAGACAACACAGCAGACCACACCACTTCGGAAAAAAGAGAGAGATGGTACACACTAGCATACAATAACACACTTGCATGTAATTGCAAAATTGTGTAGCCAAGGTATGTATGGTAAATGTTAACCTCCTTTCATCCGCCTGAGCAAAATGCGTGTTCCACTGCAAAGGTAATGAGTCAACTTTTTTGAGAGTGACAGATGGAAACTCCTGCAGAATGCAACTAAGAGGCAGGTTTATTACAATGGCCTTCTTGTCAAATGACAGGATATGTGTATAGTGTGTGTAGTGACTCTTGACGAAATGTGAACAAATAATCTAACATTAAGTTTGAACTGAGTAGACTTGAAAGTACGAGGGGCGTTTGAAAAGTCCATGCAAAGTCCGAGAAATGGCACCACCGGCATGTATCGAGGTCATGTTTAGTTAGTAGCGTCTTTGGAAAGAATGCACACCACGTTTCATCCATATTGGTCTATTTCTTTGTGTTTGGCATTCGTGTGAATCAAGGAAATCGAGTGATTTACAAAAATGGACGAAAAAGAATTTCATGTGGTGATTAAACATTACTTTATGAAAGGCAAAACGCCTCAGGAGACTAAAGAGAAGCTTGACAAACAATTCGGTGACTCTGCACCTTCGATTAGAACATGATCTGGAGATGGACGACAGAAGAGTTAAGGTGTGTGAGATTGCCAGTG
Organism: Schistocerca americana; assembly: GCF_021461395.2. Lineage (NCBI taxonomy): Eukaryota > Metazoa > Arthropoda > Insecta > Orthoptera > Acrididae > Schistocerca > Schistocerca americana. Next base: position 212,107,648 of record NC_060120.1, read on the forward strand.
CTGTGGGCATCTCGAATGAACGGGTACATAATATTTTGCATAAACGTTTGGACATGAGAAAGCTATCTGCAAGATGGGTTCCGCGATTGCTCACGCTTGACCAAAAAAACGGAATCATGTGAAGTGTTTCATGGATGGTTTGCAACAGTTCAGGAAGAGTCTGCAGGACTTTAAGCGTCGTTTCGTCACTGTGGATGAAACATGAATACATTACTGTATTCCTGAGACTAAACATGGGTTACCAAGGGAGAAACTGCACTAAAAAAGGCGAAGACCATTCCTTCGGCCGGAAAGATTATGCTGACTGTCTTTTGGGATCGCAAGGGATAATCCTCATCGACTATCTGGAAAAGGATAACATTATTACAGGTGCATAGTGTTCATCGTTACTGGACCATTTGAAAACCGAGCTGCAAGAGAAACGCCGGCGATTAGACCGCAAAAAAGTTCTTTTCCGTCACGACAATGCACCAGCACACACGTCATCAGCTGTGGTCGCAAAATTGATGGAATTAGGATTCCAACTCGTTTCACATCCCCCCTATTCTCCAGACGTGGCTCCCTTGGACTACTATTTGTTCCCCAATTTGAAGAAATGGCTGGAAGGACAAAGATTTTATTCAAATGAGGAGGTGATTGCAGCAACTAATAGCTATCTTGCAGACTTGGATAATTCCTATTATTTGGAAGGGTCCAACAAATTAGAACAGCGTTGGACGATGTGTATAAGTCTAAAAGGAGACTACGTCAAAAAATAAAAAAGGGTTACCCCAAACACATAAGTAGTTTTTATTTTTGCATGGACTTTCCAAATGCCCCTCGTAATTATACATCTACATATTTATTAATATTTAATTCTATTTCATGGCTTTATTAGGCATTTTTTGTAAAATGATCTGTGGACCAAAGTAGGGTCAGTAATTTTAACTTTTTGCCCATAATTAATTTTTAGAAGCAAAGAATCATGATCTGTAAAATTTCCTCATATTGATCTGGCTGTAAAATCATTTGTTTTTCAATCTCTATTGTCTGCACATTATATATTTAAAGTTCTTGTAGTACTTAAAACAATTTTTTAGAGTTGTTCTTTTGTATTTCCCAGTTCTACATTAATCACCACAAATAAGAACCCATATTTTGAACTTAAATTTTTAAATCAATTATCAACGTTTTTATTTTTATTTATTTCTGTTCATCAGAACAATAGAACATACATTTATAGATGAAGCCAACTCTTTATGAAAAGTATACATATGCCTCATAATTAGCATTTAGCTAATTATGGTTGTCTACATCAGTGTTATAGGCCCATACCATTTCAATTTCAGATTGCTTACATCATATACACTACATGTTTATATATATCGATATGGTTTGGAAGTTCCTTTGTCCCTTTTGTAACATAATATGTTGTGGCTTATGTAGGCTACACCTCATTTTTATATAGTACTAAATTACAATTTGTCTTAACTGCAATGGACGCAAAAACACTCATGCAATATTGCCAGTTTTCTATCCAAAACATTTTTTTGTCTCTCTGAAGTCTGAAAGGGAGTTTTTCAGATCTTTTGACCCTATATGGGATGGTTTTGATTTGAATTCATGGTGTTGTGTCTAGGCACCCAGATGAAGTTCATTAATTTGTGTGATGGTTATGTTGTGTCTTGATGTATTGAATTTCAGGAATGTATTTCAATTTCGTCCAGGTATATACTTGGCTTTAGATGTTGGTGTACATGATGCTTCCTGTTTAATGCTATCATTGTTATCACCATTTTCTGCATTTTGAATACTACTGCTTATTTTGCAGATGCATCCTCAAAAAATTATACCATAAGTTTATGTTGGATGAATTAGTGTATAATATGTCATTTTCGAAATATTTGTGTCTTTTAGGTAGCTGAGTTTGGGCTGACATATAAGTCTGAGCTGAGTTTTCCACCTATGTAGTCAATGTGCTTATACCAATTTACATTTTCATCCATTATTACAACAAGGAATTTTGTGTATCATATTTACATTTTTCTCTATGTGCTCATTTATGCAAATTTGATATCTTCCTTCATTGGTCCTTAGTTTGAAATCCAAACAATGAGTTTCAGCAGTGTTATTATGCAAATTTATTCCAGCAAACCTTTGCATAGCATTATTTACTTCCAAGTTGGCTTTTATTTCTAGAGTTTTTATGTTGTTTTACTTGAATAATTAATATGTTTCCTCTATGTGAGTATTTATGTTGCCATAATTAACAATGTCTGGATGTGATTTGTATATAAAACAAAAGTCAATGGGCCAAGCATGGAACCCTGTGGGACAGAGAAGTGTAGAATTCTCATTTTAGACGTCATTCTCTCTCCTGACGCTTTTGTAGTTTCTGCTTCTGTATTTTTGTTATGATAGGATACAATTTCTTGCATTCCTTCTTATTCCCTATATACCCAATCTGTCTACTAAAGTTTCATGTTCTGCAGAGTTTATGAAGGCTACATAAATACACAAATACTCCAGCACACTTATTTCTAAAGTCTAAGATGATTATTACATTCTCATTCATGCCTATGATTCCATCTATGATTAAATAAACACGTTTATATCATCTTTGGAGACCTAAACAAGCTAACAACTGTTATATTTTATATGCCATTTTATCCAACTTAACCATCTAGTACTAAGCTATATGTTCTTACACTAATTTTACATCCTGTCCTTTCAAACCATTAACAACATAATTCTTTTCTGGTTTCTGCACATGATGTTGTTGCAACATGCCAATAAAGAACAAAAAAACGTAGTTACAGTATGTTCTCTGTTATTCAATTGCTGCTCAAAATGTGTGACCATTATACTTGTATTGTTAGTAGGCTAGAAGGTATCCAGAACAAGTACATGTAATGCATTGTCATGTATTACAATAAGAAGCATTCTAATTTGAGGAACACTTCAAGTTATACTATCCTTGTGAAATGGAAGATTAATTCAGTTTACACAACAGTGGACAGAAAATTTATGCTTTTTACTTGACATACATGTAAGAGACCATTAGCACAACTTTCCCATTTTGTAATACAAAATATATTAAACAGGTCATCATCGTTTTTCCCATTACACTTAATAATTTTGGTCGAAAACAGCAGTCATCTATAATGCTCAAAATAAGTTCAAATTTCTCTGATTTTATTGTTATTATCATTTTGCAGGAAGTGTGTGGAATGAAGTAATATTTGGCTTCATTTTCCATAGTATATAGGTTTTCCTAACTTCATCAGTAAGCCCCTCTGTCCTTTGCATTCTGTTATGAGATGTGGAGGTCGAACACCTTGTCGCCTATTCATGGTTTCATCATCCATCATTTCCTTTTGGTAGATGCTCACAACAGTAGCAAGTGAACAACTGATCAGCTTTGCTATACCAAAGATAACTATTTGCAGGCACTGGACTATAATAAGCCCTGATTTGTTAATGATGCTTATGTCACTGTCTCATTTATGATTTGTATTGTCACTACAATGGTTCATCTCTACTCTGCTTAAATACTTTTCTTACCATGTCATATTCCACAATGCCATCAGAAGGTGATCAATCCCACAATGGACTGTGGGTCATTTTATATATATATATATATATATATATATATATATATATATATATATATATGTATGTATATAATTTTATTGTTCATTGAAAATTTTTTACATTTGAATTTTCATTCTTATATTTTTACTACCCATACTCAGATGGTAGCTCTTGTAGCCTACATGCTGGATCGAGGTATCACCTCAGCATAAAAGCAGTTTTCTCCAGTAATCAGCTGAACATCAGTTTCCTCTTGCCATCCCTGACAACTAACTTCTGTACAAGGAACAAAATCTGAATAATAGAATTGTCTTACTCACAGTACCTAAATGAAAATAAACTAATCTACTTAACAAGCATATTTTATTCTTATTTTGATTGTTAAAATTAAGTATAATTTTAAAGAGAAATGCAAAAAAAATCTATTTTTCTTCATATATTTTGTATACATTCAGTGGTGCCACCAAAAGCACATGCAGACAATTTATATATAGGAAAATAATTCATTGCCAATGCAAAACAAAATGATGTCATTGGGTGGTATGTTCCAAAGCCACAATTTTAGTACATTGTTTGCAGTGGTAAACAGTCTTTACATAATGGCGTAAAATATTATGGTTTGTCTTACACACCTCTTAGATCAACTTAATGTTTTAATCTACTGTACAGTGTTACAATTTTCTACAATTCTTATCCAAATTTCTTAAATAATGTATTATACACTGATGATATTCTATCACTGTATTCTAGATTTCATACATTTTGACAGTGCACTTCTGAACTAATTCAATGGAATTAAGTTTAAATTAATAGTTATTCTGTTAAAATAAGATATTCATAACTTCTGTTAACCCCTGCTAGCCTAACATATGACATGCCAAATGCATATTTTGAACAACTGTACTGACACTGTAATATCAAATGGATTAAGCTCTTCTCTAGTATCTGTTAGTAGCTGTACACAGATAGGCTAAGATAAGTTAGGCTAACTATGTCCCACATGCCAGACTCAGCTCCCAGACAGACTCTGACTATTTGACATGGAGTATGTATATATCTACCATTTCTTCATTTAATTTGGATTTAAAAGTCCTTCTAGCACTTATGAACAGCACACAGATAGCTTTTCCCACACTTCTGTCAAACTGTGTTTTCCGTGATCACAGTTTTCTCACAGTGAACTGTAATATAGTATTTCATTGTGACATCAAGAAGTGGGAAGTGTATAGTGAATGCCTGAATTTCAACAAACAATATCCAACATTGCTCTTTTATTGAAGGTGTTAATGAGGAGGCAGCGTACATCATTTGCAGTAATGATATTGTAGTTCTCTGGTAACACTATCTCAAGTGGTATTTTAAACCCGGAATTCTGGTCACTGTAGTGAACTTACATAAGATCCAAGAACATAAAAATGTGCCAAATAATTATTAAGATGAAGAATCAACAAATGTTGCTAAGCAAATATAGGAATTTTGAGAAAAAATAAGCCTGTTGAAGAAAAAGATAAAAATCTTTCTCCTGATTTACTGATCTCCAGTGGCCTACCCTTCTGCCTTTCTTGTTCACTTGGTGGTCTATTTTGATTACGCTAAATTTGACTGTGGAAGGCAGGTTATATTTTAATGTGGTTACTTTTTAAATGAAGCATAATTTTTTATTAAAACACATTAACAAAGGAAAATTTCATTTTCCCACTGTACAATTAATAACATCTAGTAAATATGAAGTAATATAGTACAACAAAATGCTGAATGACCTGCACAATGAGTTACTGTGACTTTTTAGAGATTTCAAAGAAACATAAAAATAAGTTGATCCATTCAATGACTCCGCCAGAAGCATTTGTTTAATGAGTTTAATGTAAACCTACAATTTGTACCAGATAGTCTGCAACTTGAGGTGATTCATTTAGGCAGCTGTACATTTAATCACTCACTAGACAGATTCTAACACACCAAATGATACGCAAACTACATGTCTTAAAGAAAAACCAATGACTGGAAAAAGTAGCGTGGAACATTTTACAAACTTAAAAATCCTTCATCATAACATACAATCAGTAAAAACTAAAATACGACAATTTGAAGTTGATATCCACTCCTTAAACTGCATAGTACTTTGTCTCACTGAATACTGGAGTAGGGGCACATAAATCCAACATGTGGTATTATCTCTGTATGAAAGGACAGACTCTTACTGTAGGATTACTTCAAAGGGAGGAGGATTAAGCATTTGTATCAGAAAGGAACACAGTACAAATCAAAAAGTGACCTTAGTAATGTGAGTGAAGATAAACACTTTGAAATATCAGCTATGGAATTAAGAGAGCTTGGTAACACCAAGAAATTAAGCATTTTGAGTGTGTACCAGTCTCCCAGTGGTAGTGTGTAAACGTTTTTCAATAAATTAACACAAGTACTAGATATAAACTGAAGTACAAAAGTCAACATAATTTTGAATGGAAACATAAACATAAACACAAAGATCATAAATGAAACTAGTAGCACTATCATAAATATCCTTTAGAATTTTGGCACATTCATATTGGTCTATAGTGCAACAAGGGTTGCTACAATGACTGTACCAGTAATTACGGACAGGAAAAAGTGTGATGTAACTGTTAAAGATTTTTGGCTATCGAATCATTTACTCCATATAGTAACAGTAAAGCTGGGTACAAAAACTCCCTAAACTGCAAGATTACAAAAGAGAGCCATCATAAATTGAAATACAAGATTTTTCAAAATAACCAGTAAACAAAGTTGGGCTGAAGTGTATAGGGAAACCAATGTAAATGTGAAATTCTCTAAATTATCAACATTGTTTAATTTGAACTCTGAAAAGACATTTCCAAAAGTAGCCATACCAATATCAAAATAAATGCATAACAGCAGATATTGTGAAGTCCTCCCAAACCCTTGGCTGCCTCAGTCTCATGCAAAAGCTTAATAATGAACAACTCTTCATGAATTTCTATCATAGATATAAAAGTATTTACAGGACAGTGCTGACTGCTACAAAATGTCATTTAATGATAAAATAATATTATATGCAAATAATAAAAGCAGAGCAGTCTGGTATGTCATCAAAAAGGAAGAGGGGAGAGAAAAACAAAGGCATAACAACATACTGATAAGGGAGGGAGATAAAGTAATAAATGATCCATATCACCTAGAAACCTGTATGAATCAGCATTTATCAAGTACTGCAGAAAAATTACAGCAAAAATTCCCACAAACAAATATAACACATGTAAATAATTATGCTCTAAGTACAATGATGTTTCTATCAGCCACAGAGCGTTAACTCAGTAAAACTGTACACAAACTAAAAAAATAAAACGTTAGTAGGCTTAAAAGAAGTACTAATGTGTGAATTGAAATAGCGAGCATGCAAGCTCCATTAACGAAAATAATAAACAATTTCCAGACTATTTAAAACAGGCCAGAGTTGTACATCTGCTAAAGAACGGTAATGCAGAAGATATAGAAAATTACTAGCCTATTTTCCAGCTGTCACCATTTAAAAAAATAATAGAATCAATTATAAAACACAGATTAATGAGTTACTTGAATGAATACAACCTTTTAGTCACTCACAAAAAAATGGCTCTGAGCACTATGGGACTTAACATCTGAGGTCATCAGTCCCCTAGAACTTAGAACTACTTAAACCTAACTAACCTAAGGACATCACACACATCCATGCCCGAGGCAGGATTCGAACCTGCGACCGTAGCATTCGCGCGATTCCAGACTGAAGCGCCTAGAACCACTCAGCTTAGTCACTCACAGTTTGCCTAAAGTATTTCCTACGTATTTATCATGGTGTGAGTTGCAGAGTGTGTGTGATAGTAATATAACTAGCCCATCCCAAAAATTGTGTTGATAAAATTATGTGGTTTCACAATTCCATTCTCGACAGAGACCAGTTTAGGGAGTCTTAGGGAGACACACACAGTACTCATTTGTCAGCAAAGCTAATATTTTATGGGTTGTTTAACGTATTTTTGACAGTATTTAATGATACTATTCCCAAAAAAATGCAAAGTAAGTGGCAAATTCCTGAAAACTAAGATTCCAAATACACTAAATCTATAGTATATTAAACAATCCTTATTCTGTTTTAGAAACAGAACTGTACTCTATGGCACTGGCTTCTTACTTTGAGTGCATTTATCGCGAATCTCTAGCCCAGAACAAAGTCCCAAGTGACTGGGTAAAAGTGCAGGTGACCACTGTATATAAGACAGGTAAAACAAAGGGGAAGCAAAATTACAAACCAATATCCCTAACATTCGTTTGCTGTGGACCCCTTGAACATGTTCTCAGTTTGAATACAATAAATTTCCTTGAGACCCAGAAGCTTATGTTCACGGAACAACACAGTTTTAGAAAGCATCACTCGTGTGAAACTCAGTTTCCCCTTTGCTATTGTCACAGAGGATAAGCTGCGAACTAAGGATGAAGGGCAACAGGCAGATTCCATATTTCTGAATTTCCGAAATGCATTTGCCAAAGCGCCCCACTGCAGACTATTAATGAAGGTACGAGCATATGGGATAGGTTCCCAGGTATCTGACTGGCTCGAAGACTTCTTATATAATACAGCCCAGTATGTTGCCCTGGGTGGCGAGTGCTCACGAGGGACAAGTCTCAGAGTGTGTCGGAGAAGTGTGATAGGACCTCTGTTATTTTCTGTATACATAAATGATCTGGCTGACAGGATGGGCACCAATCTGTGGATGTTTGCTGATGATGTTGTGGTGTCTGGTAAGGTGTCAAAATCGAGTGACTTAGGAACAAGATGACTTAGACAAAATTTCTAGCTGGTGTGATGAATGACAACTAGCTCTAAATGTAGAAAAATGTACGTTAACCCAGATGAGTAGGAAAAACAAACCCACGACGTCTGGATACAGTATTAGTAGTGCCCTGCATGATACAGTCACGTCATTTAAATATCTGGACATAATGTTATGAAGTAATATGAAATGGTATGAGCATGTGAGGATTGTGGTAGGGAAAACGGATGTTCGACTTCTGTTTATTGGGAGAGTTTTGGGAAAGTGTGGTTTATTTTTAAGAGAGAGCACATATAGAACGATAGCGCAACCTATCCTTGAGTACTGCTTCAGTGTTTGATATCCATACCTACTTTAATTAAAGGAAGACTTCAAAACCATTCAGAGGCGGCCTGCTAGATTTATTAACCGTAGGTTTGAACAATGTGCAAGTGTTATGGAGATTTATCAGAAACTCAAATGGAAATTACTGGAGGGAAGGCAACGTTCTTTTTCTAGGAACACTATTGAGAACATTTAGAGAACTGACAGCTGGAACTGTCTGCAGAACAATTCTACTGCTGTCAACATACATTTCATGTACAGACCATGAAGAGAAGATATGAGAAATTGGGCTTATATGGAAGCATATAGATAGATGTTTTTCTCATTCTATTTGCTAGTAGAACTGGAAAGGAATTATTGACCCCTGAACTCGAGTTCATATTGTGGTTACATTGCCTGATGAACATCAGTGTGTTGTATATTGTTGGAATTGTGAAAATGTGTACCTTTAATAAGTGTATAAATATTACATTTTAATTGAAATGGGGGAAGGGTACATACGTGGTAACATTTGAGAGGAAGCTTGCTTTCTTGAGCTTTTTTTGGCGGCTGTCAAATATGTAGAGCTAGAGAAGCCAGATCGTAATTAGGAAAAAACTTTCCTTATACAGTTTAAGAACACAGCCTTGTTCTATTTGCAGGCGGATTTTCGTTGTTTTCTGATAGTCATTTCTTCATTATAATGTCAAATGCAACACGCTGTGACTGAGCCTACCATTGCAGCTATTGCCCAAGAGAAAGTATAGGTGTAAAATTCAACAATTGTTGGTTACATTACATTCATTGCTAATGAATACTCTCCATGTTAGTCAGCAGAGATATTGTAAAGTAACTGCATTAGTAGTTGCAATAAATATGAGGCTGTGGTGATTGAGCATAGCTGCCATACCAGCATGCCACCTATTGCGCTAGTGAAGAATGGCTACTTCGTGGCTGCATTTCAATCCAACTGTATGGTATGTTGCTGCACACGTATTAAACTGCAAGTGAATGCACAAGCAGCTCTCAGTAAATGAGCAATTGACTGTATTGTACGAGTACATTTTAACAGTAAATGAAAACTCAATTAAGTTGAATAAATTGTGCAGGAAAGTGTGATGAATGAAATAAAACCTACCTTAATCGCTTTCGATGCTCCTATTGCAGGCATCTACTTGGATCAGCAAAGGTTCTATTGTTATGCCAAGACAGCTGGTTCTTTGTGCATGACTGTTTTCAAGTTTGTGTACATGACTCGGTGAATTCCTCCAGACTCTTTGGGTAACATTTTCCACTCTGGAGCTACACAACCATAAAGCATCATTTACCTTATAATTCTTTTTCTCGTTTGCTACCTTCTTCTTGAAAGTTGGACGTCTAAGATTCTGCTGTGTGCATACACAAACTCTGAGTCTGAATATATTGCAAATACAATAGACTCTAGACTTTTCTGTTTCTTTTCTTTTTTGCACCGTTTAAGGCTAGCTGACCAAACCTTTCCTCATCATTCAATTTCTATGTATAAAATATGTCAGTAGTTGTTGGAATTAGACCATGCATTGCACTCTGCACGGATCGCAGTATCGCTTTTGAAATATTTTATGAAGTTGCTGATCACGCAGTTGCAGCAGCAAGACAAGGTAAGTTGTCTGTTGCATACAGAACCATTGCAAAACGTTAGAGAATGTTTTACAAACTCACAGTCAGGTAGACAGAATTGATTTCTTTATAATTTGTAAGAAGAATAATTAATTTTCTGTTCCTGTTTCTGTTTCCTTTTGTTCTGAATTAGGATTCCATTATTATCAGATATGGAATGTCACACACATGTACCTGTGCATCTTACAAAATAATTGCGATTGCATTTCATTCTTCACAAATGCCCAAATAAGGTCAAATGGCATTGAATTCGCAATGAGCCACAGGCAACCACAGGAGTTTAACTTACTCATCCACTGAGCACAACACATTTTTCAGCAATTCTTATCACCTGAACTGCAGTCCACGAAGGCAGCTTCAGGAAATTCCTCATATGATGTGATATTGAATGGAAGCTCTACATTATTGCTTTCCATCCATTCAGTAACGGCATCCGTTTTCCATTTCGTAGATGGATTTCGTGATACTGGATTTATCATTGTATGATATGAAGATCTGTTTGGCAGTTTTTCGAGAATGCTCCTAAACCTCCCTTCGTAATGCCTCGCTTTCATCCCAGAATGATAAGTGGCACCTCCTTTTCCCCCAGTAAAACATAAACCAGCATTTCGCATGAATCCATTCCATTCAGACCACAGCACAGAAACTGCCATCTGTTCCTATACTGAAGAAATTGTCAGAATCTTGACAATAAAAAAGTGTAGTGGGAATTACCTTAGATCTAGCGAAACTCTTCGATACACTAAATCATCAAATTCTGTTAAACAAGATGGAGACAATAGGAGTAAGAGGAGTTGTGTGGAAATGATTTGAATCTTGTACCCAAAACAGAACTCAGCTTGTAGAAATCATCTCAGATCATAATAACCAGAAAATCAAGTGCAGATGCAAAAAAGTGGATATTGGTGTCCTACAGGACAGTGTCCTTGGTCCCTTATTATTCTTGGTTTATATAGATTACATAAAGAATCCAAATATTGCTACCAAAATTATGGTGCTCGCAGATGACATGATAATAATTGTAAGTGATGACATAAATTCACTATCCGCCACAACAGATAAAGTCCTGAATTATATACAACAGTGGATTTATGCAAACAAGTTAACACTTATCTTAAGCGAAACAAATTATACACAGAATGGAAAAGCAACTCAAGGAAATGACCTCCAGTTAAAACTGAGTGACAAAGAGATAGAGAATGTGCAAGCCACAAGGTTTCTGGGCATGCACATTGATCAAAACTTACGCTGGAAGGACCATATCATTATTTATCCCACAGGCTCAATTCCTCACGCTAAGCATTGAGGATAACATCAAAAGTATGCACCATAGGGTGTGCTAGATTAGTGTATTTTGCTTACTTTCAGTCTATTGTGTCTTATGGTATAGTATTCTGGGGTAAAACTTAGACATGCTAAATAGATATCTTCAAACTAAGGAAAAGAGCTATTCGAATTATAATACACAATTCTCCAAGAGCTCACTGTTTGCTCCTCTTCAAACAATTACAAATACTCACAATGCCATCACTGTATACATTTAAAAGTATTCTATGTACAAGAGCACCACTGAACAATTTAAGTTCAAAATGGTTCAAATAGCTCTGAGCACTATCGGACTTAACTGCTGTGGTCATAAGTCCCCTAGAACTTAGAACTACTTAAACCTAACTAACCTAAGGACATCACACACATCCTTGCCCGAGGAAGGATTCGAACCTGCGACCGTAGCGGTCATGCGGTTCCAGATTGTAGCGCCTAGAACCGCTCGGCCACAATGGCTGGCAACAATTTATGTACCAAAGAGGACTTCCGTAATTATAGTGCTTGCAATTGTAAAAATTTACTTGTAGAAAGAGTAAGGATGACACAAACCCTATAGCATGTAAGTTATTTTGGAATAAACCTTTATAATTCTCTGCCAGTGTACTTGAAGGAAATAGAAGATGAAGTAAAACTTAAGACTGAGCTTAAAAATAACCTTCTAAGCGAAAGTGCCTATGACATAGATGAGTAATTTGAGTGTGTGTAAAATTATTGTCCTAAAATTTATATACAAGTTCATGACTCTCAAAAATGCATTAAAATAGCTATACAAGTGATACTATGTTACTATGCTCGTATTACATGTACTTTGCATGTTAATTACACTTGTGACAGTTCCTACATCGTGTAAATGAGTTACAGGAAGATAATAAAATGAAATTAAATGAAAAATGTTCCCAATGTGGAACATTAAAATACTTTTTCCAATACCAGATGGTGCTTATATTTCTCCTTTCCAGCCATTCCACTCTTGAACACTTCCTCTATGGTAATCATACATATCTCCTGCTGCATAAGGCATTTTTTGTTCCTGCCATTAGAACTTCCTGGAATGATTTTCACCACATTAACTCTCAACAGCATAATGAATAGCCGATCCAGCCTTTTGGAAGTGTTTTGTTTCCTGCAAGACCTCGCTTCTTTTTCCTTCTTTTGTTGAACTTTTTATATTTGAAGTCCAATTTCAGAACAGCACGATAAAGATTTGTTTCATTCACATATGGAATGTCTTCCACTTCAGTCTTCAGCTTTTTTAGTACAGATGGTGCTGTTGTAAACAGCTTTTCCACACAGAAGTTGTGGATTTTCCTTCTTATGACTCCTTGTATAAACTAGCCCATTGCAAAACTGCCAGAACTCTTTTTTTGTGATACAAGACATGAAGTTACTCTGTATTCTCTCGAAATTCGCATCGAGGCTAACAGAAGTTCTCTTTACGGACTATGATACGAAACTGTTTGCACCCTGTTCTCTTTCGCCCACAAAATAATAATGCACTCTGATCACGATACAATTCTCACAGTTCTGTAAAGGATGGACGGTTTCATACATGTACAAATCAACTAATTATATTATGAGGACTGTCTCATATTTGTACACAACAACGAATAGGAGCAAGATTGTCTTCTATCTGACGGGAAGCCCCAATGCAAAACTGCAACAATGAAAAAAAAGTGAGAAATACCGTTCAGAGGGCCCGTAACATAGTATACGAAAGCACACGGCGCATTAAGACGCATACGCAAATAAATTCGAGATGTGCATAAAACCATAACAGCTGTGAAAGGCAGAAATAGAACTTGCATTTACACTTTTCGTCCTGTTAATATGTGTCACCATTAGAAGAGAATCGGCAATCTACATCTATCATTATTAGAACAAAACAATTAATAGGGAAGCAACAAAAGTTCGTCTGTATGTAGAGAATGGTCGTATCTTTAAACTGTGCAAAGGAATTATTTCTTCTAATCACGGCCTGTCTTCTATGACAACTTCAAGTTGACACTCGTCAAAAATTCTCGAAATAACAAGCTTTCCCTTAAATCCTGTATTACTGCGTGTCACCTCTTTTCCAATTAAAGTGTAGTATTTATAAACCAAACAAAAGCAGAAATTTCCACAATTCTGGTAAGGTACAACACATCGATGTTTGCCATGCGATATAAGTATAGTTTGAGCTCAAAACTCAGATGTCAATCACTAGTAAATGGACAGTAATAATGGTAGAGGGTACCCTCTGCCACACGCCGTATGGTGATTTGCGGAGTATGTACGTGCAAAACTGATTAATTGGAGAACCTAAGTTATGTTTTTACACAATACGGTGAATCATAACTCCACTGACAAACTTGCAGATATAGTAGTATGGAACAAAACAAGTAAAAAAAATCTAGTAAACAGGGGCCCTACAGGGCATACCTTAAGAAGTATGAGCAGGTGTTCAAGTTCACCACTGTGAGAAAATCTCTTCTATTGAAAGCACTTTGTTTTCTACGTTTAGAGAAGTGGTACCACTTTATAATTCAACTTTACTGTACGATTTATTCCAGTTTTGGTATACACTACCTCTTCCAAGAATGTGGAAAGTAAAGACCTTTCAGTAAAGTCGAAGGTGGACAAGTGCTCACTGCTTTTAAGGTATTATTTTAGAACCCCTGCATAATACACATTTTTCTTGTTTTAGTCCATATTACCACCTCTATGAGATCATTGGATGATTTCTGGTTCACCCAGTGCATAATACACACATCAAAAAACGTTTTGTATCACCTCAGTTCCTAGAGTTCTGGAACCTGTACAGAAAATTGGAATAGAGATCAACATAAACATCATTTCCGCCCTTTTTATTGCTCATGAAAACCACACATTGCATGTTCTACCACCATACAGCGAGACCTTCAGAGGTGGTGGTCCACATTTCTGTACACACCGGTACCTCTAATACCCGTAGCACATCCTCTGGCACTGATGCATGCCTGTATTCGTCGTTGCATACTATCCTCAAATTCATTAAGCCACTGTTGGTCCAGATTGTCCTACTCCTCAATGGCGAGACAGAGTAGATCCCTCAGAGTGGTTGGCGGGTCACTTTGTCCATAAACAGCCCTTTTCAATCAATCCCAGACATGTTCGATAGGGTTCATGTCTGGAGAACATGCTGGCAACTCTAGTTGAGCGATGTCGTTTTTCCTTAAGGAAGCCATTCACAAGATGTGCATGTAGGGGGCGCGAATTGTCGTCCATGAAGACAAATGCCTCGCCAATATGCTGCCGATTAGGGTGCATTATTGGTCGGAGCATGACATTCACATATCGTACAGCTGTTATGGCGCTTTCCATGACCACCAGTGGCGTACGTCGGCCCCACATAATGCCACCCCAAAACAGCAGGGAATCTCCACCTTGCTACACTGGCTGGACAATGTGTCTAAGGCGTTCAGCCTGACCGGAGTGCCTCCAAACAGGTCTCCACGATTGTCTGGTTGAAGGCATATGCAACACTCATCGCTGCTGAGAACGTGATGCCAATCCCGAGCGGTCCATTCGGCATGTTGCTGGGCCCATCTGTGCCGTGCTGCATGGTGTCGTGGTTGCGAAGATATGCCTCACCATGGACGTCGGGAGTGAAGTTGCGCATCATGCAGCCTATTGTGCACAGTTTGTGTCGCAACACGACGTCCTGTGACTGCATGAAAAGCATTATTCAACATTGTGGCGTTACTGTCAATGTTCGTCCGACCCGTAATCCGTAGGTAGCTGTCATCCACTGCAGTAGTAGCCCTTGGGCGGCCTAAAGCCGTCGTCACACGGACCGTGCATGTGAATGTTGAGCGTTGAGCGTGCCGAGTTTCTGACTTCACACCGTGGAATAGCACGTTCGGGAGTCTTTCGGAACGTGAAGAGCAATATCTGGCTTGTCAGATATTCTGAGCGTGCGTCTGAGCGTTGACCAATGAGATGGCACAACGCCATCTACGTCATACGCACGCTTCTCCCTTCAGTACAGAGTTGTGAGGCGCCATATTGGCACTCATTTCAAGCCTATATGTATACATGCCGTTTCTGAGCGCCAGCAAATTGAGAATCATTGGAAAACCCGTTGTTAACTGTGTGATTAGTTATAATAAAATAATGAGAAACGTCATATTCGTGGCAAAAGAATTATTGTAACCTACGTATTATGAGAGTAGGCTATTTGAAGGTAACGACGCACTGAGGATCCACCCAAAACGCATTCTTCTTGGTACAATTTGTTATAATTAGATTTCAATTTGTAATATATCAACGATTAAGGTTTTCAGCAAGGGGTAAGATAATTATCTTGAATACAAGAGTTGCATTGTTGGTTTAGCGTAATGAGTACGCTGGCACGGTAGCTCAGCGTGTCTGGTCAGAGGGTTAGCTGCCCTCTGTAATAAAAAAAACTGAGTTAATCTATCAACAACGAACTTAAACGGATGTCTTACGACGTCCGCCCTGAGCAGATACAACGAACAAAGCCAACAAAATGGAATTAAAAAACAAAAAGTAGTGTCAGTATCCTGTAATGATTTGTATGGCAGGGCGATGGTTCGCGTCTCGACACTTCCGAATTTTTTTTCCTATTATTCGCTTTTTATTAGGTCCTGATACTTTATTATTAGTTTAATGTAAGTACATACTACAATATTTGATGTTATGCAAATATAAGTTAACCTTTTTTGAGGAGTGACTTTGTTCGATTGGCATAATCTACAGGACAGCTTGCGCTACTTGTAAAAGGTATTTTGCTCCTTTCTCTTTTATGCTTCGTAATTCAGATGTTGCAAATATTCTGCTAGGGGGTAGGAACAGTGATCAAGTAAGACTGACCTTGGGGCTTTACGAAAATGTGGAAATGATGAACTAATGTTTGTCTTATACGGAGAAGTAATCCAAATTTGTACCGCACTGTTTGTAATGGAACCTTTATAAGCCTGTGTCTTTATTGATTGGACATGGCACTTTCCTTTTCATGGACGATGGAGGAAATATACGTTTTAATAGAGCTAACGTGGGAATTTTACGCGCACCCATTGAGTAAACAGTGTGATTTACGAACTAGAAACATCCCTCAACTGCCACTGGAGTGCGTTGCGACCCCATATACCACGTTGGGGCCCACGAACCGTATGCACAAGTCGCATCGTTCCTGAGCGTTCAGCAGCACATTAAACTTGGCACGCTCAACGTTAACGTTCGACAGCACGGTCCGTGTGCCGACGGCATAAGCGAGGCATGTCATCGGCAGTTCCTGTCTCCTGTCTTCCTGGCACAAAGTAACAACGCGGACGCGATCAAACAGCGGCATTAACTGTCTAGGCATGGCTGAACTACAGGCAACACGAGCTGTGTATCCTCTTCCTGGTGGAATGACTGGAACTGATGGGCTGTTGGACCCCCCTCTGTCTAATAGGCGACGCTCTTGCATGGTTCTTTACATCCCTGTGTGGGTTTAGTGACATCTCTGAACAGCCAAAGGGACTGTATCCGTGATACAATATCCACTGTCAACATCTATCTTCAGGAATCCTGGGAACCGGGGTGATGCAAAACTTTTTTTGATGTGTGTAGTTTGAAGTATAAAGAGTCATTATGGAAACAAAAAAAACACACTCTCAGCAGTATTGAGAAATCCACAAATACCTGCAAATATGCATGGAAATTAATAATAGCCCTGATAAAGATGCAAGAAACAACAAAATTTATATCACTCAAACATACGATGACTTTTTTTTGTTAAATCAGTTGAAGAAGGACGTTTTGTTAAAAACGTGATACCAGTTCGTTAGTGCTACTTTTAAAAAAAATTGTAGATCATGTACGAGAGCAAGACTTTCTATGGTGTTTCAGTGATTTCGTCCCAAGAACAGTAAAACAGATAAAATCATCAGACAACATAGGTATACACGACATATCTTACAACCTATTGAAGGAAGTAAGGATGAATTGTATTTCCCTCAATATATTTTATGTTATTGCTGTGAACTTTCGTCCAGACATTTGTTTAGTGTTGCTCGCCATGTTAGTCTATCCTGTGCAAGCCTCTTCATCTCTGAATAATTGTGGCAACTTACATCCATGTGAACCAGCATACTGTATTCATGCTTAGGTTTCTTTCTAGCATTTTTACCTGCCACACATTACCAAACTGATGATTCCCTTCTGTCTTCGTATTTGTCCTATCAACCAACCCTTTCTCTTACTCGAATTCTGACATAAGTTTCTTATCCTATATTCAGTTCAGTAGATCATCTTAGTTAATTGATCTACCATCTAATATTCAACCTTCTTCTTTATAATCATATACCAAAAGTTTCTTTTCTCTTGTTGTCTGAACTGCTTATTGCTGAAGTATCACTTCTGTAATAGGTTACACACAAAAGAAAAGACTTCCTAATAATTAAATTTATATTAGGTGTTAACAAATCCATCTTTTTCAGAAAATAACTTCCCTACCCATTTCCAGTCTGTGTTTTGTATCTTCTCTATCTTGACCATCATCAGATATTTTGTTACTCAAATAGCAAAACTCATTTACTACTCTTAGTGTCTCATTATCTAATCTACTTTGCTAAGCATCATGTGATTTACTTCAATTACATTTCACTGACCATGTTTTACCTTTGTTGAGATTTATCTTACAGTTTTTTTTTAAAACAATACCCATTTGATTCACCTACTTGCCATCGCTGAGAGAATTACAATGTTATTGGCAAACCTCATAGATTTTGTTAAAAACTGAAGTGCACATTACTGATGTTCCAAAAAAATCATTTATTTTATAGTCCATTGTGAAATATTCTGTAATTGAGTTCCAAGTTTCCATTTCCCCCCTAAAATTTGTCTCCTTTCCAGATTTTTTTATTGATTTCCTTCACAGCTTGCTCAGTGTGCAGACTGAATAATATTGTGGGTTACAACCCTGCCTAATATCCTTCTCAACTACTGATTGTTATTCATTTCTGTCGACTCTCACATGAGGTGGAACTGTTTTGTCAAAGCAATTTCTTCCAAGGACCTGAGGGAATGCTGTGGGTATTCAGCTACTTTTTTCCATTTCTTCCTTTTCTTACTGTCGAATTCCTATTATTCATCGCAATTAAATCTTTGCCTCCCTTTACTATCTGGATAAATTTGTTTACTTCATCACATTTTCTGTCAGTCTCTTCATCAAATGCAGAGGTAGTTGACATACAGAAGTGCACTGTTGTGATTGGTTTTGGCTTTTGTCAATAAAAAGCACTAAATTAATAAAACACAGAGAAAATATTTACAATACAGTAAGTAATAGATAAATTTAAGTCCAATTCTCACTGGCCATCAGGACAAAGTCAGATCACAGTAATGTTACGTCAGAGTGTATTCACAAAGTCTGTCATGTAAAATCTATTCAGAGCACATGATCCCAAAACACATGGTTATGCTCAACTGTTTTCTCATTGGAATTACGGTCTTCACAAGATGATTCTCAACTGTTTTGACGCAGCAACTGCACTCACACAGTGCAGTGCCTTATGTACATAGGTTCTAGAGTCTACATTTGCACAAAAATGACATTTCTCGGACTCATATGGTTTGCTGCTTGCAGGAATAGCTTTTATATTAGAGGAGGAAGACAGGAGTACAAAACAAGGCAAAATAAGAGTGTGAGTCCGAAAAATGGCGTCATTACATGGTACAGAAGGAGGGTTTCACCCACACACCACAAGAAGCCTGAGGAAGAGGAATCTGCAGTTTATAAATATTTTAGATTATTGGAACACCAGGTTTTTATTTGTTGCATCAAACTGGGCCCAGAATTACTAAAAGGAACACGTTGCTATGAGCTGCTGTCACAACCACGAAAAATTTGTTTGTTTAAGGTTTAGTTTACAGTCTAGTGCAGTAGATATAACTCCCTCAATATCAATCCCTTGAAGATTTGTGGGGTTCCTTTACATTTTGTATTTAGTTTTTAATAGTTCAAGTGCTCTGTTTGTACTGTGGTTAGCTACTGAAACCACACAAATATTGACCACTAATACTTGCAAAGCTGTTTCACATCCAATCCACAGAGGTACTCAACAGTGTATAAGCCTACCACAAGTACATATTGAAACACATGGCTGTAATACATCACTTGATATATACTTCACAAAAAAAGCATTTTGCCACTGTTGCAGTGTATGAATATTTCAGTCCATTTCTTTATCACATGTTACAAATAGGCCTACCTGACATTACAAAATGTATTCCACTTACTGATCAATCTAAGACTACCACATCAAGTTGCAGTCATGCTGCAGTCCATTTCACTGGAGAATATTCAGTACCGGAATCTGCAAAAATACACTTTATAAATGTAGCAAAGGGCATGTAATTGAGAAGTCCTATTTAAAATCCATTTCTGGTACATGATAATTACAACAAAAATGTGAGAAGGTTTATAAATTTTAGGATTCACACCTCCCACATTCTTCATTTGTTCCACAAGGCTTTTTTTCCTAACAGTACCTCATCCTGCTCATATCATACAATTGAGACTGCTGCCTTGCTGCTTCAATTAATCTTTCATCATTCATCATAAAATTATAAATTTTAACAGAAGATATAACAAAACAAAACAGTTTCAGTTTACAATAAATATAAACAACGAATAGCTAATACTTAGAATAACGAGTGATATAAACAACGAAAAGCATGACAAAACGAAATATGGAAGATGAGTACACACTGTGTATTTTGAGGAAATGTGCTTGATGGTCACTTAATAAATAATGCATTATGATATCAGCTATCAGAACTTCTTCTTGACGAGCCTTGATAGTGCTGTGATGTGACAGATGACCTGTGTGGATGCACTGCAGAAAGGTTTGAAATTACATGACGTGATGGTCAATGTGAATTAGTCAATTCACACTCGCCATCACAGCACCATCACATCATAGTGTATTCAGACTGTCCATCACGTCACAGCATGTCAAATCAGTTCATATCATGTGACTGCAACTTACAATGCTGACCTTGACTATTCTTATCACAGGTACTGCGATTTTCACAAGACGATTTTTAACTGTTTTTGCACACGAAATGCACATACACAATGCAGTAACTTACATACATAGGTGCTAGAGGTCCACATTTGTACGAAAATGACATTCATTGGACTCAAATGGTTTGGAGCTTGCAGGGATGAATTGTGTTTTAGAGAATGAAGACCGAAGTGCAAAACAAGGCAAAAAAAAGAGTGTTGGGTCCGAAAAACATCATTATGTCATACAGAAGGGGACTTTCACTCACTATACAAGGAGCGCATGGAAGAGAAATCTGCATTTTACAAGTATTTTAGAAATTCAAAGCACCAATTTTTTTTCATTTGGTGTGTCAAATTGCACTAAGAGTTACTAAAAGGAGCATGGTGCTATGAGCTGCCATGACATGTGAAAAATTGCTTTGTTTAAGGTTAAGTTTAGTTGCAATTCCAGTGCAAATTGTTATGCAAGATTTATGGTTTTTTTACACCTTTTATTTGGCTTTTAAGAATTCAAGTGCCTTATTTGTACTATATTGACCAATAAAGCTTGCAAAATTGTTTCATGTACAATCCAGAGAGCTACTTAATACTTAATAAGTCTTCCCACAAACATATATTTAAACAAATAACTTTAATGTATTGCTTGATGTATACTTCACACAAAAAATTATTTTGCCATTGTTGCAGTGCCTGAAGGTTTTGTTCTATTTCTTTATGTAACTGTAGAAATGCATGACAGTATACAAACAAATACCACTTATTAATCAATCTCATTCTACCCAAAGTACTTTTCTCTCTTCAATTTGCAGCCATATTGCAGTCAGCTTCATTGTAAAATATTACTTTCAGTAACAGCATGTATAAAAATCCACTTTATGAATATAGTAAATGGTAAGAAATTTAGCATGCTCAAGTCATACAAACCAGATTGCTCTTTCATCGTTTATTATAAAATTCAACAAAAATAATGAACCAAACAACAACTGATATCAATGATGAAAACCACAACAAAACTACATATGGAGACAGGCGCATATTGAGAGGAAATAAGCTTGAGAGTCATGTGATAAACTACAAACAGATGATGTCAACTATCAAAATGTTCTTCCCAAGAAACCTTGATTGTTGCATGATGTGATATGATGGCCAGTGTGAATTGGCCTATATTCCATACCACAGACTGTCATAGTCAATTAACAGATATGAAATAGCGAGATACAATTTATTCATCAAGATGGTGGTGAGTCATGGCAAATTGTTTGGCATTTACTGATATTTTTAACTTTAGAAAGTGTCTAGTGTCTGATGAAAATGTGGTAAAAGTAGTCCAAATATACTCAAAGTTTCAGAAATGGAATCATTATGAATGTTTCACATAAGTCAACAGTGAGGAAAATACATGAAGTGTAGAAATGTAACACTCATGAATCAGCTGTAGAAAAGTGCATCAAAGGAGTGTTCTATGACAGAGTCAGTCATCATTGAATTAAAGCACGCTAAAAATTATGTTAAGACGCTTCTGTGGTGTCAATGATTGATGAACCATTGAGTATAAAACCACTTTCCACTCTAGGCCTTAAGAGATGAATTAATGTGCGTCACCAAGCAATACATATGAAATTTGACACCAAGTATGATCATTTCAAACGTTATGTGAATGAAATCACAACAGTGGAGGTAAATAATAAACATAAAGGAACCTCACATGTCATGGAATGCAGTCACAAAACCTTCAGTTTTGTCACTTACAGGGACAACTATGTGTAACAAACTGAAGAACATCTGTATATATTCCGACAGTCATGGCAGAGGAATTCCAAAATTTTTAAGAAATGATCAAAGTATAAACAGCACTAGGTTCATCAGTGCACCCATATGTGAAATCAGTAAAAACTTCTCAAATAACGAATGGCGCATGGTAGCATTAATATTAGGTGTCAACGATGTCTATAAAAATGATCTCAAAGAAGCCAAAAGATGTTTAATGAAGCCACAGATGTTACTGAACAAGCAAACATGCTAGGATAAGTGTGTTGTGTAATGATTGTTCATCATATGACACAGAGATGAGTAAGAATGTATTTCTAGTACAATTACATGTAAGTGATGTTACACACAACATTAATAAGTACAGTATTGTTACATAGTGAATGGGTTATGAATATTTTGTGTTAAAATAATTTTTGGAACTAAACAAACTAAACAAAATAAATTTTAATATTTCAAACAAATGCATTACATAAATGCAACTTACATGTAACTTAATATATTAAGAAACTATGAACTTATAATATCAACATTGTGCATATGTTTCTCAATAAATTATAATTACTTTTGTGAACATATTTCAAATTTTATCGCCATAAAGTCACTTGAATCACTTTGGGTTCAAAAAAGACCCCCAGACATTCAGCATGTTTTTCCAGAGCTGATACCATGCGAGGGCAAAACAGATGAATACAAAAAAAACCTTCTGTAAACCCAAAAACTGAAAAAGTACTTCACTGGAAGCAATTTTTTATAACTTTACCAAAGCCACATATATGAAACACATGCAAACACATATCTTGAATAATTTTACTGTTAAGCTAGATGACATTAATTTAAAAGAGAGAGAAAGTTATAGCTTTCTAGGCACGATAGTGGATGTTGTTTTGACATGGAAAAATAATATACCTAACATCAGTTGTAAAATGAGTTGAAGCAACATATTGCTGACAAGAAAAATGTTGAGAAATATTAGCACACAAACACTGCTAATAACATATCATAGGCTAGTTCATTCACAACTATCACATGGTGTGCTGGTCTGAGGAAATGCTGTATATCTACACATGTTAGGGTTGCTAAAGTCAGGAAAGAAAGCTGTAAGATGTATAGCAAAATAATATCTTCTACAGATTCCTGCAGAAATACTCATGGAACTAAAAATATTAACAGTACCATCACTAAGATTTATGAAATAATTACTTATGTGAAAACTAACTGTGCCACATTGTTAGAGACATATCCATGATTATAACACAATAAATGAAACCGATAATCACATTGCTGAAACTGCATCATATTAACTGAAGAAGAGACTGTCATCCCGTGATCTTTCTTTACAATAGTTTGCCACATTATATGAAGACTACAGAAAATATAGCTGTTTTCAAAATTAAAATAAAGGTCAGTTGATTAAAATTTCACCATGCATTGTTAAAGATTATTTTGAATCTAAAGTTTATGAGAGTGTAGTGTTCATACATGTATATTACTTTTAAATAGTTTTTTAAGATAAATAAGGATGCTTTGTAGTGAAATCTATTTGTTTAACTCCATGGAACATGCTAAAAATATTTGTGCCAATGTCAGTGTTCTTAGATATTACATATACATATACATATTATAAGGTAATCATTCAGTTCAGTGATATATTCATGTAACTGCATAAATTTTAAATTTCTAGTTGTGTATACTTTAAACTAGTACATGCATAAATATTAAACTTGCAATGATGTAATTTTTTCACTCCATAGGAACATAACTTATCTTATAACATTATACAGAATGCGCCACAGACTAATACAGCTATCACTATTTAATAATGTTTTGCAAGTTGTACAAAATCTATCTCAACAAGTGTTCAAAAAAATACTGCACGACTGCTTAGTTGCCCAGCCATTCCACAATATGAAGTAATTTATCAATTGTAAAATAATGGTGTAATGTTAATATCAGATCTATACTTCTTTCGAATTATCAGTCGTATTGTGTTATGTATGTGTGTTAACCTTTTGCTGTAATGACATAATGACAGTTAAATTATTATTATTGTTATCATTTTTTCATGTTGTTGATAAATACTTGTTTCTGGTCCAGAGTGTATTCCAAAGTAGAATTTCTTATAGCAAATGGGAATTGAGGAAAACAAAATATACATACAGTAACAGTGTTTTATTGATCTGACCTCTCAATTTGTGATACAAATAAAGCATACTAGAGCCTCTACAATTACAGTGACGAAAACTATGTGATAAATACGGTCCTTCAGATATTAGTGAATAGGTTTGCTGTACCTCTGCACCCTAGCATTGATTTTGTCTGTTTGTGGTGTATGTAAAACAATTCTAATTTTACGTAGGCGGAAAGTTATTAAAAGAACAAGGATCTTGATAAGGGTCTCGCCAAATCACTAAAGAGGAGGTTTTGCTGTTTTGGATTTTACGCAGTGCTATCTATTCTTCTGAGTTGTATAGTCTATAAATTTATCTATTTCTGAAGAAATAAAATTACGTATGAACCGAAAAGTTACCACTTGAAAAAATGCCTTCTTTTGACATTAGACTGCTAGGATCGATCTTTGGATCACGAATTCCAAAGCACATCAGAGCGATACTGGAGTGGAATATCTCCATCTACAATCGTCCGTTGTAAATGGATACCGTATGGTTATTGTAAGGTAACATGAAAATACGTGGTGTTTTGTGAAAACCTGCATTAATTTGAAGAGAAGTGAATCGCTGTCCCATACATTAAATTCGTGATTTCTAATAAACGAAGGATAAGCGCTGAAAGTGATCCGTGTTAACTGGAGGATCTATTGTGACATAAGGAAGGTAGGCTGAATTAATGATATTAAATTTGACGTTTGTTTTCGTTCTAGGCCTCTAAAAGTAACAACTGTTAACAATAGACACCAAAATAAAAGCAAACACTCAAATCTGTTTTCATTCTTTCGCGGTATAAGTTATCGATCAAGCAATTATGTCTACATAATTTATGTATGACGATTGTTTATTTGGTGCATGTGTCATTTCATAAGCTTCGGACCTCCATTCAGTATTTTCGAAACGTTCCAAGAGTAGGTGAACGACTGCTTTCTGTTGCGATATGAAGTAGATTTGACATAGTAACACCGTAGCTTGGAAAGTGTCAATATTTTCATGTATTGTTAAATATTCGTGTGACGGAGAAAGGCAGCCGTGTTCGAGACATTCTTTTTATGTAAGAAAAGAAACTTGAGCTTTGTAAACATCATCCAACGAAATAACGCTTGTGTAGGGTGTGTGGTGTATCAACAGGTCAACTGCTTGTCAGTTCATTGTGATCGAGATTGAATTCAGGTAGTGAAAGTAATATTACATCAGCATTAGTATCAAAGAGAATAAATAGCTGAATCTGATAAGAAAACATAATAAGTGTTTTTAAATTTAAAAAAAGTCTCACGAGATAGAACGAACAGATCAGAAAAGTAAATAAAATAAAACAGAACTGGAGACAGCCACACTCAAACCAAACTCAGCTCCGTCATGACGTCACACACAACACCCTTACGTCACGGGTCAAAGCCGACGTGTTGGATCGGACGCTTCTGTCGACCCAATTGTTTACTTGGTTGAATATATTAGGTCATTACATGCTAGGCAGTCCAGTGTTGCACGCCTTACTGTCGATTATATCTAGATGTATGGAAGTTTGGTGTCATAGGTGATTATTGGCTGTTGATATTAGTCATTTTCCGTTTAAGAACCGCGTAAGTCATGCTTGTCGAATTTTTGAGACTAGGATGGTAAAGGTTTCTTCATTTTTGAGTCGCTATCTTTCATCGAATTGGCAAATAGGCCTACGTCCCTGATAGTTAGTACACTGGTTCATTAGTGTGAATGATGTAAGGTATAGAAGTTTTAAGATAGTTGACAGTAGTCGTATTCACTTCTTGGGGAAAAAAAATTCTTCGGGCAATCCCATCTCAGTGAAAATGATCAAGCGTCAGGTGAAGTGATTTCCTGAAGTACTTGTTATAAAGAGTTTGTTTGTTGTTGGTTGATGTGGGGCGAGATAGACAAATTATGCAACAGAAAATTTTAACTTCATATTTTGCAGTTTGAACCAATGCTCAATCCTTCAACATTCATTAGTAACCACACATTTTGCCGTACAAGACGTCGTACTTTTGTTCGACTTTGTTCCCATCTATCCTCATCATTTTCGATGATCGTCATGTAAAATTTCAGAAATGAAGAAACACAGTTGTTCATTTTCTGCTTAATCCTGTTTTGTAATTGTAAAATGTGTTTTAACGGGAAGAGGAATTGTGTTATGCACAACCGAGCTCTTGTTCGAATATAAAACAAAACTTTGCTTGAGTCACATTGTAAGTTCCGATTCAGACATAGTTACAGTACCAAACTGTAGCTCTGTCAGAGACAACCACAGCGTTTATAGAGTTTCTGAGGGAATGATTGAAACAATACACAAACTCATTAATCATGGGATTTATTGTTTTAGGGGACAATCCTGAGTAAAGATGGTGTGACACTGAAAATCGAGTGATAAACTTTTTTTGAGGATGACGAAACTTTGTTCACATTGTAATACTAGGATACAATTTTAAGGGCAAAAAGGGATTGTTGTCAAACAATCTGGAAGTGCTGTTCATTGATTGTGGAATATGTTTACATCTCAAAATTGAAGTTTCCAAATTCTGTTGGGCAACCTCAGACCTAAACAATGTTTTGCTGTTGAATCCTTTGGATTACTTTCGTTATGTGTTTGTGCCATTTGTAGGATTGACAAAAACTTTTAGTTGACCTGCTTGAATAAAAAGGTTGCGTTCTTCATGATTGTGATTGCTGTGAAGGAAAAACTAGGAAATTTCAGTAATGTCAGAATCAATATGTTAGTTAAGAGACATCCACAGGAATTCGTAGTATTTGTGTGGATCATGTAGTCTCTTCTCTGTCAGATAAGAAATAAAGACAAAGATTAAACAAAAATGCAAATCACATTAAATGTGACAAATCCTCCAGGAATAGCACACATTTATTATCACTATTGTGAATGAATTTGTAGATGTTAAGTAAAGTGACATACCATTCCATTACCAACAAACCATGAAATAGTGGTATCTACAGGGGATAGGAGTTGCAAAACATGCTGGTATTGATGTACTTTACATATATACCTAAAATGAGCATCACTACACCCACAACCATGAAAATAAAGTACTCACAAAGAAACCAAATCACACATAATTATGAAATTTCATGGGGTATCAGTTACTTGTTTACCTGTAAACATAAAATGAAATCCAATACTGTTAAATCATTTTTTTGACAACAAACATACCTATAAGTAGGTACCTTAGTATAAAAAATCCAGATTATTGAAAAATGAATATCAACATACAAACTGAATGAAAAATGAATACAAGCAAATGAAATTCCTATCCCACCTATTTCTGCCCCCCCCCCCCCCCCCCCCCCCCAAAAAAAGCCTAAGTATCAAGCAATAAATTTTCTGGAGCAAATTAGCCTCCAACTCTCTCAAGAAGGATCTACTCCTGATGGCTAAACTTTGTCGTGTATCTCGCAAGGCAACTAACAGAGAACAGACTCCCTTAAGCTGAGCTTTCTGTAACACCATCTTCAGGAAAACATTCTACCTGAACTTGCAACATTTTTTCTTAGTATAATTTTATTTTGAATTTGAGGATTGCTGGTGTGGTGTATACTATATCAGCACTCTTAAAAAACTTATGCTATCCAAGCTGTAGAACTAATGTACTAACTTTCAGGAATATAGCTTAACTGCTTAACAAAAGGCATCAACCCCATCATGACAAATACTTTTGCATCCTCTTTACTAAATTTATACAACCTGGTCTGAAGGGTCTCCTAAATATTGAGAATTGAATTTGTGGAGTTACCTAAAACAGATATACACAGGTAAACACCAAATTTAAACAGCATCTTAAGTGGTAAGGTGGTATAATTTCTTAAAGAACCACATAACATGGAATTGACCCTCTTATAACTTACTTTACTAATGTTTTGTGCCAGTCATTTCTGTTAAAGTTCACCCCTTGTTCAGGTTCACTCCCTGTCCTCTAGAGAAGTATTACAAGTGAGAGCTTGTACTGACACGTAGAGAATGGAGTTTCAAGACAGCAGTGTGGAACTTTTCTGTAGAAAGTTGAATTAGGTCATTCCATGTGAATTCAACCAATTTGAGAAAATGTTCCAGCTGATAGTCTCAGATTTGGCTGAAATTTAGCACACCAATGCTACCAAGTGTGGAACATTCATGTATAAAATTTTAAGTTCTCCTGCCAATTAGTTACAGAATTATAACTTGTGAAAGAAGGTGGTGTGACCCGGAAATTGCAACCCGCATCTGACAATCTTATCTTCAGACCCAACTTCAGGTCTTAATAACTTTGGAAATGTTCCACACAGTCCAGTGAAATTTTTACAACCCAGTAACATCCACTTGGAGAACACACTCTATGAATCAAAACACCAACAACATATTTCTGAGGGAAAATAAAAAATTCCCAAATGTGATTAAAAAATGTACTACGTTAAAAGGTAGATATTGTAGGTGCCCTCTATGCCAAATGTAAATCACTCAAAAAGGGGTATAAATTTTTTTGTGGTAAGCTTAATGTGGCCTAAACACACACAGAACTCATCTTGCCCATATCAGTCACACAAACAGAGTTACATGCACACGAAAATACAAAAATTTGAAAAATTACCTGAAAACATGGGTTGTCTAAGTGTGGTAGCACAAAAGGGACAAGTGATATCCAAACAAAATTTCAAACACTGCATAAGTAGACCATAATATAATGTGTGGCAAAATTTCAACTTGTTATTGCAAGGCATTTGTGTACAATAAAAGTTCTCAGAGATTTATTTGGTAACATTTCTTTTAACACGATTTAACAAGTAATAGTGATGATGCAGACAGCTTGTTTCAGATAAAGCTGCAGCAATTGTTGGGAACCATTAGGCAACAGAAAGTTAAACAATGGTAGTTTTCAAGGACAAAGTGAGTCATTGTTAGGCAGGAACAACAAAGAAAACAAGCAACAATTACAGGTTACTCATGTTTTTAAGATTCTAGTTCAGACTGGTCAGTACTGTTGTGGAATGTCAGTATGGAGGCAGAAGAGTGTACCAGTGGTGCTTTTGTTCAAACAAGTTGCAGTATTGGCAGAGCACAAGCATCTGAATGTCATAAAACAACATATGGCACAAAATGTGGTGTTCGCTTTGTACTGTATGATCTGGATGAATCGGACCAAGATTTGTTGCTATGGAGATCCGGGATACACCCTGTGGGCACAAGAAGTACAGTTCCAGGAAACTTTAGTGTTTATCATCATATAAAAGTGTTTCTGGATAAGTATTCTTTCCTACAAAGAAGTTGTTCTGATCCATTGCGGATTCATAAGAAGACAGTGAAGTGTAGCCTCAGAGAAATTGATTTAAAATCAGTATTGAAAGTGAATCAGTGCATGGGACTTAACATGAAACCAGGACAAAAGTTATGTTCTAGGTGTGTAACACTGCTAAAAGATGAAGAATATTCTGATAATTTACATGACAGTGACGAAGAGTATCTGCCACCTACAACCACAGCAGATGAGCAATTAAATACTTCAGTGACAGCTCTTGATTTGTCTCCCACGAAGACACACAAAGTTGGGAAAAGAGACGGGCCCAGCTATGGTAGAAGAAAAATACAAGAAGCTCAAATGAAATTAAAACACAAAATAGCCGACTCACTAATGGTGGAAGAGGAAGAACTATATGCTCCAAAAGAACAGAAATGCTCTGATTTGGACAAAATTGTACATGATTTGAAAGGAAAATGTGCCATATCCACACGCCAGAAAAAAGTAGCTATTCTTACCCTTTCACCTTCCAGCTGGTCTATTGACTACACTGCAAAGGAATTCAATGTTTCTACATATATGGTAAAGCCAGCTTGGAAAATAAAAGCAACCCAAGGAGTGCTTCCACAACTTCAGCAGGCTCAGGGTAATCAATTGAGTTCAGAAATAAAGGTGCTAGTGTCAGAGTTTTATGAAAATAATGACTACAGACAAATAATGCCTGGGGAAAAAAAAAAGACTATGTAACAGTGAAAATGGGAAATGTACGTGTACAGGTGGAAAAAGACTGTTGCGTTCATGGTTCAGAGTAGTTTAAGGGGTAAGACAAGGCTGCAACCTGTCTCCACTGTTGTTCACATTATTTATGGATCATATGTTGAAAACAATAGACTGGCTGGGTGAGATTAAGATATATCAACACAAAATAAGCAGTCTTGCATATGCGGATGACTTAGTTGTGATGGCAGATTCGATTGAAAGTTTGCAAAGTAATATTTCAGAGCTAGATCAGAAATGTAAGGACTATGGTATGAAGATTAGCATCTCCAAAACGAAAGTAATGTCAGTGGGAAAGAAATATAAACGGATTGAGTGCCAAATAGGAGGAACAAAGTTAGAACAGGTGGACGGTTTCAAGTACTTGGGATCCATATTCTCACAGGATGGCAACATAGTGAAAGAGCTGGAAGCGAGGTGTAGCAAAGCTAATGCAGTGAGCGCTCAGCTACGATCTACTCTCTTCTGCAAGAAGGAAGTCAGTACCAAGACTAAGTTATCTGTGCACCGTTCAATCTTTTGACCAACTTTGTTGTATGGGAGCGAAAGCTGGGTGGATTCAGGTTACCTTATCAACAAGGTTGAGGTTACGGATATGAAAGTAGCTAGGATGATTGCAGGTACTAGTAGATGGGAACAATGGCAGGAGGGTGTCCAGAATGAGGAAATCAGAGAAAAACTGGGAATGAACTCTATAGATGTAGCAGTCAGAGCGAACAGGCTTAGATGGTGGGGTCATGTTACACGCATGGGAGAAGCAAGGTTACCCAAGAGATTCATGGATTCAGCAGTAATGGGTAGGAGGAGTCGGGGCAGACCGAGGAGAAGGTACCTGGATTCGGTTAAGAATGATTTTGAAGTAATAGGTTTAACATCAGAAGAGGCACCAATGTTAGCACTGAATAGGGGATCATGGAGGAACTGTATAAGGGGGGCTATGCTCCAGACTGAACGCTGAAAGGCATAATCAGTCTTAAATGATGATGATGATGAATGAAGCTGCTAGTGTGTGACATCAGTTCCTACCAGTGCATGATACACAGGTGTGAAAAGTGTCCTGGTAAGGCAAATCTTGCAGAACACATGAATAAAAAACTGTATGGTGAACTTCTTATGCATGACGATGAACTTGTTTCTTATAAACAATGGACATACATGGATCGCTCAAGTCTTGAAACAAAGCAAAGTACAGTGGAAGATTTTTGTTGAAATGTGTTGTCAAAAAACAGACAAACTGACCACACACAGCTTCACAGCAACAGCACAATCGGCTTATCTCCAGTTTTGTATGGATAACTTGAAACAAGATGAAATTATAGTAATACTAGACTTTTCTGAAAATTATGCATTTATAGTTCAAGATGCCATCCAAGGGTATCATTGGGCCAACAGCCAAGCAACTCTCCAGCCATTTGCGATTTACTATAGAGGTGAATCAGGTAATGTGTCTGTCATGAACCTGTACAGTTTTAGTGACAATTTAATTCAAGATTCCATTGCAGTTCATGCCCACATTCGCACTGTCATGCCATATGTGAAAAACAAGCTGCCTCACATACATTTTGCAAAATACTTCAATGATGGGGCAGCTAGTCAGTACAAAAACTGTAAAAATCTCAAAAATTTATGCATGCATTATCATGATTATCAGATTCACGAAGAATGGAATTTTTTTGAAACAAATCATGGTAGAAATGTATGTGATGGTATTCGTGCCACCATTAAGCACATGGCATCACAAGGTCTGCAGCACCCTACAGAAGGTCACATTCTAACACCTCTTCAATTATTTACCTGGGTACAGAAAAATATCTCTGGCATACAATCATTCTATGTTTCGAAAGATGAGGTGAAATCAGTTGAAGAGTTTCTAAAAAGCAGAGTAGAACACGTTAAAACTGCTGCAGGCACAAGGAGCCATCATCACTTGTCTCCGGCGGGCTCTGCAATCTGCAGTTGAGCAGACTGTCCGGTTATAACTGTAGGTTCATGCACAACGTGTGTCTTCACAGTGTGTCTGACTCAGGATTCAGAAGCAAAAGCAGCAACATACAACCAAGTTGCTATGTTTTTGCTATTTATGATGACAAATGGTACTTAGGATGTGTTGCAGAGTGCTGTGAAGCAGAAGGTGATGTATTTGTGAACTTTATGGCACCAGCAGGACCAGCAAGATCATTTCATTGGCCACATTTGGCAGACAGGTGTTGGATTCCTTTTGAACATATTCTTATGACAGTTCCAGTTCCTACCACAGTGTCAGGAAGACAGCACAATTTGCCATGCAATGTACAGAGTGCAGTAGCTAAAGTGTGGGAGAACTTCTGTTCGAAGCACAATCGACTGGTTTTTAGCAGTTAAGGTGCAGTGAACATTAATGATAGATTGTGTTAATCTGTCTATATGTTGTTGCTTAGTGATTAAACAGTTGTGGGAGAGGATAAGAAGAGGCTGAACAGCTTATGATATGTTTTTACAAAATTGTGTTGTGGAACAATGGCCACATCACCAAATACATCTGTCAACTTCCATTGTACACAAATGTCTTGCAATAACATGCTGAAATTTTGAGATATATATCATTACGGTCTACTTATGCATTGTGTGAAATTTGGCTTGGATACCACTTGTCTCTTTTGTGCTACCACACTTCGAAAATCCATGTTTTTCAGGTAATTTTTCTATTTTGTGTGCATGTAATTCAGTTTTTGTGACTGATATGGGCATGATGAGTTCTGTGTGTGTTTAGGCCACATTAAGCTTACCACAAAAAAAAATATACCCTTTTTGAGTGAATTATATTTGGCATAGAGGGCACCTACAATATGTACCTTTTAACGTATTACATTCTTTGGGTCGACAGAAGCGTCCAATCCCACGCGTCAGCTTTGACCCGTGACGTAAGGGTGTTGTCGTGTGTGACGTCATGACGGCGCGGAGTTTGGTTTGTGAATGTGGCGTGTTTGTAGATGTCGTCGTGTTGTGGTTTGTTGTGGTCTCTGGTGGTATGTTCAGGGTTTTCGTTTGTGTGGTGTAATGGGCTCTGTTTGAGTGTCGGGTCTGTTTTGTAGTGGAATTCGTTTCAGTGAGTTAACAATTTTGTGTGAAGGTTAATTTAGTGTTGTTCACAGTACATTGTGTGGTAATTTTAGTCAAATTAATCGGTTGTTGTTTTTGTTCAGGAATGGATATGACGGATAAAGTTAACAGTGCGCAGGTCAAGGGAAGTGTTCGATCCCAATGTGTGGATGTGTGTGTTGATATTGGTATCAGGAGACGTTTTTGAGCTATACAGGCCAAGGGAAGTGTTTGACCCTAATTTATGGGATCGGGAGCTGCTGTTGAGCTACATAGGTCAAGGGAAGTGTCCGATTCCAGATGATATTGTGTTTAGTGGTATTTGGGGAGTTTTGTGATGTCAGTTTTTTTCGTCATTTTGTGTTGTTTTGTATGGGGGTGGGTGTCTAAATTTGTTTATATTTAGTTTGCCCACACCGAAAAACACCCCATTTCCCACTCTTGTCCCGTTAGTGTCGTTAGGCTTTTTGTGGAAAGTGTGTGTGTTGGTTTCTCGATGTATTTTCGTCCTCATAATGTGTACAAACCGACTTTATATGCGCCATATTGGAATTGTGGTTTATAGTCATTTCAGTCATATTTGTGACGTCATGGGTCAGAGCAGACGGGCGGGATCAGACGCTTCTGTATTTCCCATTCTTTTAATCACATTTTGGAATTTTTTATTTTCCGTCAGAAATATGTTGTTGGTGTTTTGATTAATGGAGTGTGTTCTCTAAGTGGATGTTACTGGGCTGTAAAAATTTCACTGGACTGTGTGGAATAGTTCCAAAGTTATTAAGACCTGAAGTTGGGTCTGAAGATAGATCGCCAGGTGCGGGTTGCAATTTCCGGGTCACGCCACCTTCTTTCACAAGTCATAATTCTGGAACTAATTGGCAGAGGAAACTAATACATTGTACACGAGTGTTCCACACATGGTAGAATTAGTGTATTGAATTTGTCAAATCTGAGACTAAGAGCTAGAGCCCCTGGTTGAACCGAGATGGAATGACCCCATTAGCATATACCACAGATTGAAATAAGTAAATTTGTGGGAACGTAGTCTTCCCCAGTGTATCCTACGATGTTGATGAAAAACTTTTGGGTTGATGACAGTGTTGAAAAATAGTAATGTTTGAATGAAAGTCATAGTCATGTTCTTTTGGTGAGAAACACGTATTTGTTGTCTTTGCCAGATGATACATACGGGATTTGTTGAAGTGTTGTGGTTTTTCAATACTACCACCTGTCTGGAAATGTGAGAGCTTCTTTCTATTTTGAATGTACCTGGTACATGGATATTCAGTATCTTTTTATGTTGTCTGATTATTGTATGTTGTTATTGATGGGTTTGATGTTCGTTTTATACTGTGTTCAGAAAGGGGGAGGGAGGTGTGGAGGGCTGGAACCTTATACATGCAAGGAAATCGTTTCAGCTTTAATATGTGTGATCATATTTTATTCTAATCATGTGAAATAAATCTGAATTATTAGGTGTAACTAGTATGTAATTCAGGGTAAAGTCATGTGTGTAACATGTCAGAGTAAACAAGTTGATTTGATGTGATAATATCGTTACATTCTGTTGACCGCTGATTTCATTTGAACAAATGACATCTTTTGTTCTATTGTAAGCTACAGTTATTTGAAAAGTAGAATATTATAAGTGGAATTTACTGAGGTACCTTGCTCTTCAACAGTACCATGACTGATACTTAAATATTATTTTAAAAGCTCTTGACTTTCTATAGCAAATAAAAACCAAATCTTGCATTTTGCTGGCTGGTATTGATGCAATTGATTGTAAAGTTTCACTAATGAAATTTCTTTGTGTAATATTGTGTGATCGCTTTTTAGTTGTATCATTGTATGTTTGATTGTTGTGTTCTGTCCGATAAAGAGGCGTCAAGAAATAGACCTCGTAGAATTGCCATCATAAATGTTCTTCATCCTTATAGAATTTAAAGTTCAGTGCATCAGTTTGATAAAGCAGTTTGATAGATTTCTCAAAAACACTAAACAAATCTACTTTAATATTCAAGAGTGCTGTAAAGTAAAATAAATACATGTTCTTAGCAGAGCTGCGTGTAGCTGTGTGCATAGCATCCTAGCCTTGTTAATTGCGAGGTCGCTGGTTCATTTCTCACTATGTGTTTTTTCGAGGTAGCAATCCATTGCACAGTAGCGTTCTCGTCTTGTTATTGCTGCGCTGCAGACAGAGCTTTTGTACATATATTTCAATTCTATATTTTTTATCAAATTAAAAATTACCTAACATTGAATCATAATTTTCTAATGAAAATGTTTTATTAATTGCTGATTGCATGGAAGTGTGAGTATTCGTAGTAAAATTTGTACATAAATGCAGAACATCAGCTAGAAAACAAAATACTTTTCTGTTCCTAGATATTACAAATAACTAAAAACACAGTAGCCTATTGTAAACAATAATATTAAGCAATGGAAAATCTGGGATGGGTTTAACAACAGTGAAATATAATAGACTGCTACTCACTACATAGAAGAGTCTTCGAGTGGCAGATAGACACATGTAAAGTACCTTTGAAAGTAGACTTTATTGTTGTTAAAAATTGCTTTATTATGTGTTTATCATTCAATGGTAACACATTTCTTATAATGGTACCAGATTTTAATTCATTACGAATAGTCCCATTTTCATGTGACTGATGATAAAAAGATGGTACTCTTAATTTAAAAAATGAATGTTATAATTTAATTCACATCTTCATTTGATGTTAAATATAAAATTCAAATAGAAGTGAAAAAGGTTTGTGTGCAGCCTTGCAGTCACAAGACTAGAATGGTACATGTGCTGTGGATGGCTTGTTTGGAAAAAAACTTTTAAGGTTTTTTTTATACTTCACAACAGTTTTTTTGCTTTCCTTAAGTATTTTGGAAAAGTACATCTTACTGACTGGGGAAATTTATATCTGGACATTGACCTTAAAAACTTTGAGTATGAAGAAACTCAAAAGGGGCCAAGCCACAAGGCCCCTAGTGAGACGTTTTCTCTCCATGCATGAGGTTAGTTTATTATTGCTATTTTTCACCCATTAGCCTTTCCCTTATATCTGTTTGTAGTAGCACTCCTTTGCTGTCCTGTCATTCATCCTTATTACAAGTGCATTTACGGTGATTGAATCTTTGACTCTAACATCACTAGCTCTTGCCCCCGGAGTCTTGCCACCCTTGGTGGGTTCGTGCTTGGCTACCACGGGGCCCTTCTCCCATCCTTCCTCCATTTCGGCATTTGGCGTTCCTCTTTTACTTCGTCCTCCCTGTGTGCTCCTGAAGGCCAGCCCACGTGTCTAATGCATAACCGGTGACTGGGTAACGTGTAAGTCCCAGCTCCGGTTCAACAGGTAGGAATCGCATGAACCCCCTGGTACAGCCCAGGCCCAGGGAGGGGTGATTGTGTGAGCTGCTACCTTCCCAAATTGCTGATTGCTCCCTCCGCCAGGTGTTAAAGAGGTGTGACCTGAGGTACAAACCATTACCTAAAGCGCGTGCGCCACCTTGTGAAGGGGCCCCTCACTTGGAATGAGCGCACCGTCGGAGACACTGGCAATCATGGGGGATTTTCTTGCAATGAGCCCTTCCTCTTCGCAATTAATGTCAGTGAAACGTAAATGAGGGTACCAATTCAAAGATCCTTTAAGCTGCACCACGGGTCCACATTTCACATACTGAAGACAGTCAGTCCTTCACAACAGTAAATCAATTTATTTTTCAGAAAGGAGTTGATGCCATTGCCGGCCCTGTGAGATCCTGCTCTCGTTTACGGAATGGCACTTTGGAGACTACGTCTGATTCTCAGGCACAACAACTATTTGCTGCCTCGCTTCTCTACGACTATCCTGTTCATGTCAAGGCCCATAGAACTTTGAATTCTTCCCGTGGCGTTATTTACACTAGGCTGCTCAACAGTGTGACCTAGGCCGGAATCCAATCATACCCTTCTGATCAGGGTTTCATTGCCGTCCATCGGGTGATGAAAAAGGTAGATTCCTCCTCAGTCTCCAAACACACTCTTTGTCTCTTCTTTGATAGAGTGGTGCTTCCATCCAAGATCAAAGCAGGCTATGAAATTATCACATTCCAAATGCGATGCACTGCTATCAGTGTCATCGTTTCAACCACACTAGTACATCTTGTCGCCGTTTCAACCACACTAGTACATCTTGTCGCCACCCAGGAAAATTAGTAACCTGTGTTAGGGATGTGCACGAGGGCGGTTATCCGCCTCCTCCTCCTCCCCGCTGTATCAACTGCAATGGCGGCCATGCAGCCTCCACTCGAGATGTCCCATGTATCTTGATGAGCAGGCTGTGTAGGAGATCTGGGTAAAGGAAAAAGTGCCTTACCTGGTCGCTCATAAGTTATTGGCAAGTTGCAAACCCTGTGTTCAACCGTCTGGCACTTATAGTTCTGTTCTTGCTACACCTCGGTCCATGAAGGACATGGTCACGCAAACATGCAACCTCAATTTCAGCTCTGAGGTTGTGAAATCACTCAGTGTTAAGGTAACATTTTCGTCCCCTTGTCCAGCTCCACAACGTGCCACAGAACTATCGTCTCAAGGGGCGAAGCCACCAGCTACACAACCAGCAGGCCGGAAAGGACAGAAGGAGTACTCCTGTGAAGACTGCCTACGTCACATTTACAGCCATCGATCCCACAAAGAGGATTTATGGCTGCTTTTAGCATTGCAGCATCCCCTTGTACTCTGCCTTCAGGAAACAAAATTGCATCCTCACAACCGCTTTGAGCTTTCACATTTCTCCCCCATCCGTTTTGATCTTCCCCCTAAGGTCGGCATTCCATCTCATGGAGGAGTCATGCTGCTCATTCAGGATGATGATCATAGTCAACCCATCTCCCTGACTAACCATCTTCAAGCTGTTGCAGTTTGCCTTTTCCTCCCTCATCAGACTTTTTCCCTTTGTATCATTTACATCCCTCCTTCATTCAGTGTCACCAGGGCAGTCTTCCTCTAGCTTATTGGGCAGCTACCTCACCTATTTGTGCTTCTCGGTGACTTTAATGCGCATCACCTTTGGGGTTCTCCCAGAACCTGTCAGAGGTGTCCTCTTAGCTGCCCTTCATAATCAACTTAACCTCTTCTGCCTTAACACAGGAGCACCCACATTCCTTTCCAACTCCTCACTCATCCAAATGCACACACCCAAATGGCAGATTACTATGGCTGACTGGTGGGTTTACTCCTTCCTGGTGAACTTTGAAGAACAAAATTTCCCCACTTGTGATGACCAGGTGGAATATCTTACAAACGTCTTCCTTACTGCTGCTGAATGTTCCATTCCTCGCATTTCCCCTTTACCACACCGTGTCCCAGTCCCTTGGTGGACTGAGGCATGCCGCCACGAAATTGACGCACGGAGATGTGCTCTCCGCGTTTTTTAACCATCATCTTATGATGGCAAACTGCATTCTTTATAAACAGATGTGTGCACAGTGTTGCCGCGTTCTTTGGGATGGCAAAAAGGCTAGCTGGATTTCATTCAGTAGTTCTTTTAACAGTTCCACCCCTTCCTCTGTTGTGTGGGCCAACCTCCAGCGGCTCTCTGGGACCAAGATCCATTCCCCAATTTCTGTCCTGACTGTAGCAGACGATGTCTTCCTGGACCCTATTGCTATCTCCAACACCTTGGGCCACCATTTTGTGGAAATTTTGAGCTCTTCCCACTATCACCTGGCCTTCCTCCATCTAAAACAAGTGGAGGCGGCTCGTATTATGCCCTTCTCTTCTCAGAATCTTGAGTGCTACAACACCACCTTTACTATGAGGGAGCTGGATCATGCTCTCAGTTCATCCCTATCCTCGCATCTCAGGACCAGACGCTGTCCGCATTCAGATGTTGCAGCACCTTCCTCTTGCAGGCAAGCACTTTCTGCTTAATATGCACAGCCACATGTGGGCAGAGGGCACGTTTCCCAGATGCTGTTGCGAAGCCATTGTCATACCCATACCTAAGCCCACTAAGGACAAACACCTTCCTTGTAGTTACTGCCCTGTCTCCCTCACCGGGTGTTTTTGCTAGGTGATTCATGCCCGGCTGGTATGGTGGCTCAAGTCTTGCAATTTACTAACCACTGCACAATGTGGATTTCGAGCACACCGTTCTGCGGTTGACCATCTCGTCACTTTGTCCATGTCATGAATGGTTTTCTGCAGAAATCAGAGACTTTGGCCATGTTTTTCAATTTGGAGAAGGCCTAAGACTCCTGCTGGAGAACTGGTGTCCTCTGTACTTTCTACACGTGGGGCTTCTGTGGCTGCCTGCCCTGTTTCCTTGAGGAATTTTTAAAAGACCACATTTTCAATGTACGTGTGGGTTCTGCCTTGTGAGACACTTTTATCCAGGAAAACGGTGTGCCTCAGTGTTCCGGCTTGAGCATCATCCTCTTTGCTATCGCTATTAACCCTATAATGGCCTGTCTTCCGCCGGGTATCTCCCGCACCCTTTTTGTTGACAATTTTGCTATCTATTGCAGTTCTCTGTGGACCTGTCTCATTGAGTGGCATCTTCAGTGATGTCTTGATCGTCTTTACTCACAGAACTTTGACAATGGCTTTCATTTTTCCACTGACAAAACTGTTTGTATGAAATTCTGGTGGCGCAATTGGTTTCCCCCCACCATCTTTACATCTGTTGCTCTTTCATTCGTTGAAACTGTGAAATTCCTGGGGCTCATGCTTGATAGGAAACTCTCTTGGTCCTCCCATGTGTCTTACCCGGCAGCCCGCTGTACGCGGTCTCTCTTTGTGTGCTACGTGTCCTCAGTGGTACTTCCAGGGGTGCAAATTGAACCAATCTCTTCCATTTGTACCGGCCCATTGTCTGTTTGAAACTAGACTAAGGGTGCTTTGTTTGTGTGTCTGCATGTCTGTTCTCATACGCTGCTCAACACTGTCCACCATCGTGGTATCCGTTTGGCCACTGACACCTTTTTTATACTAGCCCGGTTGAGAGTCTGTATGCCGAAGCTGCTGAACTACCACTGACATACCGCCGTGACTTTCTCCGCAGCAGGTATGCATTCCGTTTGTCTGCCGTGCATGGCCGCCCACCCATCCTATGCCTCCTTTTTTGTGACTCTTTTGATCACCAGTATGGGGTGCATCCCTCTTTTCTGTTACCTCCTTGAGTCCGCGTTCGGCCCTTGCTCTGGCGGCTTAACTTCACACTACCTGCAACTTTCCCAGTGGGTGTGAACCTTTCACCACCTTGGCTTTGTATGGTGTTCCATGTTCACCTTGGCCTTCATTCGCTACCTAAGGACACTACCCAGCCTTGCTCTATCGCCTTCAGTTTCACGATCTTTGCATGGAACTTTGTATTAGTACCTTTCTGTACATTGATAGCTCTCAGACTGACCATGGTGTTCAGTGTACCTTCATCCTTGGTGCCGGCGTTTTTCAGTATCTGCTTCCAGCGCACTGCTCAGTATTTATAGCCGAGGTCTTTGTACTGTATCAGGCCATGGAGTACATCTGGCAACACAGGCTTTTGAGTAGTGTCCTCTGCTCAGACTCGCTCAGTACCCTTCAAAGTCTCTGTACACTGTCCATCCCTTTGTGCAATGGGTCCAGGAAAGCTGTCACTTGCTCACTCTTGATGGAGCCACAGTGATTTTTTGTGGGTTCCTGGTTATGTCGGTCTGCCAGGATACGAGGCTGCTGACGCTGCTGCCAAGGCTGCTGTCCTCATACCTCAACTCACTAGTTCCTATGTTCGCTCCAGTGATCTCTAGTGTTCTGTAGTTTTGACTTGGGCGAATATGACCCCAGTTGCTTTTCTGCCATTAAACAAAACAAACAATCACTAGCTGTGAGTGAACTACCGTACATTGCCGCAGCACACATTCTGCTACAGAGTGGAAATTCATTATTTGGATAGTTTGCTATGTGTTGGTGATTTGATGCTTCCTAGTGTTTCAATTTTTCACTCAATTTGTTATCATTTCTTTTGACTGGATTCCAGTTTGTCTCTTTGAAAAGGAATACTTATTTGCAGTTGGCTTACTTATTGGAAATATTTTGTTATTTAACACAACCTTTCCCTCAGTTGGAACAGTTTATGTTCCATTCAGTATTTATTATTTTACAGTAATTCTTTTCAATTGCAATTGGAAGGACATTGCAACATGAAATATTTTGACTCTGTTATAGCGAATGAATAATGAAAGAAGAAATAAGCTACATCTTACTGAATAATTTTATTTCACAGCATCTTTATCGGGCCACTTCTGAATTGTGTTGTTTATTCTCACCATATGTTTTGTGTGTTGAAGTTATTAACTGGTGGATTTCTCTCTAGTTTAATTATCCAAGAGGTTTTTTCAAAGTGCTCTCTGGTTACGTATCAGCGGAAATGTTCAAAGTAACATTCTCCTGCTTGAATGCAGGTTTCTGTCACTTTATTGAATTCCAGAAATGATAAAAAAATGCCAGGTGTTGTACCTGCTGTCTGAAGGGCTGCCATAATGTGCTTATGAAGAATAGGTTCATTCACAACAGCAGTTGAATAAGCAAGAGACTTTACATGTCCCCACGGGTGAATGCGCAGGGGACTTATGTCAGGCAGACAAGGTGGTTACGGAATTAGTTCACGTCTGTCTCTCCAGCGCTTAGTAAAATGTGCATTCAGGTGCCTCCAAGCAGGCAGACAATGTGTGGGAGCATCATCGTGCATGAAATACAGTTGTGGCATTTCTTCTAAGCACTAGGCAATGAAGTACACATGAGATCTGTGTAGTTCCTTCCAGTAAGTTTACCTGGAAGGACGTAAGGTCCCAACAAGCAATTGCCAACAATGGCTGCCCAGATATTAGTGGAGAAACTCTGTTGGTGAGATGATTAAATAGTTGCATGGGAATTAGCCTGCTCATACATGCTGGTTAGCCAAATTCTGGATTCCATCTCTTGTGGATGTTGATTCTTCTTTGAATAAAACAACCACTGCAAAGAAGGGTGTCATAACTCATTGTTGCAGGAACCACTGACAGAATGTTACTCTGGAAGGATAATCTGTAGGAGGCAAGGCTTGTACATGTTGCAGAAGGTACAAATATAGTATGTTTTCGCATAAAATCTCCAGATTTTCGCGTACGGTACATTCCTCTGCAAGCCTAACAGCCTTGTGCTGATTCCAGGACTTTCCTCCACAGTGTTAAGTAGACCTTCCTCATCCTCTGGTGTTGCACATCTTGGCTGACTCCACTGCCTGGTGAACATGTGAAAATCCTGTATTCACAGAGGCATCAGTGAATTTCTTCAAATGTCTTTCGGTCTAGTAATAGTCAGCTGACAATGGTTTTTTCCAATAGTGTACTATAAGTTTGGGTTAGGTATTATAAAAGACCAGTTTACTAAGTTGGTTTATATACAGGCATTTAGGTGCTTATAGTAGAACAGCCTCTAGGTACCACGCCATCACC
The DNA here is from genome assembly GCF_021461395.2 of Schistocerca americana. Lineage (NCBI taxonomy): Eukaryota > Metazoa > Arthropoda > Insecta > Orthoptera > Acrididae > Schistocerca > Schistocerca americana. Next base: position 212,150,840 of record NC_060120.1, read on the forward strand.
CCCAAACCTTTCATTTAGTATTTTATCATCTAGTGCATTAATTTAAATCTTTATCATCATATACCCTCAGGTGTTGCAGATATAATATATTCCATCTCCCACTTCACCATGATACTAAAGGTAGACCTCGGACTCAGAATAGCTACTTGATCTTTGTCATTCCTGTTTGCTTAAATGCTTCCATTTACAGTAGTTCTTGACACACAGCATTGATTCCAGACATCCTATGCACAATCTATGACCTGTTTACATACAACCTATTAACGACACATTCATTCTTTTAACTCTATTGTAACTGTCTGCATTACTTTTTACAGTAGATAGCATTTCAATTGACACTGCAACCGAGACCTTGCGCCCAATAAGGCTTGCATCTGAATCAGATGACTTGTGAAGTAAGTTCAGCCTCACATGGTTTGTGTGGAACTCTCCCCTCCTCCTTTTGTAGAAGATACTTCCCAGGAGCCCTCCATGTCTGGCAGGCTTGGCATCCGTGCACCCACTAGTGCAGGTTTCTTTTTACATCACATTGCTTTGTTAATTGAAGATAGGGGTTATTTTAATTTTTTTAGTATTATTGTTGTTTCCTCACTATCAATAAGCACACAGGGATTACTACAGATTTTATATGGAGCATAAGCGCATGGTAATTTTATTTTTATGGTCAGGTCAGGTGGCATTCCTAATTGTTCTATTGGGCATTTTGAAAAATCCACTTTTATTTCTGGTGCATCGCTATTCATTGATTGTAACCACAGTATGTGATAATTTACCTTGTACTACGTACGCTGTCCAGTGGCGAAACAGGTAACTTTGTAGAGGATGTAACACCTCTATATTAACTATCTCCGAGAGTGTAGTGCAGTGCAGTGCAGTGCAGCAAGCATGGGAGAGTCCTGGTGATAGCTGATATGTGTGGCTGGGGCAAGAATTTTGATCTACTGGATTTTTATGAAGATACATATAAGTGTGGAGTGCCTTTTGTGCTTTGATTTCATGCAATCAAATATGCAATTTTATAACAAGTTCCATAGGGTACATGAAATTCCGTATTTTATGTAATCAGTGAAGTTAATTGTAGTCCCCTCCTCCCCTTTATCTTCATCTTTCCCCTTAGATCAGATGACGTCATGATAAGACTGTTGAAACTGGTCATCTTTGGACAATAAAAGTGTCTGTGCTTTGATTGTGGCATACAAAGTGTGTTCTTCATTTCCGACGAGACAGGTCACCCGTCAGTACACCATGTGTACCTTACAAAGCTACATACTTAACTGATAATCAGTATCCTGCACCTGCTGAAAGATATTGAGGCTCATATCATATTGATTCACAGTTTGTTGAAAGTCAGAAGCGCTATGTTGTTGATAGGCACACCAACAAAGGTACAGAGCTTGGTTAGCTTTCAGAATGCACTTCCTTTTTGTAGCTGTAGGAAAAAATGCACACACTCAGTCGACTGCCTCTCTCTCTCTCTCTCTCTCTCTCTCTCTCTCTCTCTCTCTCTCTCTCTCTCTCTCTCTCTCTGTGTGTGTGTGTGTGTGTGTGTGTGTGTGTGTGTGTGTGTCACTTCCCTACAGCTAGAAAAAGGAAGTGCATTCCGAATGCTACCAAAGCTCCGTACCTTTGTTTGTGTGCCTATCAATGACACAGCGCTTCTGCGTTTTGGTGAGTAATCTCCTTTATTCCTAAATAATTTATAATTTTCAACCAGAACTTTCCACACATTATGATTCACAATTTGATTACTTAAGACTTGTAATTGCTGTCATACATTTTCCTCTGGAAAACGGCACTTGACAAAGCGCGCTGGGTAGTAGTAATGTGCTCGAACAACTCTGTACCTATGCTTTTCTGGACCCATGTGGACATCTTGTTGTACGAGGAATGCACTCCTGAAATTTTGCTGTTAAGTTTTCAAACACGTGTGTGTGTGTGTGTGTGTGTGTGTGTGTGTGTGTGTGTGTGGATTGGATCAAGGTTATAAAAATCAGTGATGGACTTGGTGGTATTCCGCTCCTGCTACCAGGGAAATTTATGGCAGACACTTTTAGGTATTTATCAGGGATTTCGCAAAAAAATTAAATTAAAGCAGCTGAATTGACATTGTATTGTGGTTTCCATGATACTTGCCCACAAACCTTTCTAGCAGCAATTTTTCCAAGAAACGTTAGATCCTCCTTAAGTTTGCTCGACTGTTGTGGTAATAATGTGCATCATATTAATTACAAATTCAAATCCCCACCTTGCCATCCAGATTTAGGTTTTATGTCCTTTACCTATATCACTTAAGGCAAATGCTTCAAAAATCATAACTGACTGGGGAAGGATTAGGAAGTAAACCAGGGGTTATGTACTGTGTCAACTGACTGGGGAAGGATGAGGAAGTAAATCAGGGGTTATGTACTGTGTCTGCTGATCTCATCATTGCTGTCATGTTATTACTCATATTGCTGCTTTTTCCTTAAATGTATTGAAAGAATATATAAAATATGAGAGTGTATGTGTGATTAGTCAATAAGTTTTGATTATCACGTGGAAAAAATCAAGCTGTGTTAATGAAACTGGGTTATGCTGTTAGTCCTCCTCCAACATATTCATACTTCAATGCAACAAATTTTTCCCAGTGGTGGATGACTTGACAGAGTCGTTTGGTGTAGAAATCTGCAGTTCGTTGTTCCTGATGAAAGAAGCAGCAGTCACTGGGTGCCGTGTCAGAAGAACATGGCAAGATGCGGCAAAATCTGAGGGCCCAAAGAAGCAGCAATGTCTGACTGTATCCCATGCAGAGTGAGCTGGCCCATTGCCGTGGAGCCAAACAACACCTCCTCAGACTGCTTCACATGATGCTCCTGTAGCCCCTCAGGAAATAATGGTAGTATGCGCATATGACTGTTTTCTCCTGACAAGTGAAATTCATTCATTAGCACCAAGCTATGGCAGTCCCCCCCCCCCCCCCCCCCCCCCCCCCCCCGCAAAGAAACAAAAAAAACGCTTTGACATCACCTCGCCTGACATCTTTGGCATTGGTGAAGCCACGTGGGCACAATTTGCTTTCCTCCTTTGTCTCGAATTCGCAGTGATACACCCAGCACTCATCTATGGTTATTAGGCAGCTAAAGACGTCCTCTGAATGATGAATTGGCCTGACACAGCTGAGGCATTTTTGCAATTGCTACAGTTCAAGTGAGTGTTTGTAGAAACAGCATTGTTCATCTTCAAATGCAGAATTTGATTTAGGGCCTACCACTTGATACTCCACGTTATCAGTAGGCTGTGCCATTTTGTTTTGGCCCCTGTAGCGACATGTTACAGTACTGTGGTGTAACGACTTCAGTGTGTACCATGGCTACAGGCATGTACATGCAAACAAACAAGCAAAGAAAATTAACTGCGTAACTATTTGTTTGGGTTTATAATAAATACTTTGACAGCTCATCATAGAAACAAGATTGTGTTATAGTTAGTAAACTGGTTCTCAACCCGAAGGCTGATTTGAACAGCACCTCTGCTTCACTGAGCGTAGTCCTAGTGGAGGTGAGGTGCCCTTACCCGTCTCTGACTTTCGAAATGACTTATTGAGCCAATTACAGATTGCGAAAGCAAAGAGAGCTTCACTCTAAGTTTAAACGCAGCCAAAACCTCTCAGACAAACAGAAGCTAAACGATGTCAAAGTTAGCGTAAGGAGAGCTATGCGTGAAGCGTTCAGTGAATTCAAAAGTAAAATTATATGTACCGACTTGACAGAAAACCCTAGGAAGTTCTGGTCTTATGTTAAATCAGTAAGTGGCTCGAAACAGCATATCCAGACACTCCGGGATGATGATGGCATTGAAACAGAGGATGACACGTGTAAAGCTGAAATACTAAACACCTTTTTCCAAAGCTGTTTCACAGAGGAAGACCGCACTGCAGTTCCTTCTCTAAATCCTCGCACAAACGAAAAAATGGCTGACATCGAAATAAGTGTCCAAGGAATAGAAAAGCAACTGGAATCACTCAACAGAGGAAAGTCTACTGGACCTGATGGGATACCAATTCGATTCTACACAGAGTACGCGAAAGAACTTGCCCCCCTTCTAACAGCCATTTACCGCAAGTATCTAGAGGAACGGAAGGTTCCAAATGGTTGGAAAAGAGCACAGGTAGTCCCAGTCTTCAAAAAGGGTCGTCGAGCAGATGCGCAAAACTATAGACCTATATCTCTGACGTCGATCTGTTGTAGAATTTTAGAAAATGTTTTTTGCTCGAGTATCATGTCGTTTTTGGAAACCCAGAATCTACTATGTAGGAATCAACATGGATTCTGGAAACAGCGATCGTGTGAGACCCAACTCGCTTTATTTGTTCATGAGACCCAGAAAATATTAGATACAGGCTCCCAGGTAGATGCTATTTTTCTTGACTTCCGGAAGGCGTTCGATACAGTTCTGCACTGTCGCCTGATAAACAAAGTAAGAGCCTACAGAATATCAGACCAGCTGTGTGGCTGGATTGAAGAGTTTTTAGCAAACAGAACACAGCATGTTGTTATCAATGGAGAGACGTCTACAGACGTTAAAGTAACCTCTGGCGTGCCACAGGGGAGTGTTATGGGACCATTGCTTTTCACAATATATATAAATGACCTAGTAGATAGTGTCGGAAGTCCCATGCGGCTTTTCGCGGATGATGCTGTAGTATACAGAGAAGTTGCAGCATTAGAAAATTGTAGCGAAATGCAGGAAGATCTGCAGCGGATAGGCACTTGGTGCAGGGAGTGGCAACTGACCCTTAACATAGACAAATGTAATGTATTGCGAATACATAGAAAGAAGGATCCTTTATTGTATGATTATATGATAGCGGAACAAACACTGGTAGCAGTTACTTCTGTAAAATATCTGGGAGTATGCGTGCGGAACGATTTGAAGTGGAATGATCATATAAAATTAATTGTTGGTAAGGCGGGTACCAGGTTGAGATTCATTGGGAGAGTCCTTAGAAAATGTAGTCGATCAACAAAGGAGGTGGCTTACAAAACACTCATTCAACCTATACTTGAGTATTGCTCATCAGTGTGGGATCCGTACCAGATCGGGTTGACGGAGGAGATAGAGAAGATCCAAAGAAGAGCGGCGCGTTTCGTCACATGGTTATTTGGTAACCGTGATAGCGTTACGGAGATGTTTAACAAACTCAAGTGGCAGACTCTGCAAGAGAGGCACTCTGCATCGCGGTGTAGCTTGCTCACCAGGTTTCGAGAGGGTGCGTTTCTGGATGATGTATCGAATATATTGCTTCCCCCTACTTATACCTCCCAAGGAGATCACGAATGTAAAATTAGAGAGATTAGAGCGCGCACGGAGGCTTTCAGACAGTCGTTCTTCCCGCGAACCATACGCGACTGGAACAGGAAAGGGAGGTAATGACAGTGGCACATAAAGTGCCCTCCGCCACACACCATTGGGTGGCTTGCGGGGTATAAATGTAGATGTAGATGTACCTGTAGTTAAACACAGTTTCTAAACCATGATCCAACTTGGTTTTTTCTTATTAACAACTCATTCCCAAGGGGATAAAGTGACAATTGACGAAAAAACTTCCAGGGGCTGAACTCCGCACTTTTGCTGGCATTTACCTCTTCAGCTACTGTACCAAACCTTGTACAGTTACAGAGAAGAAACTTGTTACCTGAGTTAACATAATTGTCCCACAGACAGACAGAGAGAGAGAGAGAGAGAGAGAGAGAGAACTGGTGCCAGCTTGTCTTATGATGTCAGCAGAGAGCTTAAGCAACATCTGTACCACGTGTACAATTTCCATTCAGCAATAAACCAAAATTAATGTGGCTGTCTCAACCTGTAAGTATGATTGTCACTGTGAGAATGTTAGGAACTGTACTGTAACACTAGTATAGCAATAATGAAGATTAACAGTTGAAGCCAAAAAGTGGTATGATTGCTGATGTCACTTGGAATATTTGTGCCAAGTGGTTGCCGCTTCAGCCTTTGACGGTTTAATGGTTAGGCAGCAAAGGCTACAGATTGTGTGTTGGTAGTGTGTGTCTTAATCATAGACTTTTATGTAGAAGCATAGCTCTCAGAACAATTTTATTTTCACATGGAATGAGTCTCAGCTCTTTTCGCTTTTGGCCAGAGCCATGATCGTAATACTTTGAACTAATGACTTATCTGTAGGTTTAACAAAAATTAAGTAGTAATCTTTTAAGCTAATTAAAACCTTTATTCTTTGATTTGTTTCAGAATTCCATATCATGTCGGATTCTGAAGCCAGCAGTAATTCTTACAATGAGAGCGACCGAGGAAGCAATCAAGGAAGTGATTCAGAAGCTGAAGATGCAAGATCTGATGCTGGAGGTGGAAGTGACGTAGGCTCAGGGGACGAAGATGATGGAAACCAGTCAGATGCAGGCAACCAGTCCGACGTTGGTAACAGGTCGGGTGGTGAGAATGACTCAGATGCAGAAATGCAATCTGATGGCGGTAACCAGTCCGATGACAATCAGTCAGATGCTGGTAATCAGTCAGATGTTGGTAATCAATCAGATGCTGGCAATCAGTCGGATGTTGGTAACCAGTCAGATGGTAACCAATCAGATGCTGATAACCAGTCAGATGATGGAAATGCCTCAGACGATGACCAGAGGTCAGAGAGGTCGGAGAAGTCTGGTCGAAGTCGCCGCTCTACTCGTGATGATGAAGCAGAAGAAGCAGGACCTGGTGAGGAGGAGGAAGAAGTTGAAGATGAGCAGGAGCCAGAAGGAGAAGATCTTAATTCAGAAGAGGAGGAGGAGGAAGATGAAGATGAGTACGATGAAGAGGAGGACGAAGAGGAAGATGACCGACCACGTAAGAAAAAGAAGAAAGATCGTTTTGGAGGATTTATTATTGATGAAGCTGAGGTAGATGATGAGGTTGAAGATGAGGATGAATGGGAGGAAGGAGCCCAGGAAATAGGAATTGTAGGGAATGAATTTGATGAACATGGACCCACAGCTCGTGAGATTGAAGGAAGACGCCGAGGCACCAATCTTTGGGACTCCCAGAAAGAAGATGAAATTGAAGAATATTTACGAAAGAAATATGCTGATGAATCTATTGCTGCCAGGCATTTTGGTGATGGAGGTGAAGAAATGTCTGATGAGATCACACAGCAGACATTATTGCCTGGTGTTAAAGATCCAAACTTGTGGATGGTTAAATGTCGTATAGGAGAGGAGAAAAATACAGCTTTGCTGCTTATGAGAAAATTTATTGCTTATCAATTCACTAATGAACCCTTGCAGATAAAATCTGTCGTTGCACCAGAGCATGTGAAGGGATATATTTACATTGAAGCTTATAAGCAGCCCCATGTGAAAGCTGCTATTCAGAATGTTGGCAATCTTAGGATGGGACAATGGCAACAGCAGATGGTTCCCATAAAGGAAATGACAGATGTTCTAAGGGTGGTAAAGGAACAGATTGGACTGAAACCTAAGCAGTGGGTTCGCCTAAAACGAAGCATATATAGGGATGACATTGCTCAGGTGGACTATGTTGATTTAGCACAGAATCAAGTGCACCTTAAGTTACTTCCTAGGATTGACTACACGAGACTGAGAGGTGCCTTAAGGACTTCACAGCCTGATAATGATTCTGCAAAACGTAAGAAGAAAGTTCGCCCGCCAGCAAAACCATTTGATCCTGAGGCAATTAGGGCTATTGGGGGTGAAGTTACAAGTGATGGAGATTTCCTTATCTTTGAAGGAAACAGGTACTCCAGGAAAGGATTTCTGTATAAAAATTTTACAATGAGTGCCATAGTTGCAGATGGTGTCAAACCAACATTGTCAGAGCTGGAAAAGTTTGAAGAAGCTCCAGAAGGAATTGATATTGAATTACCAACTACAGCATCAAAAGATGATGCAACAACACATTCATTCTCAACAGGAGATAATGTTGAAGTTTGTGAAGGTGAATTGATGAACCTTCAAGGTAAAATTTTGACCATAGATGGCAACATGATAACCGTTATGCCTAAGCATGAGGCACTTACAGAACCTCTGGAGTTCCTAGCATCAGAATTGCGAAAATATTTCCGAATGGGAGATCATGTGAAGGTCATTGCCGGGCGATATGAAGGAGACACTGGCCTTATAGTAAGAGTTGAAGAGAATCGTGTTGTTCTCTTTTCAGATCTCACAATGCATGAACTAGAGGTTCTCCCTAAAGATATTCAGTTGAGTCCAGATATGGCTACAGGTGTTGATTCACTGGGCCAGTATCAATGGGGTGACTGTGTGCAGTTGGATCCACAGACTGTTGGTGTTATTGTCAGATTGGAGAGAGAGAATTTCCATGTCTTAAGTATGCAAGGCAAAGTAGTAGAGGCAAAACCTCAAGCATTACAAAAAAGGAAGGAGTCAAGGTATACTGTAGCACTTGATTATGATCAAAATACAATTCAGAGAAAAGATATTGTGAAGGTAATAGATGGGCCTCATGCTGGCCGTGATGGTGAAATAAAACATTTGTATAGAAATTATGCGTTCCTCCATTCGAGAATGTATTTAGACAATGGTGGTATTTTTGTTTGCAAAACACGTCATTTGCAGCTCGCTGGTGGTAACAAAAACTCCAACACATCTGGTGGTTTGGACAGTGGCTTTCCAGGTTTCATGTCACCTCACATATCCTCTCCAATGCATCCAAGTGGAGGTGCTCGTGGTGGGGGTGCGAGAGGTAGAGGTCGTGGCGGTGGTATGAGAAGAGATCGAGAATTAATTGGTCAGACAATAAAAATTACTGGTGGGCCCTACAAAGGAAATGTTGGAATTGTTAAAGTTGCAACAGAATCGACTGCCAGAGTTGAGCTGCATTCAACTTGCCAAACCATCTCTGTGGATAGGTCTCACATTGCTGTAGTGGGTGCTCCAACAAGGGACGGTTCATTCTCGTCATACAGCCGAACACCAGCATATGGTGGAGGACAAACCCCTGTATATCGTGACGGCAGCAAAACTCCGATGCACGGCTCCCAGACACCCATATATGATGCAGGTTCTCGCACACCACATTTTGGTGGCATGACACCTTCTCATGATGGGTCACAGACACCAGGAAGATCAGGAGCATGGGATCCAACTATTGCAAATACTCCTCGCCGACCTAATGAGTTTGATAGCTATCCAATTGATGATGCTTCTCCTTCACCCACTTACAATCCCAGTACACCTGCTTATCAGCCAGGAGGTCCACTTACTCCTCAGACACCAGGAACTATGTATGGTTCAGACAATTCATACTCTCCATATCAGCCGTCACCTTCTCCACCTGGTTACCGTGGCACTCCCTCTGCCTATGTTGCAACTCCAAGTCCTTCAGGCTACACACCATCTCCAACTAGTGGCGTTCAGTATGCCACTCCATCTCCATTGGTTTATAGTCCTGTGACACCAGGAGCAGCATCTCCGTTTAATCCACACACACCTGGTTCTGGCTTAGACCAGCAGCAATTGCAGCAAGAATGGCATACAACAGACATTGAAGTGAGGATTAAAGACACACATGAGGATACTGGATTAAGTGGTCAAACTGGTATTATTACTGGAATTTCAGGAGGTATGTGCTCAGTTTTCTTACTTCAGGAAGATCGCACAGTCAACATTTTGGCTGAGCACTTGGAACCAGTACTGCCACAGCAAGGTGACAGGGTTAAAGTTATTTTAGGAGAAGAGCGAGAAGCAGTAGGAAAACTTATCTCTATTGATAATCAGGATGGAGTTGTTAAAGTTGAGTCAGGAGATGTGAAGATGCTTCAGCTCAGGTTTTTATGCAAATTGAGAACTATTCACTAAAGCTTGTAAGACATACACTTTATCTTCTTTTTCTGTTAATCACATAAACGTAAATCATTTACACACAATTTGCAAAGTTACTGCACTTTGAAATGAGTCATAACAACTTTATTTCTTTATGTTGGACAACTACACATCTTTAGATTATGTAGTTGGGTTGACTTCCCTTCTCAATATAAGTGATAGGGGTTCTTTTTGTTACAATTTTTTGAAACTTAAACTGTAATAACGAGTAATGGTCTTTCATCAACCCTGAGAGAGGGATATTTGTATGCCAGAACATAAAATAAAAGCTAAAAATTTTAATTTTCTCTTATTATTTGAAAGTGGTGTTAGTCCATTATTATTTCTTGTTCATTTTCTTTACATTCATTCTTTCTTTGAAAATAGGTATATAGAAATGGTGACTATTTTGAATATTGTTAGTCTATGCTTATTTCATCAGTAAGACTTGTCAGTTTCATACCACAGTTAATGAAGTAAAATTTGAAAGTCTCAGATGTGAACTTTGAAAAATGAGAGAGCATGTTTTGTAGAATCAACATAGTACTTGAGTGCAGTTATCAAATCATAAACTTATTGCATTTCAAATTACTTGTTTTGAAACTACAAGGCAAAAGGAAAAGAGAATAAGTTATACAAGGATACATGAAAAGTCTAGTTCATAGAAACTTTATACAGCAAGGACTAGGAGACAATTGTATGTGATATTGGCATGCATATATATTCATCCACAGTTTTCTGACATCTTGTGAAAGACTAGAGATAATTAAAGAAGTATTTGAAAAAGTGTGTGACCAAGGCAGTAGGGTAAATGAATAAGTATTTTTACTATTTTATTGAAGTGAAAAAATAGGCTCTGCTAGCCTAAGAGATTTAATATCTTGAGTAGAAAGAAATTAGGTAACAATCAGCTAAGTCCCCATTTTGTGCATTATGATTGTAACACAATACTGAGACTTGAAAGAACAGGCTGGTTGTTTCCAGTCATATCTGTTGGCACTTCAAGTATTCATCCCAGACTAGAAAGCTAGCAACATTTTCACATCAATACCAATGATACTATTTTTTATAGGACTGTTAGAATATTAGAGGACCATAATAAGAAGTGACAATTGAGGAACAGCTATGCTATAAGAGGAAATAACAGTCCTGTGAAATTAACTGATTTATCTGTGAGACTTTGTATTGTTTCCTGAGATTAAAGTGATTACTGTGTAAATAAAATTTACATTTACACATCGACATTTTATGTCAGTTTGTATAAGAATAATTTTTCCAGCTGTATGTTGTGCATATTTCTGCTCTTGCTCTGTTTTATATGCAAAATGGTATTTAAATTGCAATCTGCATGGTTGAAATAAAGACATATTTAATACATCTATGTTTGATATGTTGCATTCTTGAAAAATATTATGTCATTTTGGCCACTGTAAGTTGTCATTTACCATTCCATTATACTTTGCTTTCCTTGTTAATACCTTTTTCTGTTGCACTATGGAAACTTGTCACCTGTTACCCAACAATTGCATATTTTCAGGGGAATGTGAAACACAAGACCAGATAGACAGAGGTCAAAATTCTAATTTTGTAGAGTATTGGTGATAAGTGAAATGGACAAAAAATTAATCCTTCCCACGAGAAATTGCACTAGCCTTGTTAATGGCCACCATTTGATGAGAAAGTGTGTGAGCAAGTTTCTTCATGTATACCGTATCCAGCTGAAGGCATTCATTGATTATTATATCCCACAGAGCTACCAAATTGCCGAGATGTTGATTGATAAATTTCACCCACTATCCCTAAAAGTCCTGGACACTAGTATCCTGATTCTTGTTTACAGTAACCTGAAAGAAAGGGCTCTGTCATGGAGGGGGGAAGAAACACCACGAATCCATGCCCAGGATGAACTACACCTTCCACAAGCTGTGGGTTAAATATACCTTTGGGCCAATAAATTCTGGGCAATGCAGCTATGAAATGCCGCTACTTTCACTGATATTTTGACCCGCGATTCACTCTGAGGGTGGCCGGACGGTACGTGGCTCAAATATCAGTGGAAGTAGTATTTGCATCGCTGCGTGCCTGAAATTTAATGGATTTCTCATTATGCCATGAGAATTGAAAAATGGATATCATTGGTATGTTAGTGCACACAGTATCTCACAGCATTTTAAAGGAGGCAAAATTGTGACATGTCACACCACACTACTTGACTCCACTCAGCTTCTGCCCAGTCTGTGTTGCTTGGCCCATTGCAGCTGTAGAGTTGTACATGCCACTGTGAACAATGGCCTTTTGTGGAGTACATCCCTCCAAATGTCCATTCAGTTTCCTTCCCATTGCTCACCCGGAATCTGGTTTGGTTGAGCCTCGATCCAGTGACAGCAGCTGTTCCTGTCAGATTTAGAACCACTTGAGTTACAAGGTGTTACTGTCGTCTCCAGTCTGTCAGGATCTTTTTATGGCCTCTGTTTTATGCAGTGTTAACATGGCTGCAAGTAGTGCATCTTTCACGGTGTGGATAGTTACGTTCTGTTATGTTGATACTGTATGAGTGACCAGTACAAACATACCACTGCACTGCCATGACTTGCATAAATGGTTGGTGTAACATTACCACTGGGTACCAGTTCTGCACCTTCTGTTGCACTTCAAAGTGACCTGTGTTCACTTTGTAAGGGTGTGACTAATATTTTGTCTGGTGAGCTTATCATTCACCTTTTTTTATATGGCCCATAAATATAATAATACTCATAAGAAGTCCCACACTTCTCTTTTTCACTAGTTGTAATTTTAATTTCGTGATCAAAAATATCCCTTCATTTTTCAAGCAACAGAGAATTCCTGTTTGTTGCAATATTTCATTGCACTTAGTTGAATAGGAACACTGATTTCATTTTTTTCCCATTAGTATTTATCTTCCTGTAGATTCTGACGTGCAGGTTGAATTTCAAGCATGTGGAATGAGTCAAACTTGGAAATTGAGCATTACCAATTTAGTACTGTAGGGAAGTGTGGGGGGATAGAAATTGTAGTGGGAGAACAAAAGATGAATACAGTAAGCAGATTCAGAAATGTGTAGGTTGCAGTAGTTATTTAGAGATGAAGAAGCTTGCACAGGATACAGTAGTATGGGGAGCTGCATCAACCAGTCTTTGAACTGAAGGCCACAAGAAGAACGTATGGAAGTCACAACAGCCATTGGTGATATCTAAAACTGTCATAGACCACACACAGTAAGGATATGGCATAAAATGAATCAGTACTTCTCTGCAACATTTGACATTATATATTTAGCGACATGTAAAGCAGTTAATCTCAAGACAGAAGTTATGATTTGATTCCTAACAAGTAAGCTATAAGAGTTGCCAATTGATTTTCTTGTGAAACAGATAACAATTATTTTCAGTTATTAATTGAGGGGTGTAGTGAGAGGGGAAGCTATGCCAAAAAGCTTGAAAAACTCAGTTTTTGCCGTTTCTGGTGTACTACTGTCATCTGTTGTGTGTCAAGTAAACTAGAATGACATGACATAGCTCCACTTTAGATTCTTAGAGTACGGGAATTCATAGTCATTAGCATTTTGAGTGAGAGGAGGAGTTATGTCACTTACTGATGATGTCTGTTATGTCAGTGACAAAGTTACCAACAGGAATGTTACAGACTTGCATAAATTTTATCGTACAAGAAGAGCATTTTTTTTATTTGATTTTTGCATTTACATCTCTCTTCTTTTACATACACTACACCTAAACTGTCTTGTTTCCTCACTGTGTAATGCATGTGTTAACTCATTTTTTTGATAACAAAAATTGTATTTTTGGTATCCTTGTTGTACAGTATTTCAGAGAAACAAGGGTGCTTGTGCATCAGAGCATGTATCTGTAACCCAGGCGAGAGGAAGAGAGAAAATGTTAAGAAGGTGAGACCAGTAAAGTAAAATAGCAGCAACTAGGCAAAAAGGATGAGTATGTAACTGCAAATCAAATCAGGCGGCTCTAACCTCAATTGATGTAGCTATTCAACTGTAGATGAACATGCTAAACACACATTTTGTTTTGTCATCAGTGATTGTGCAACATCCAAGTGCATGCCTCAGTGGTCTTATTAAGCTTGAAGCATGCAGTTGGGGCTTTGCTAAAAAACATAATGACGTAGGAGTGAGTAGGAGAACGAACTCATTTACTTCAGTGGAGACAGCTACTGGTACAAAGCTTAGATTTATGTTTGAAAGCTTCTTGCGATACATTTCATGGAAAAGAGTACAGGAGCCAGGAAAGATGTAATGTTGGGGAAAAGATGCAGGTATTGATGAAGTTAGCAATGAGCTTAATACAACACAGTTTTCCTTGCCACATATAGACAAGCATGGCAGTGTTAAGCATGAAATCAGTGTACACTTGTTGCATAATGTTGAGAGACCACAAAAAAGTTTCTGAATTACAGAAGTCATTATTCATTAAAAGAATACAATTAAGGTGTATACGAGAAGTGTGAAAACTATAGCTGAAATGCACTGTCTGTATGAAAAAAGGCCAAGATTCAGGAGAATTACCTCTAAAATATGAAATGTATGGTAAAGTTTTCAATACTGAGTTTATTATAAGTGAACACTTACTGATGTGTAAAACTTGTGATGAGTGTGCTGCTTCTATCCCTTTGAATGTTAGGCTACACCAACTTAAAACAGAAAAAAACACAATCTTGGGGGTGGGACGAATAAGCAAAGAGGCTTGTTCCAGTCATGTTTGAGACCGCTGTGTAATCACCATCTGTGAATTAAAACAGCACCAAAAATTGCAACAGAGGCATTGATCTGTCTAATGTAGTTGTGGGTATACAACCTTGGCTTCCACATAACAGCTCCAGTATTAATTGTGTGTATATGGTCAGAAGATATTGCCTTGAGGGGTTCTTCAGCAATTGCACCTTTCATTGCAGAAGTGCTTAGTGATCCCATGAATGTTAATTTTAAGAGAAAGTTAATATTTTTTCTGTCTGTTGTACTGGACAAAAAAATTATATTTGTTAATGTGTGTTATTCTCTCATTGTGAAAGGACGCTATGATTCCGTTCAACATTATTTGCTTGTTCTTGGTAATACCTATTTACCAAGTGATCAAGATTTTGGCACAATTGAAAAGAAACTTTGAAAGACATATCATATTTACACACCTGAAGTTGTGGAAAGTGCCAGAGTCAGAGACCCCTTTAATGTAATTTGAATGAAAACGTAAATATTTCAGGGATTTTCTACAGCAAAATATAAAGATTGGAATTGCAATAAGTGCTAATCAGAAAAATAACCTATGTGAAATTTAATAGACAACCTGGCATGCTTATTTTCAAATACACTAACTCTGAAGAAGAACTGTGACAAGGATTGGAACTCTTCGAAAAGATGCCAGATCATCACTAAAAAAAACTAGAAGAGAACCCATGCTAAATCATCCTTACATGATTAAACTTGAGGAAATGCCATCCATCACTCTACCCATTCAGACTGCCCATTTCGTCTGTCAAGTTAAAAGACCTCATTGCAATAATAGTCGAAGAGAGCTCTGGCACATAACGGTAGGATCCTTAGATGTTGAGTAAGATGGTGTAGAGTTACATTAACTCCATAAAAAGAATAAATTAAACATGTAAGAAAAGTCAAAAATGACTAGTGCAAAGGAATTCAGTGTGAAAAGTATATAAAAGTATGTCTAAAATTGATCACTTTACGATTTTCAGTGGTCATGTTCTGACTGTTTAAAAGGAGAAAACACATGTTTAGCCTTGGCAGTACAGTCGAAACATGAAATTATAAGAGTGGTGTTAAGTGATATAGAGTTTCTGAAAAGTGAATATGTTTACTGAAGAAAGAAATCGAAGACCAGAAGTGTCAAGAAAATTGTGGTAATGTAAAAACATCAGTTGCAGACCATAACAAAGAAAATGTGCAAAATACTAAAAATAGTTAAAGATCTGAAAATTGGTGAAATTATAGACATTCTCATTCTTCAAAAGACTAAAGCTGGCATCAACTCATGGTATATGAGTGAATGTTGCTTAGGGGAAAATTCAAGGAACTACCAGCCACCAAGAACAGATGAAATAAACCGGTTTGTAGACAGTCAAGAGCGGAATTTAGCGGCTGAACTGAAATCTAAAACCAGGAGCAATATAAGCAGCATATTGAAACCAGGTGCTAAATTCCAGGCAATGACTTCTATGAATCCTAATGTGGCAACACTTTCAACAAACAAAAACTTCATATTCTTAGCAGAAACAAACGAAGTAACAATAAATCAAGCTATAGAGCTATTGCTCTCACTCAAAAGAAGGCTCCACCAGCTGAGAAGCTCAAATTTGATTGTCTTCTGTCCCACACAGTTATGACTTACCAGATTGGTCATGTGTAAAGAAATTGAATATGCTGTATTGTTCTACAGAGGTCATTTCCCTCAGTGACAAAAATCATGAACTCTCAGAAAAAATAACCACACAATGCCAGATCACTAAAACAGTACATCAGCAGGGTAAGAATAATGTCTTTTTACACCAATAAAACTCTCCACCAATGTTGTACCACTCAATGACAGTGTATGTGATTCATATGGACGTCTGCCTCACAGAGGTTTAAAGACACATGAGAACAATGTACCATTTCTGCAATATTATGTAGAAGGTTAAGGAAAGAAAACAGACAATTTTGAATCATCATCCAAAGGCAATGAAATAAAACAAAATTACATTCTAAAATTAGATCATCACAATAGGATAAATGACCATCAAGAAAGTGTTCAGAGGTGTACTTTGGATGCACAAGCAGCTTGGAAAAAAGATAAAGAAAGAATTTAGAAACGAATATAAATTTTCTGCTGTAAGAATTCTACACCAAATTATGATATGTATCAAGTAAATTAGACACTATAGTTGTATATAAAAACAAAGATGAGGTGACTTACCGAACAAAAGCGCTGGCAGGTCGATAGACACACAAACAAACACAAACATACACACAAAATTCAAGCTTTCGCAACAAACTGTTGCCTCATCAGGAAAGAGGGAAGGAGAGGGGAAGACGAAAGGAAGTGGGTTTTAAAGGAGAGGGTAAGGAGTCATTCCAATCCCGGGAGCGGAAAGACTTACCTTAGGGGGAAAAAAGGACAGGTATACACTCGCACACACGCACATATCCATCCACACATACAGACACAAGCAGACATTTGAAATATGTCTGCTTGTGTCTGTATGTGTGGGTGGATATGTGCGTGTGTGCGAGTGTATACCTGTCCTTTTTTCCCCCTAAGGTAAGTCTTTCCGCTCCCGGGATTGGAATGACTCCTTACCCTCTCCTTTAAAACCCACTTCCTTTCGTCTTCCCCTCTCCTTCCCTCTTTCCTGATGAGGCAACAGTTTGTTGCGAAAGCTTGAATTTTGTGTGTATGTTTGTGTTTGTTTGTGTGTCTATCGACCTGCCAGCGCTTTTGTTCGGTAAGTCACCTCATCTTTGTTTTTATATATAATTTTTCCCACGTGGAATGTTTCCTTCCATTATATAGACACTATAGTTGGAGTCACGAATGATGTCAGTCGAGTTTTGGCTTATTCTGCATGCCTATGTCACGCATTCTTGAACAGCTGGTGAGTGTTCTGAGTGCTCTGCTGTGAATTTTGTAGCTAATGTGATCGTAGCAAGTTATTTACTGAATTTCTGTTACATTTGTTGCGAGTTGTCATCATAGTGGTGGTATATGAGAAACTCTGCATAAGGAAGCGAGAGACATAATTTGCTGGATATACACTTTCTTCAAGAGCAAAGCACGTGCATCTGTGTACCGTAACTGTCACTTGGCATCTGCTACAATGCAGTCCCCATCCATATGTGCCGAACAGACATCATTCATGGATTGGACTAAAGGAGCAGCAGAACTACCACATATATTTATTATGACAGAAAATGGGTTAAACAAAAATGAAATAATTGTTTACAACATACAGGACTATGAAAAAGTGACTTACTTCTGCAGATGTCACTATAAAGGAGGAGGAGTTGAACTATATATAGACTTACTTCTGCAGATGTCAATATAAATGTGGAGGAGTTGAACTACAATGAAACATTGCCTACCATGGACAGTGGACAACTGTACAGAAATGCTATTTGGATTGGCAAACATTCAAAGGAGAAAAGTATTTGATATTAGGAATATACAGATCACCAGACAGGTAAATGATAATCTACAGAAGCTAAAAGTTCTGTTAGACAAGTCTATTGAGCAATTGACGTACATAATAGTAGCAGGTTATCTAAATATTAACACACTGAAAGAAAGTAGTAAAGAGTCCGACAAGGTGCAGTGAAGATACAGAGACATTAATAGATCACCTAATTACCTGTACACCACAATACAGACAAAAGTACAGGTCATAAACACAGCCATTGCTGACCACCATGGGGTATTAATACAGACATCAGATACGGTAACAATGTCGTAAAAAATCTTTAAAGAGTTGTGACAAATAAAGCAAGCAAACCTACAGAGGCTATAAAGAATAATACAGTCTAAATACTGGAGCAATATTTACCAAACAGAAAATTTAAATAATGGATGGGAATCATTCTCCAAAACATTATCCTATTACATAGATCTTGCATGTCCCTTAGTATATAGGAATAGGAATACCACATGGTCTCACACAAAGGAAGAGGTGTATGGTGTAGACATTAAAAACAGTGGAAACATAACTATAAGGACCCTTAAGAAGTAAGTAATATTTAAATTTAAGTCAGCCTTAAGTTGTGGTAGTGGACAAATTGATAAATCAAAACCTTCCTGACACACAATCCATACAAAGTCCTCCTCACAAGACAAAAAGTTTGTTGCTTCCCCAAACAAATGAACCTAAATTATTCAAGTAATACACTGATTAAAAACAAAAAATGCTGGGGGGGGGAGGGGGGGGGGGGCTAGACAGCATATCTACTGGAGTAATTAAATGCTTCTGTTTTCAAAAATAAACTAAAATGTCTCTTGATTAAAACTTGTTCATACAGTGTTCAATAATACACTGAAGCAAAAACTTAATGTAACATATATTAGATGCTTGGTTTTTAGAGGCTACTTTTGAAGAAATCAAGTAACTTTACTGATTTATGCATGTAGTTATGTAATTTTGAAACTTGTAATTTTTCATACTTAATGTAAACATGACGTGTCAAATACATATGTACAGAATGATCCACAGACATAAATAAATAAATATTTACAAAATATGAAATAAAATTCTTATGTTTGGAACAAAAAATATCTGTGAAATATGAAAACTAAATTACACCCACTTTAGCAGGAAAGCCAGGACTGTCATTAGGAAACTAGATTAAACAAATCTTGCAACTAAAATATCAAAAACAACCATCAGTTGAATGGAGTTGTTAAACACCTGGTATCAGTTTCCAAGAACACAAAAGACCAGCAAACCAAAGGGGTGTCAAATTACAGTTGAATACCAAAAGAAGAGCTGCACAACATATTTTTGGATTCTCCACTCCATGTCAAGAAGAGGAAACCAAAGATGCAATCAAAAGTATGAAACTTGGAAAAGCAGCTGGGTTTGATGGGATACACCCTAAATTTCTAGCTCACCATGGACCAGCTGTAGTAAAATGGTCTTCGAACTTCTTCTCAAATATCCTACAAACAGGAAATCTTCTGCCTCTGATGAAAGAAACTAAAGTATTAACCATATTGAAACCAAATAAAAATCCCATGAGGATGGAAAACTGTTGTCCAATACCAATTTTAAATTTGACATATGAACTCCTTGAGCCTCTGAAGTACAATAGAATTTTTAAGTAATTGACAAACACATCCCTATAGACCAAGCAGGATTCAGACGAGGGAGAAGTTGATAACGATCAGGTACTCTCTCTCACTAATTATATCTACAATGGGTTGGAGAAAAAATCAGTAAGAGTAGCTACCTTTTTTATCTTTCAGCTGCTTATGGCACTGTTTGGCAAGAAGAATTTCTGTTGAAATTCATTAGTGGTATCCCATGTTGTAAACTTATGCACCAACTTCACAACATACTAAACAATAGAGACTGAGATATGTTCTGATGATGACAGAAGTAGAGTATTTAAACAAAATGGTGGTTTACCTCAAGGACCTGTTCTGGCTCCCCTCCTTTTCAGTTCTTAAACACATGACTTTCGAAATATCTTCAAGAAAATTCATTTTTGCTGGTGACATTTATTTGGTGGCCCAGAGTTCCATATTTTCTGATGCTGAAGCCACCTTTTCCATTGAGGGATGTATACTTCATGAATTGGTACCTCCAATTAAATGCTGCATTTCGCCTACATAACAGACAGGCAAAATATAAACCAGAAGTCAGATTCATAGGCCAAGTCTTACCATACTGCAGTACACCAAAACACCTAGGAGTAACACTAGATTGAACTCTAACTTGCAAGCAGCATCTTTCAAACATACACTACTGGCCATTAAAATTGCTACACCACGAAGATGATGTGCTACAGACGCAAAATTTAACCGACAGGAAGAAGATGCTGTCATATGCAAATGATTAGCTTTTCAGAGCATTCACACAAGGTTGGCGCCGGTGGTGACACCTACAATGTGCTGACATGAAGAAAGTTTCCAACCAATTTCTCATACACAAACAGCAGTTGACCGGTGTTGCCTGGTGAAACGTTGTGATGCCTCGTGTAAGGAGGAGAAATGCGTACCATCACGTTTATGACTGATAAAGGTCGGATTGTAGCCTATCACGATTGCGGTTTATTGTATCGTGACATTGCTGCTTCCGTTGGTCGAGATCCAATGACTGTTAGCAGAATATGGAATCGGTGGGTTCAGGAGGGTAATACGGAACGCCGTGCTGGATCCCAACAGCCTTGTATCACTAGCAGTCGAGATGACAGGCATCTTATCCGCAAGGCTGTAACAGATCGTGCAGCCACGTCTCGATCCCTGAGTCAACAGATAGGGACGTTTGCAAGATAACAACCATCTGCATGAACAGTTTGACGATGTTTGCAGCAGCATGGACTATGGGCTTGGAGATCATGGCTGTGGCTACTCTTGACGCTGCATCACAGACAGGAGCGCCTGCGATGGTGTACTCACCGACGAACCTGGGTGCACGAATGGCAAAACGTCATTTTTTTCGGATGAATCCAGGGTCTGTTTACACCATCATGATGGTCGCACCCGTGTTTGGCGCCATCGCGGAGAACGCACATTGGAAGCTTGTATTCCTCATCGCCATACTGGCGTATCACCCGGTGTGATAGTATGGAATGCCATCGGTTACACGTCTCGGTCACCTCTTGTTCGCATTGACGGCACTTTGAACAGTGGACGTTACATTTCAGATGTGTTACGACCCATGGCTCTACCCTTCATTCGATCCCTGCGAAACCCTACATTTCAGCAGGATAATGCACGACCGCATGTTGCAGGTCCTGTTCGGGCCTTTCTGGATACAGAAAATGTTCGACTGGTGCCCTGGCCAGCACATTCTCCAGATCTCTCACCAATTGAAAACGTCTGGTCAATGGTGGCCGAGCAACTGGCTCGTCACAATATGCCAGTCACTACTCTTGATGAACTGTGGTATTGTGTTGAAGCTGCATGGGCAGCTGTACCTGTACATGCCATCCAAGCTCTTTTTGACTCAATGCCCAGGCATATCAAGGCTGTTATTACAGTCAGAGGTGGTTGTTCTGGGTACTGATTTCTAAGGGTCTATGCACCCAAATTGCGTGAAAATGTAATCACATGTCAGTTCTAGTATAATATATTTGTCCAATGAATACCCATTTATTGTCTGCATTTCTTCTTGGTGTAGCAATTAATGGCCAGTAGTGTAGCTGCTAAAGTGAAAACAAAAAACAACATTCTTCAAAAACATTTTGGTACCATGTGGGAAGCTAATGTTCATTTTTGAAGAGCCACAGCTGTAGCGTGTGCAACTCAATCAGGCAGTGTGAATAATTATGAGATTTTGGAGGAATTCACTCCAATGTGGTAGGAATATACCAGTAAAGAGATGGAATGCTGATACAGAAACACTATGTATTGACAAGAAGCATGCCCATAGACACACAGCTTGGAACACACTGCTGTCTTTGATCAAGTCACAGATACTGCAGTCCTCACTCACTGGTGGTGACTGTAGGTGTGGATATCCCCACAGAGCACCCCCTCCCCCTCGTAGTGCGTTGCACTGAAGAGGGGTGTTGGTGGGGACAATGACTGATGCTCTGCAGGTTTTAGGTGATGGTACAGGTACATTTATAACACAGGCTGCCACAGAGAGTGCAGATCAGTTTTGTGACCCTGGTGTGTGGTGAAGCATGATACTCAAGTGTCAACAAAAATGCATGCTGTTGTTTCAGCTGTAATGTCTTTAAAATGATGTTCCTTCGACCCACCATGAAACCCTCTCTGTGGTGGAGAGGAGGAACTTGTAGTTTTCCAAATTGGTAAGGGCCCCCACAGGATCAATGCAGAGGTGGCAGAAATGAGCTGCGCTTATCGTGAATTGGCTGAGTTGTGGTTGCGCATGTCATTCTGCCTTGCTGTGTTGACGGGATTCACACATCTGTGTCCAAGTGTGAAAGACTATCTTAATGTTGAGTCACACAAAATGTTCAGTGATTAGCGGACTGCGGGACGAGTGTAAGGATATGGACAGATTTAAAGATTTTGTGTCACATTGTTAGTGTGGTGCAAGTGGTTGAATTTCGGCTGAATCTTTTCGATTTTGAGGCTGGTGTTGTTGCTGTGTAGTGGTTCAGCAATGCTAGTGTAAGTTTTTCAGGCAGCAGCTTGCTATTCTCACTCAAATTGGATGGAGATGTTATTAAACCCTTGATAGGTAATGACACTGATGTCTGCATTGTGTAAGTGCTGTACATCTGTTGAGCACTGTGAGATGAAATCCACGTGTTGAAAACCTTGTGGGGTGAATTCCTTTGTGGATATTTTATAATGTTAACAAATGGTTTACGGTTCATGAGTAGAATGACTTTCCTACCTTCGAGGTCTTTGCAGTACTTAACTGCCTTGTAAAACATAAGGAGTTCTCCGTCGAATGCTGACCATTTGGCCTGGGAAGCTGTCAGTTTGCAAGCAAAAAACCGGAGAGGTTGAGCTTTAATGCTCACCAACTTTTGTAGCACCTTGCCTATGGTGGTGTCACTCACATAAGCATTAGCAGTCAATTGAGCATTCGTGATGGGTTGTACAAGTGTGACTGCATTAGTGAGACATTCTTTTGTGCAATGGAAACCATTTCACATGTTTTCAGTCAATTAAACCTTCCTTTTTCCAATTTCATTGTGACCTGATAACGCATTTGTAAGCAGCACTTGTGGTGCAGCTGCTTGTGGCAGGTGGCATTGGTAGTAATTTAAAATTATGAGAAATGTCAGAGTTCGTGGTAAGTTAGTGGTAGTGGGAGCTGTTGTACGGTTTCTGCCCTGTCTGGTGTTGGTCTGATGCCTGTGGCACTGACTAAGTGTCCAAGGAAAGTGACTTTTTTTGATTTAGTTGAGATTTGTCATGATTGATCAACACACTGCCATCTTGTAAGGTTCTGAGAAATGGTTCGAGGTGTACCCATGTTCTTCAGGCTAGGTGGAAAAAATAAAGAGTATCATTGAGGTATGGATAGTCACAGCTGCAAAATACTAACACGAATTCTTTACAGACGAATGGAAAAACTAGTAGAAGCCAACCTCGGGGAAGATCAGTTTGGATTCTGTAGAAACACTGGAACACGTGAGGCAATACTGACCTTACGACTTATCTTAGAAGAAAGATTAAGGAAAGGCAAACCTACGTTTCTAGTATTTGTAGACTTAGAGAAAGCTTTTGACAATGTTGACTGGAATACTCTCTTTCAAATTCTAAAGGTGGCAGGGGTAAAATACAGGGAGCGAAAGGCTATTTACAATTTGTACAGAAACCAGATGGCAGTTATAAGAGTCGAGGGACATGAAAGGGAAGCAGTGGTTGGGAAGGGAGTAAGACAGGGTTGTAGCCTCTCCCCGATGTTGTTCAATCTGTATATTGAGCAAGCAGTAAAGGAAATAAAAGAAAAATTCGGAGTAGGTATTAAAATTCATGGAGAAGAAATAAAAACTTTGAGGTTCGCCGATGACATTGTAATTCTGTCAGAGACAGCAAAGGACTTGGAAGAGCAGTTGAATGGGATGGACAGTGTCTTGAAAGGAGGATATAAGATGAACATCAACAAAAGCAAATCAAGGATAATGGAATGTAGTCTAATTAAGTCGGGTGATGCTGAGGGAATTAGATTAGGAAATGAGACACTTAAAGTAGTAAAGGAGTTTTGCTATTTGGGGAGCAAAATAACTGATGATGGTCGAAGTAGAGAGGATATAAAATGTAGACTGGCAATGGCAAGGAAAGCGTTTCTGAAGAAGAGAAATTTGTTAACATCGAGTATAGATTTAAGTGTTAGAAAGTCATTTCTGAAAGTATTTGTATGGAGTGTAGCCATGTATGGAAGTGAAACATGGACGATAAATAGTTTGGACAAGAAGAGAATAGAAGCTTTCGAAATGTGGTGCTACAGAAGAATGCTGAAGATTAGATGGGTAGATCACATAACTAATGAGGAAGTATTGAATAGGACTGGGGAGAAGAGAAGTTTGTGGCACAACTTGACCAGAAGAAGGGATCGGTTGGTAGGACATGTTCTGAGGCATCAAGGGATCACCAATTTAGTATTGGAGGGCAGCGTGGAGGGTAAAAATCGTAGAGGGAGACCAAGAGATGAATACACTAGGCAGATTCAGAAGGATGTAGGTTGCAGTAGGTACTGGGAGATGAAAAAGCTTGCACAGGATAGAGTAGCATGGAGAGCTGCATCAAACCAGTCTCAGGACTGAAGACCACAACAACAACAACAATGGATAGCAATGATTGACATGGAAGAGGACCTCGCCAATATTCTGCTGCCAAATCTTTGCAGTGTTTTTCAACCCATAAGGCATGAAAAGGTATTTGTACAGACCAAAGGGTGTGATAATTGCCACTTTTGTCGTCGGTGTGCATATGGATTTGTAAATGGGCTTTTTTACAATCGAGTACACTAAAGGTGGATGTGCCTGCCAGTGCGTGAGTAAAGTCTTGTATATTTCGTATTAGGTAACTGTCAGGCATTGTAAGGGTGTCGAGAGCTCTATAATCACAGCAGAGGTGAAGAGTGCCCTCTTTTTTTTTTATTAATTAATTTTTTTTTTTAGCCTATTTGATAGCCGACACCCATAGGCTATCAGACAGAAGAACGATACCAGCTTGCAACATATTGTCAATCACTTCTTTAGCAGTACGCAAATTAGCCATTGCTAGTCAGCATGCTTTATGCCATACAGGTAGACTGTTGGTTGTTGAGATTTAGTGCACAGTGCCATCATGGATTGTGCATGCTCTAGCCTTGATTATGTGGGGTTTGGAAAATGCAGTAGAGGCAGTGCACGAGGAAAAGCTGATGTGTGGTACTAACTTTTGTGCTGTGTGATGGCACCAGTGAGGTCTGGTTGGATGGCTTTGGTGTGTCCACATGATGGTAAGTGCTGTGTGTGAGTGAAGTACACCACAGCTGTTCATGTGCTAATGCGAGAACAGTTGAAGTGTCGTTGATACAAAGCATTTTTTGTGGGGAGTGCATCATTAGCAGCATGGCTGTTGTCATAATGCTGACGTATTATGAGATGTTCCTATGCGGTGATGACACACTTGCAGAGTATGTCAGCATGTCTAGAAGCATTGTTGAGTCACCACCTGGAGCAGCATGCTGGATTAATGGGTGGAAATGTGGTCAGTGAGAAAAGCCCTGCGATGCGTTCTCCGGTATCATGTTGTATGAGCGAAGCAGTTGTGATGTCAGGCAAGAATCAGAAATGGTGAAGAAAATCGATGATCAACACATGTTTGAAGACATCAGTGATGTAGAATGTCCATGTGAGTTGGTATTGACTTGAGAGATATGAATTGCATATCGTGGATCTGTCACTCTGATTGTAGAGTTGTTAGCTGCATGCAGCTGGAGTGGCTGCATGCTGTCAGCTGTCGATGTGTCATTTTGCGGTACAGAACTGATATCAGAACTGGTGTTGATGAGGAACTAATCCCCAGAGTTGAGATTGAGGGTGTACAGCCTGCCTCCTTAATGAGCATGTGAAGAGGTGTGTGTTTGCGACACATATAGCAATTGGTGGTGACTTAATGTAGTTGTGCGAGCCAGTGTGCTAACACCGCCTTGCAGTTGCAGTTTGGAAAATCACATGTGGTGTGGCATTCACATGCGGTGTCACCAAACTGGTTGTGGTCCCACCAGGCTAGTAACCTTGAATTGGCCGCTGTAACCTTTGTTGTGTTGTCAGTTGCTGGGTTGGTGCCTTGTGCATTCTGCCACAGTCCAGTCAGTGGTGGAGATGTCACCGCTGGTGGAATTTGGCTACACTCAGTGCTGTCCAGCACGTGGTGTGGGTTAACGATTTGTAGAATGTTGTGTGGGTGCTGTGGCTTCCTGGCTGATATGTTGCTTGTTCTGTAATAGCATAAACAACCTATTCGAAAGAGCCCAGTGTTTCTCTAACATTTCTGTTTCATGCAGTATCAATGTTAGTTGTAATTGCTGTAGTAGTTTGATGATCCAAAGCATCCACAAAGTGGCATTAGTGATGAGATTCACATCAACTGTTGACCGTAGGTGGTGCCAAAGTTGCAAAGGAATGTTATTTTTGAGCTGATGACCAAATAGGGCTTTTTGTAATTTTTCCTCCAGTTTTTTGATAGTCTTTGCAACAGCAATATCATAGCTATGGTGTATTTATTTTTAGCAGTTGATGATAAGATGACTTCACTGATTAATTCAGTATGTTGTGCAAGATTACTGATGAGGGTGATGTATCTGGTGTCGTCGTCAATGATATTTAGTGAAGTTAAAATCTTGTGGGTTGTTGGGCCATGTCATATTTCATGTAAAATAATCAACATTTCGACCACTCTGCTGGGATCTTCTTCAGGATTTTCCAGGGTCCACTATTGCTAGGACACTGTCAGAGACCAATCTCACTTTCTATTATAAAGGGGAGTTTTTCCTCATTTGTGCTGGAGGAGTGGGAGTATTGGATAAAATTCTTGTGGCTACCATTGGTGGGCCATCATTATAGGCCTGTTATGATGTCCCACAAATGGTAGCCACAAGAATTTTATCCAATACTCCCACTTCCCCAGCACAAATGCAGGAAAACTCCCCTTTATAAGAGAACATGAGACTGGCCTCTGACAATGTCCTAACAGTAGTGGACACCGGAAAATCCTGAATAAGATCCCAGCAGAGGGGTCTTAATGTTGACTATTTTAGAGGAAATATGACATGGCCTAACAACCCAGAAGATTAGCGAACTGAACACATGCTCAGCAGTGGAGAACCATAGCACTAGCTATTCTGTTCTGAATGGTGGTACTCTTGTTTGAGATACAAGTTTGTGTGGATGCAAATGTCTGAAGGGCAGTGTGATCACAGTCAGCCAATTCACTGTTGAAAACATGGGAGATTGTGATGAGTTAATGAATGTGAAATCTGGTGCTTCATCACACCCAACAGTTTGTGTTGGCAGGTGGGAGACAGGCTGTGTGAAATTAGTGTTTCATGCTACACTTAGGAGCAGTTCTTATGAATTACATGATCCACTCTCCACAAATAGAGGGTACTTTTCAGTGTTGTACGTTCTGCACCCATCAGATTTCTTAAAAATTTATTTATAAAGCCACAGCAGCTGGTGTATGGCTAGTTATGACCTTCAGTTCTACATTCGACAGATAACTGTAACAAATTATATATTTCACAAATTTGCATCACAACTAATTTCTTAAGAATCCTGAAGCTTTACAAGCTTAAATTGTAACCCATTTCTAATTTGAACCAATTGTAATTATAAAATAATTTTTTTGTAGTATATCTGAAGATGGGCAGCTGGCTCAGAGCTATGATATTGAAATAACGGAAAGCAATCTTGAAACTGATATTGGATATTTTTTTATAAGTAACGATAATGATTACTTCATGAAGACGAAAATATCTAGTTCTGATAAACTTGAGCAGCTTTTCAAATGTGAATAAAAACTATTTATTGTGTTGTTTTCATTATTTCATTGTGAACAGACAAATTTGAGGATTGGGGAAAAGAACTGTGGTGCTTGTGCATACCTTGAACTTGATATTCTCAAATTCCAAAAATTATGCAGGTTAGGCACGTGAGGTGTTGTGGTTTTCTGCCCAAAGACTGGTTTGATGCAGCTCTACTGTGCAAACCCCTTGATGTCTGCCCAACTACTGCAACCTGTATCCACTTGAACGTGCTGCATTCAAGCCTTGGTTTCCGCCTATACGGTGTATTTCGAGAGGATATTAAATATTTTAGGCAGTGGTAGTATAGCCTAATTTAAATAAAACATTCCATATATCATATGTGGTTACAGAGATACAGTTAGTATGTAACCCAAACACTCACAAACATGTGAAGCAAAGGCAAGTGTTTGAGTTCAAAGTTGATTTTCATAAATTCCATCTCTGACTTCAGTGCATTTTCAGATTCTCTTGACAATACCACCTGTAGCTCTTTTGTCATCCTGGCATTCTCTTATGTGGGCAGAACTAGTCATAGTCTGAACAAACAATTCATCTCTCACGCAAAAACTAAAGGGGTAAGGACCATAGCAGCCAAGAAATGTGACAATTTCTGCCAATTCATCTTCTGAGGAATGTTAGGTTTAGATGGAGTGTCATTTTATGATTAGAATGTGCAGGGGCCCGATCATACTGAAAGAATATTCCCAACCTTGTAGCCAAAGGAACCTATTCTAGTAATGTTAGGAGCATATTTTCAAGGAAGCCTAGATAACAGCCCTCTGTAAGATGATGCGGTAACACAGGCAGCCCAATCAACTGATTGTTATCGCATGACATGACACATTTACAGAGAGGGATTCTTGAAAGTGGGCCTCCACAGACGCATGCAGTTTTTCAATTGATCACTGATGTGAGTTATGAATGTCATTGATACTGCCATGAGTAAAAATGGCTTCACCAGCAAATAGTTTTAATGAGATTACTTGGTGATCTGCAATTAGCCAGTGATAAAACTCCAGTCATCTACCTTCCATCTCCTTCCTTAAAGTGTTGAATCTGATATAAATGATAAGGATAGAGTCTGAGGATATGTAATATTCACCATATTCTTGTATCTGGAACACCAAAATGTGTATGAATGCTGTGTGTGCTTGTTTGGTTGAAGGAGTATGTTCTGTCACCTGAATAAAGGCTTTTACTTCATCCGTACTGTTAATTTGTGCATTAGGATAAAATCAGACTGTTGGGGACCACACCAGTCTTTTGCAGTTTAGTGAAAATGTGAGTAAATTTAGGAAATGTCCCTCTATTTTCTACAAGCTGCAGTGCATTTCCATAACAAAATCCATATACAAATTCCATGTTGGAATATTCATCCTTTGCAAATACATGCAACAAGCTTAAACAATACAGCAGAATTGCCCAACAAGTAGCAAGCCAAGTTGAAAAATTCAGTTATGTAAATTCAAGCACAACTCAATAACCGTGACTTTGAGGCACAAATGACAATCAATAAATAAATGTAGACCAGCTGGATTACTAACATATGAAATGAAAATTTATCTCTATAACAAGTTTTATCTCTCTGACCAGTAAAAACTGAACACATGTTATACGGGATAGTTTATTAATATTATTCTATACCACCACCTCCTGCAGTATTTACTATTCCTCTTGATACATCAAGTGTTTTTGATGTTAACATGTTTTTCTTTTTTAGATTTTTTTTCTTTTGCAAGTCTGCATCTTATATCCTCATTTTCTCTGCATCATCAATAACTTTGCTCTCCAAAACAGCAGAACTCAACTACTACTTTGTGTCTCACTAACCTAATCCAGTTTCCTCAGTGTCATTTTATTTAATTCCAGCATCCTTGTTTTCTTTTTGTTGATGCTCATCTTATAACCTATTTTCAAGGCACCTGACACTCTTGTATGTAAATCACTGAAGAGCAGCTAGACAGTTTGAGATTAGAGCAAAAGAGCCCCTAGCAGAGCTTGGTGTGATGGTCCTGAGTGTTTTAACAATGGGTTGGCACAAGTATTCTCCTTGGTTCATAGTGGGGCCAAACTGTTTTTAAGTTTGACGGAGTGTAAAAAACCTTGTGCAACAAAATTTATTTTCATACAGGCATTTTACGACTTTTTAAGAAATTTGACAGTTATTTACACTGACGAGTGTAAAAGGGAGCTATAATCCTGGCTTTTAAGTATTTTTCTCTGCCAGTGACTTTAGGATTAGAATCCCTGATTAATTTGCAGTCTTAGACACAGAGATCATTGCAGTCCTAAAGGAATTGGAGCATATGAGATGCAATCAACAGAATGACAGTCTTATCTATTCTGCTTCCCCAAGTGTCCTACAGACCATTCAGCAAACAAAGTGGTCCAAACATACATGTTTCACATGCTAAAACATCAAGTACAATACTCCTGGGTGGGACTCTCAGGAACTAAACAAACTGACTTGGCAGCAAGGGATGCATGAGAAGAAAGCAATGTACTAATCCCATGCTTTCCCGTTGAATGCTATTACATCATTGTTGTATCGATTGGAGAATTTTTAGTTGGAGGTAAAAAATAACAAATTAAAGCTGCTAAAACCTATAGTTTTCCCATAGCAAATATTGTTTCTGTCATACAGATTAAAAGAAGTGACTTTAACACTGCTGAGGATAGGGTACTGCCCTCTGGGATGCAAGCACCTTCTTTGGTATGAGTACCCACCAGAGTGAAGTGCTTGTCACCTACCAGTCATTGTGCCACATCTTACTTGTAATTTCACTCTGACAAAAGGGCAGCAATTTTTGTTGATAGCAATTTGTCCACCATTATTTGAGTGCATAAAAGGTTTCAAGGTTTTGTGTGTTGTCAGGTCTTCAGTCCCAATTTCTGGGTAGGCTGT
This sequence comes from Schistocerca americana, assembly GCF_021461395.2. Lineage (NCBI taxonomy): Eukaryota > Metazoa > Arthropoda > Insecta > Orthoptera > Acrididae > Schistocerca > Schistocerca americana. The sequence goes on from NC_060120.1 coordinate 212,181,782, forward strand.
GCATCTAAGAGTAACTATTTTATTTATTTTTTTATTTTTTAGTCAATACAGATAACTGTACTGTAGTCCAACCACAATGGATAGGCCAGACAAATGTGTGGCTCCTGAAGAGTGGCAGAAGCCTTTTCAGTAGTTGCAGGTGCAGCAGTCTGGATTACTGACTGCTCTGGTCTTGGAAAATGGAACATCAACCATAATGGCTCTATGCTGGTATTCCAAATGGCTGATAACAAGAAGAAACTACAGCTGTCATTTTCCTCAGAGGCATGCAGCTCTACTGTATGGTTAAAAGATGTTGGCATCCTCTGGGGTAAAATCTTCTGGAGGTAAAATAGTTCCCCATTTGGATCTCCAGGTGGGGAATACTCAGGAGGACACCATCATCACAAGAAACAAAAGTGGCACTCTATGGACTGGAGCATGGGATCTTAGATCCCTTGATCGAGCAGGTAGGTTATAAAATTGAAGTAAGAAAAAGGATAGGTTGAAGTTAGATATAGTGGAAATTAGTGAAGTTTAGTGGCAGGAGGAACAGGACTTCTGATCAGATGAACACAGGGTTATACAAACTAAATCGAATAAGAGTAATGCAGGTGTAGGTTTCATAATGAATAAGAATGTGGGTAAGGTACTATGAACAGCATGGTAAACACATTATCATACCCAAGATAGACACAGCCCACATCCACCATGGCAGTACAAGTTTATGTGCCAACTAGATTCGTAGATGAAGAGATTGAAGAAATGTATCATGAGACAACAGAAATTATACAGATAGTTTAGGGAGGTGAAAATTTAATTGTGATGGGAGACTGAAATTCGATCATAAGAAAAAAGAGAGAAGGAAAAATAGTAGATAAGTATGGACTATGGGAAAGGAATGAAAGATGAAGCTGCTGGATAGAATTTTACAGAGAGTATCAATTAATCATTGCTGACATATGGGTTAAGGGTTATGAAAGAGGGTTGTATATATGGGAGAGACCTGAAGATGCTGAAAGGTTTCAGATTAATTATATAATAATAAGGCAGAGATTTTGGAGCCGGAGTTTAAATTGTAAGACATCTCTATGGTCAGATGTGGACTCTGACCACAATTTATTGCTTATGAACTGTAGATTAAGACTGAAGGAATTGGGAAAAAAAGGTAGGAAATTAAGGAGATGTGACATGGATAGGTTGAAAGAACCAGAGGTTGTTGAGAGTTTCAGAGGGAGCATTGGGCAATGATTGACAAGAATACTAGAAAGAAATACAGCGGAAGATGAATGGGTAGCTATAAGAGATGAAATACTGAAGGCAGCAGAGGATGAGATAGGTAAGAAGACTAGGTCAAGTCGAAATCCTTGGATATCACAAGAGATATTGAATTTAACTGATGGATGGAGAAAATATAAAAATGGAGCAGGTGAAAGCAAATACAAACTTTTCAAAAATGAGATTGACAGGATGTGCAAAATGGCTAATCAGGAATGAATAGAGAACAAATGTAAGGATATAGAAGTAATTCTTGAGTTTCTCCCAGCGCATTTGATAGTCAAAGTATCCACGGGTGTACTACCGGTCTACAGTGTCCAACGGGCACAATATTTCGGCGATCATACATGTCGCCATCATCAGGTGAACTGACGGACTGAGCTCCTGTGAACGTGCCGGTACGGAGATCCGTACGCTATGGCTGGTCAGTTCCCCCTGAGCATTCTCATATATGTATAAGGATGGTAGAATAAATATTTTAAGTTTTACAAATAATGGTCAACATGGTTGTTTGTGATTTGCAGTGCACATATTTTGAATGATTTTTTTCTGTATTTTTAGTATCTCCACTATGAATGTCAAGTTACCCCAAAAAACAAAACCATACCTAATAATGGATTTGAAGTAGCTTGTATATGCTACTTTTTGTGTTAATGAGACTATATTATTGATAACTAAAATCTCTGTTATGTGTATCTGTTGTGTTTATTAAACTTGTGGAAAAATGCTATGAACTTATGCTCCAACCCAATACATACACTTTATTATTAGTAAACGAAAACAAGGAGATATCTGAAAAAGAGATTAAAGTTCATAAAAAGGAAATAAAAAATTTGAGATTTGTCAATGAGATCGTAATTCTAACACAGACGCCAACAGATTTGTAAAATTAATTGAACAGGATGGATAATAAAGATGATAATATTGATTTCAGGGTGCTCAGTGGCATGGTTATCAGTGCACTAGCAAAATATGAACTAAATGCTGGGTGAAAATAAACACTTCTCACAAGGAATCTTTTTGGGACATTGGCCCATGGACACAAAATGGAGACTTGAGAAGAGTGTCTGGCAATGACAACACAGACAATGGTTGCTAACCGAAATACAGAATGACAATCATTGAACTATATGAAAAAAATATAGACTAGTTGAAACTATGGTGTGCACACACTTTGTTCAACATGTAAACATCACTACAGATATTTGGATTTAGGTTATGACTTGTTCAATATGCCTGCCATCATTGGCGATGATGTGCGCAGATGAATAGTGAAAGTCTGCATGACCTGCTGAAGTGTCGGAACACCGATGCTGTCGATGACCTCCTGAATGGTGTTTTCAGCTCAGTAATGGTTTTGGGGTTACTGCTGTATACCTTGTCTTTAATATAGCCCAACAAAAGAAGTTTAGATCCGGAGAATATGGCAGCCAATTGAGGCCCATTGCAGTGGCCTTTGGGTGCCCCAGAGTCAGAATCTGGTCCCCAGAGTGCTTCTCCAGGACATCAAACACTCTCCTGCTTCGATGGGGTCAAGCTCCATCTTGCATGAACCACACCTTGTGGAAATCAAGTTCACTTTGGGTAATGGGGATAAAATCAGTCACCATGCCATCAGGGAACATTACACCAATTATTCCATGACTGGACACCACACACCACACAGTCACCCATTGACAGTGAAGAAACTTCTCAATTGCAAAAAGCAGATTCTCAGTTCCCCAAATGTGCCAGTTTTGCGTATTGATGAACCCATCCAAATGAAAGTGGGCTTTGGCACTAAACCAAACCATGCATGTGCATACTAATTCCCATCATGTCTCACAGTCAACCACGCAGTTTGAATGGCCTAACCCAAGAAGTTATGGTGATTTTATTTCATACAGTTCAACAAGTGTCACCCTGTATTAAAAATGGATAATAAACTCATGTATGGGAGTGTACATTTGTGTATGCACTTTCATGTCCTTCATTAATGTTTTAATAAAATTATGATACAGTCATGACAAAAAACACTAAATGAAACAAGAATTAGCTGAAGGAAGGGCAAAAGCTATTCACTGATATAACTGTGAGCTTGGCTAACAATTAACAAAAACAGGAATAGATCCAGCCACTGTGAGAGAAAGTAAATATTGGGTAACAAATACTAACAAAGAGATAGAGGGGCTGGCCAGTACTTACCTCAGCTCAGTACAGCCGATAGATACACATAAAACAGAACTGAAAATTTACATTCCTAGCTTTCGGAACTTTGTTCCTTCATCAGGGAGGAGAGAGGGGAAAAAAGGGAAGAAGGGAAAGTGGATTCAGTTACTCACAACCCAGGTTATGAAGCAACAGGGAAAGGTAAACAGGGAGGGTAGCAAGGATGGAGGCATGGTTGTCAGAGGGAAGCCAAAGATATTCTACTGTAAGTACTGTGCCAGCTTCAAACCAAAGAGGATGCATACAGAAGTAAAGAGGTATATAGTATAAAGATAAACACAACTATGTAGGATGAAAAGATGCGTGAATGGCTAAAGAGAAAAGGGAAAGAGGAGAAGACTGAAGAGTGAATGGGAGTGAGGTGGTTTAACGTAGGTTCAGTCCAGGGGGATGGCGGGATGAAAGGATGTGTTGGAGTGCAAGTTCCCATCTCCGCAGTTCAGAGGGACTGGTGTTGGGTGGGAGAAGCCAAATGGCACATACGGTGTAGCAGGTTCCTAGGTCCCTAGAATTATGCTGGAGGGCATGCTCCGCTACTGGGTATTGGGCATCTCCTAGGCGGACAGTTCGTCTGTGTCCGTTCATGCGCTCAGCCAGTTTGGTTGTTGTCATGCCGATGTAAAAGGCTGTGCAGTGCAGGCATGTCAGTTGATAAATGACATGTGTGGTTTCACACGTAGCCCTGCCTTGAATTGTGTATGTTTTACCAGTAGCGGGGCTGGAGTAGGTGGTTGTGGGGGGATGCATGGGGCAGGTTTTGCAGCGGGGTCGGTTACAGGGGTAGGAACCGCTGGGTAGAGAAGGTAGTCTGGGAATATTGTAGGGTTTAACAAGGATGTTACGGAGGTTAGGGGGGCGACGAAAGGCAACTCTGGGTGGTGTGGGGAGAATTTTGTCAAGGGATGATCTCATTTCAGGGGTTGACTTGAGAAAGTCATATCCCTGGCGGAGTAATTTGTTGATGTTTTCGAGGCCAGGATAATATTGGGTGACAAGGGGGATGCTTCTGTGTGGTCTGGGGGTAGGAACATTGTTGTTGGACGGGGAGGAATGTATTGCTCGGGATATCTGTTTGTGGACAAGGTCTGCAGGATAGTTGCGGGAGAGGAAAGCACTGGTCAGGTTATTGGTGTAGTTGTTGAGGGATTCGTCACTGGAGCAGATACGTTTGCCACGAATACCTAGGCTGTAGGGAAGGGAGCGTTTGATGTGGAAAGGATGGCAGCTATCAAAGTGAAGGTACTGTTGTTTGTTTGTGGGTTTGATATGGACAGAGGTGATAGCTGCCATCCTTTCCACATCAAACGCTCCCTTCCCTACAGCCTAGGTATTCGTGGCAAACGTATCTGCTCCAGTGACGAATCCCTCAACAACTACACCAATAACCTGACCAGTGCTTTCCTCTCCCGCAACTATCCTGCAGACCTTGTCCACAAACAGATATCCCGAGCAATACATTCCTCCCCGTCCAACAACAATGTTCCTACCCCCAGACCACACAGAAGCATCCCCCTTGTCACCCAATATTATCCTGGCCTCGAAGACATCAACAAATTACTCCGCCAGGGATATGACTTTCTCAAGTCAACCCCTGAAATGAGATCATCCCTTGACAAAATTCTCCTCACACCACCCAGAGTTGCCTTTCGTCACCCCCCTAACCTCCGTAACATCCTTGTTAAACCCTACAATATTCCCAGACTACCTTCTCTACCCAGCGGTTCCTACCCCTGTAACCGACCCCGCTGCAAAACCTGCCCCATGCATCCCCCCACAACCACCTACTCCAGCCCCGCTACTGGTAAAACATACACAATTCAAGGCAGGGCTACGTGTGAAACCACACATGTCATTTATCAACTGACATGCCTGCACTGCACAGCCTTTTACATCGGCATGACAACAACCAAACTGGCTGAGCGCATGAACGGACACAGACGAACTGTCCGCCTAGGAGATGCCCAATACCCAGTAGCGGAGCATGCCCTCCAGCATAATTCTAGGGACCTAGGAACCTGCTACACCGTATGTGCCATTTGGCTTCTCCCACCCAACACCAGTCCCTCTGAACTGCGGAGATGGGAACTTGCACTCCAACACATCCTTTCATCCCGCCATCCCCCTGGACTGAACCTACGTTAAACCACCTCACTCCCATTCACTCTTCAGTCTTCTCCTCTTTCCCTTTCCTCTTTAGCCATTCACGCATCTTTTCATCCTACATAGTTGTGTTTATCTTTATACTATATACCTCTTTACTTCTGTATGCATCCTCTTTGGTTTGAAGCTGGCACAGTACTTACAGTAGAATATCTTTGGCTTCCCTCTGACAACCATGCCTCCATCCTTGCTACCCTCCCTGTTTACCTTTCCCTGTTGCTTCATAACCTGGGTTGTGAGTAACTGAATCCACTTTCCCTTCTTCCCTTTTTTCCCCTCTCTCCTCCCTGATGAAGGAACAAAGTTCCGAAAGCTAGGAATGTAAATTTTCAGTTCTGTTTTATGTGTATCTATCGGCTGTACTGAGCTGAGGTAAGTACTGGCCAGCCCCTCTATCTCTTTGTTAGTATTTGTTTCATATCTTATATGAGATTTTCCATTAATCATTTAAATATTGGGTAACAATTATATAAATCATGCATTGCCAGATGGTGGTATGCATACCACTGGTGGTATGCAAGAACATTTCAGGTGGTACACGTACAAGTAAACAAAATGCATATTGATCTAAGTAAAATTATTCTTTTATGGTACTTTATTTTTGAAGTAAAATAAAATGATAGTGAGAAAACTAATCTATAAAAGAAGTATCTGTATAATGTTAAGGAAGATGGGTTTACCACAGACTGTTTATTTCGGACCGACACAGGTCACAGGAAGGTCGAATTGTACCATTCTCACCACTCTCTTCATTAGTTGCTGCTGCTTTTGCTGGTAAAGATTTATCTTGTTTTGTTGTTGGCAGTATTCTAATTTGGTGTTGTTGGTGGTTATTAAAAAGATTTCGTGCTGCACTGCAAATGCTGCCAACTAATGCAGTGTACCAATGTGTGATGCTGAAGTACTCATTACACAATGAATGATTTGTTGCTGTTATAATTACTTTATTGGGTGTTATGTTAAATGGTATTGTGATATGAAGAATGCTTGCATCTGCAACTGGAGTGTGCGTGTTATGATAGGCTTGTGAAGTTTAACTTAATTGTGTGAGTTATACATGATTGTGTTTTAAGTTAACTATGAAGCAATTTTCAGGCCAGGAAATTCCCTCTACCTTCAAGGATACAGTCACGAAACATGAACCAACACCTAACCACAAGTATGATGAAAGAAGCCAATTCCCCACCAATGCCTTGTATGCCAGTAAATGCTTTCAGACCAAATCGTGTAACCTCCTTTATGAAAACATCATCAAAGTACTTAGTACTCAGAGTTAGTTCACAAACCTATTGACCTAATTACTAAAGTGCTTCCATGAAACCTTATTACTTGTGTGTGTGTGTGGGGGGGGGTCACCTTTCTGCACCCCACCCCCTCCCTCCCCACCACAGGGTTCTTTAAAAAGTGAACAAGCCATAGCAGTATGCCCAGATGTCTAAAAATGTCAAGTAGTACACAGTGACAAAAAGTCTGGGAACCCCTGCTATGCCTGGATGCTGTTGCTCTTGTGATTTTCAGTCTGAAGACAGGTTTGATGCAGCTCTTCATGTCACTCTATCCTGTGCAAGCCTTTTCATCTCCAAATAACCACTGCAACCTACATCCTTCTGAATCTGCTTCTGTATTCACCTCTTGGTCTCCCACTGTGATTTTTATTCCCCACACTTCCCTCCAGTACTAAATTGGTAATCCCTTGAGGCCCAGAATGTGTCCTATCAACCAATCCCTTCTTTTAGTCAAGGTGTGCTACAAAATGTCTTGTCTCCTCAGTTCTGATCAGTACCTACTCATTAATTATATTCATCTTCAGCATTCTTCCATTGCCCCAAATTCAAAATTTATTCTCTTCTTGTTTGAACTATTTACCATCCATCAAACAATGGAAAATCCAGGATGGAATGTAACAATACAAGAGAAGGGAAGTTGCTACTCACCATATAGTGGAAATGTTGTCATGATAGGCACAATAAAAAGATGTAGACAATCACAGCTTTCGGCCATCCTTCTCTTGTATTGCTATTTATCATCCATGTTTCACTTGTGGGAGTGACAAGTCGATAGTCGACAAGACACTGAGAGATTCTCTTTACGAGCGGGGTTCTTTGGAGGACACGACGAGTGTTCGTTTTCCCGCGTTAACGTATGTATCAAGTGTGTTTTGTGCGGTACAATAAAGGTGGTCGTTCACAGTATAAATTCCACACAAGTGTTTTCCTTTATGTGGTGAAATTACCCCTACACACTTCTATATATGGCTCTTTCACAAAAGACTTTCTGACAGTTAAATTTATATATGATGTTAATAAATTTCTCTTCTTCAGAAATGCTCTTCTTGCTATTGGAAGTCTACATTTTATATCCTCTCTACTTCAGGCATCATCAGTTATTTTGCTGCCCAAATAACAAAACTAATCTACTACTTTCACTGTCTCATTTTCTGATCTGATTCCTTCAGCATTGCCTGATTTAATTTGATTATGTTCCACTATCCTTATTTTGCTTTTGTTGATGTTCATTTTATATCCTCCTTTCAAGATACCACCCACTCCATTCAACTGCTCTTCCAAATCCTTTGATGTCTGTGACAGAACCACAATCTGAAACTTAAAGTTTTCATTTCTTCTTCCTGAACTTTCATTCCTACTCCAAATTTTTCTTTGATTTCCTTTACTAGTTACTCAATGTATAGATTGAATAACATTACAGGCAGGCTACAACCCTGTCTCACTCCCTTTTCAACCACTGCTTCCCTTTCATGCTCCTCGATTGTTATAACTAATGTCTGGTTTCTGTACATGTTGTAAACATGATTTCACTTCATTTATTTTACCCCAGCTACCTTCAAAATTTCAAAGAGAGTGTTCCAGTCACCATGTTCAAAAACTTTCTCTAAATCTGTAAAAGCTTTAAAAGTAGGTTGGCCTTTTCTTAACCTATCTTCTAAGAGAAGACTTTTGGTTGGTATTGCCTCATATGTTCCTGCATTTCTCCAGGATCCAAACTGAACTTCCCAGTGGTCATCTTCTTCATTTGTTCCATTCTTCTGTATAGAATTTGTGTTAGTATTTAGCAAACATTATTTATTACACTGATAGTTCAGTAATATTTACACCTTTCTGCACCTGCTTTCTGTGGAACTATTATTCTTTTTGAATATCATGAAGGTATTCCACCTGTCTCATACAGCTCGCACACCAGCTGGAATAGTTTTTTCATGGCTGTTTCTCCCAAGGCTATCATTAGCTCTGATGGAACGTCATCTACTCCAGGAACCTAGTTTAAATTTAGTGTTTTCAGTGCTCTATCAAATTCTTCTTGCAGTATCATATCTCTCATCTCATTTATGTCCTCCACTTTTTCTACAATATTGCCTTCAATTTCATTTGTCTTGTATGGACCCTCTAATATTTCTTCCACCTTTCAGCTTTCCCTTCTTTGCTTAGTACTGGTTTTCCATCTGAGCTCTCAATATTCATACAGTTGCTTCTCTTTTCTCTTTTTCCTCTAGGTGGTAGGTCTTTCACCTAGTGAAATATACTTCTATATCAAAGTATCCACGGGTATACTGCCGGTCTACAGTGTCCAACGGGCACAATATTTCAGCGATCATACATGTTCATAGTAGAGATACTAAAAATACAGAAAAAAATCATTCAAAATATGTGCACTGCAAATCACAAACAACCATGTTGACCATTATTTGTAAAACTTAAAATATTTATTCTACCATCCTTATACATATATGAGAATATTACATTTTTGTACACCAGACATGAATTATTTGAAAGAAACCATTTTGTCCATTCACATGACACTAGGAACAAAGAAAATTTTCTGCTCCCCAGCCACTGCCTCAGACTGCATGCCCAGTGACCTCAATACATGTGAATAAAAATTTGTAATAAATTTGTGGCACCAATGAGGTCGACACCAGTATCAATCTGAGTATCGCCTTTGAACTAAGCTAAACATTATCTTTGTGCAGTTCCACCAGCCAGTTCTTTGCAAGCCTTGCTTGTGTAAAGAGGTGAATAAATGAACTTCTGACAATAAGGTGTTGTTTGGTGTAACTGACCCGTGCATCCACCTCACTGGTGACCCCTAGTTGTAACGTCTTGCGTTTTCACTGTTTTACTGTGTTTGCAGCCCCCGCATCAGTTATTTTCACATGTATTACATCAACAGAACATTCAAACAATGGCTTCAGCCCAACGCCTAATGCCGGATTTTGTGATTGACATGCATCATGTTGCAGGCGATGTATACCTGCCAGGACTGCAACATGATGCCTCTCACTCGACGATTTCGCCGGACGTTGTTGAGCCTGCAACAATAAGTGAGGTTAGGAGTGTGCATGACTCCAGCTATCAGACACCTTTGTTCCCACCACAAGCGCCCTCCCTCATCGACGGTGCAGTTACCTCTTACAGATCTCCGTGCAGTGCGGGACCAATGTCAATTTCTACAAACGCTTTGTAGGACAATCTACTACCACCAGGACAACGATTTGCCATGCCGCAATCCATACAGTACCACGCGGATTCCTGCCACGTGGCCGGAACTGCTTTGTTCACAGGTCAACCTCCTCAGCATCCGACCACGCCTGCGCCTGCCTCGGTTCAGCATCAGCACATGCCTTCCTGCTTCAATACCTTGGCCTGCAACAGGAGCAATAGCTTGTTATCTGTGCCTGATCTCCATCTCCGTCCTACTGCTACGCCTCAGTGTTTTGTGCCATGTCATTCACCTTATCTGCACACCGTTTTGAGTGGAGTGACTTATGAACAGTGAACATTCACACATTCTGTCCGATGTTTGACATCATTTTCCACACTGTGCTTCTGGACAGCCCGCACCTCCGCAGCCTCCCTGCAACACAGGTGGCTCCGGCTCTGATTGTACATCGAGCTTTCTGCGGACTAGCACGCGTTTTCAAATTTTGAACTTTTTCTCACCTGTCGCCCCCGCGCCGGATCCAGTCGAGCTTCTGCTACCGCAGTCGACACATCACAGTGTCTTACCCACGTCGGCCTTCTGCATCATGACGGATCGCACTCAACCACAACGCGTCACCTTCATGCTGCCAGCCGACCAGCTGTCGTCGCCCCATACCCTGGAGACACACTCTCCTGGAATACTGCAGCAACAGAAGCTCGTTTCAGGCAGTGCCTCGATGTATTCAACTCAACCTGTTCTTCTAAACATTCTACAATGCTTACCGATGTTGCCGCCGTTTAATCCTGACAGGGCAACAACCTGGTTCAAAATTGTGGATGAAGTGTTTGACCCTTTCAAACTCGACGAATCAACCAGATTTCTGTGCCTTATTACCCACCTGCACGACCAAGAGGACTTGATTGCTGACCTGGTCGATGCCTCAGACTCAGCTACCCGGTACACTCTGGCCAAAAAGACAGTTCTACTTCAGCTTGCGCGCTCAACTGAGACAGCAATATGGCAAGTGCTCCACGTCGAGCAACTAGGCAATGACAAACCTTCCCAACTCTGGAGATGGCCAAGGGCCCTGGTCAGTGACGATCTACTCTCTGACACAGCTCTCCTCGCCATCTGGTGAGATAAACTACCTCCTCACATCCGCTTTGCTCTGGCTCAGAGGTCTCCCGAACCTGTCGAGCAACGAATGACAATTGCTGACAAATTACATGATGCATCACTGCTCTATTTCGCCAGCCACTGCCTACCTGGCAAGTCTCAGGTTCAGGCTCTTCGTACCGCAGCCGAGGCCGTACTGTGCCGACTGTTTCACTCGCTCCGAGAAGCAGTAAACAAGCAGCTGGGACGTCACTGGCTCCACCCATGGTCACACCCCCTCCAGCAACTGAACCTGCTGTGGCCACCGAACCACGGCCACCGCCTCTGGCAACGAACTTTTCCGCAGGAAATGCAACTGCACTACCCATACTGTTACTTCCACACACGGTTTGGTGAGGCGGCACGGAACTGCAGACCACCCTGCTGCTTCCACCACGCCAATTGCGGGTAGGTCCGGGTGCCGCCTCCTGCACACAACATGACACGCACCTCCCAGTGCTCCATTCTGTCTGGGAACAATCGGATGATTAGGGACGACTTTATATTAAAGACATTTCGTCAAGATACTTTTTCCTAGTGGACACAGGCGCCGGTGTTTCGCTGGTACCTACGTCCTTAGAGTTGTTGAACATCTGCCCTCATCATACTTCAGTGCAAGCCGTGAATTCAACTAAATTACAGCGCTCGGGTTCAACCTCCCACGTCATCTCACTCACCACCCACTGCAAACTCGAGTGGACTTCTTTAGTGTGCAATATTGAGGAACCCATACTAGGCATTGACTTCTTGTGACACCACAAACTTTCACTGGACCTAGTGCGAAACACCGTGTTTCATCACCCATCCAAAACTCACTTCCCCTGTGCTCTGTCGAGCAAATCTCCCCATGACGCGTCGGTCCACACTCATCTCATCCGTACATGCTCGTCTCAGTCGACGACGTTACAAGAAACAACGCACAAGTGCCTTGTTGAGCTTGAAAACGTCGCTCGCCTACGCAAGGAAAACTTCGAGCTCTCCCTCCAGCTCCACGAAACTCAGACACTGCAGCAAGGACAAAGCAAGGTCAGTAAGTGCGCCGAATCTGCTCATAGTCCCAGCAATCGAGCCTATGTGTGCCTACCTCCCACTACCCCTCGCAACTGTACTATCAAGTCTACCATAACATGTACTGACAGTTCCACAGGACCACACCCCCCCCCCCCCCCCCCTAACACGGCAGTATTTGATACTCGGCCCGACACGAGTGCGCATGTGCGACGAGCGTCACCTGTTCCCGAACCGACAGCTCCTACCCCTCCCCTCGCAGACAGCACCTCAAACTATGCAACTTTGGCTCCTGCACGCCGCCGTGCGACCGCCACTGACAGCACAAACAGTGCACTCACACCTAGCGCTTCGTCCGCGACTGTGCTGCCACAGGCCGCGCCCTCGGACAATGGACTCACTAATGCTTCACGAGCTCACCCAACCATGGTGCCAATGCTTCGGGCCGGCGACCATCTTGTCACGTTGACTCCTGGGACACTTTGCCGCCTTGGCTCTCGTCAGATCCGCTGAGTAGCTCCGAACACCACAACCACGCCTCGCCTTTCCCGCCTGCCACACATTGTAAACAAACCGCCTCCCGTGCCGCCAGCAACATTTCCGTCGTCACTAATGGCACGGTTCACAAGCTTCGCCTCACACCAGACCCCCTTGATCTCCAGTAAACCACGTCAACTTTGTCCCCAGCGCCTCTCCGACCTTAAAAATCAGATTTCTGAACTTCTAAGCTCCGGCATCATTGAACCCTTCTGCCAGTAGCTGGTCTACGCCCATTCATATGACACCCAAGAGAACGGGTCGTGGCGCATGTGTGGAGAATACCGTCAACTAAACGCATGAACAATTATGGACACCTACCCCATACCCAACATTGCTGACTTTACCAGTTCCCTCGCAGGTGCGACCACGTTCTCTCTCATTGATTGCAAATGGGTCTACCACCAGATCTCCATGGCACCTGAAGACATCAAGAAGACAGCAATCACCACCCCGATCTGGTCATTTCAGTTTCGATTCATGCCCTTCGGTCTGAAAAACGCAACCCAGACCTGGCAACGATTCATCAATTAAGTGCTATTCGACCTAAAATTCTGCTTTGCATACTTTGATGACATTCTTGTGTTCAGCTCCTCTGTCGAGGACAACATTCGACATGTGAATACTGTTATGAACACTCTCATGGCAGCAGGCATCGAGACCAACCAGGACAAATTGCAGCTACATCAACCCGCTGTCACTTTTCTTGGTTTTGGGGTCTCTGCCGATGGCATATCACCGCCCCCTGAGAAGGTACAAACAATACTAAACCTACCCAGACCTGCATCATTCAAAGAGTTCCGCCGCTTTCTGGGGACAGTTAATTATTATCTCCAACGTCTACCTCGGACTGCGGAGATTCAGGCTCCACTGATGGACGCCTTGGCAGGCACCCACACTTCTGGATCTTGGCCCGTTCCATGGAACCCTGCTATGACTGACTCTCTCACCGCCCTCAAAAGTCTTCTTGCCAAGGCCTGCACCATCGCACCATCCCAATGTGCAGCTTTTCATCACCACAGATGCGAGTGATACTGCCATCGGCGCTGTCCTTAGCCAGACAATCGACGGCCAGACTTCGCCTCTGCAGTTCTCGCCCAAGCTCACCAACGTACAACAGAAATATTCCGCGTTTGACAGGGAATTGCTCGCGGTTTACGAAGCGATCAAGCATTTTAAGACTGACTGACATTGAGGGATGCCCTTTCTATGTTTTAATGGACCACAAACCCCTGGCTGCGGCCTTTACAAACCCGCCAGCAGACCCGCTTCCTTGCTGCTTCAGATACATGGACTTCATATCTCAGTTCACCACCGATGTCAGACACATAAAGGGTGCTGACAATATAGTTGCTGATTTCCTTTCACGAGTCGACGCTGTTCATTCGCTGCTAGACCTCCCTGAACTGCCTAACCTCCAACGTGCTGACGAGGACACACAAAACCTGATTTCAAACTCTACCTCTTCACTACACTTCGTCTGCACCACCTTCCCTGGCATTTCTGGTGAGATCTGGTGCAACGACAGTATGGGTACGTAACGCCCCTCATCCCAACCATGCTCCATCGAGCTGTCTTCATCACACTGCATAATTTAGCTCACCCCGGTGTTCATGCGCCACCTGCCTTGTTGCGGAGCATTTTCTGTGGAGAAATGTCAACAAGGACTGCCAGCAATGGGCACACTCCTGCGTCGCGTGCCAATGCTGCAAAGTACACAAGCACACTTCACTCCCCCTCGGAGCCTTTTCGATCCCTCCTGGGCGTTTCTAGCATATGCATTTCACATTGTCGGCCCTCTCCCCCCCTCTAACGGCTTTCATTATGTCCTCTCGTCTATCGACCGAACAAGTCGCTGGTTCGAGGCTGTCACCCTCCGCAATATTACTGCAGAAACTGTTGCTCTAGCTTTCGTCTAGTCATGGGTATCGTGTTTCGGATGTCCAGCTATCATCACAACTGACCAGGGCAGACGGTTTGTGTCAGCCCTGTTCAACGAGATTTGTAACATCTGCGGCATCCAGCGCATCCATACCACAGCATAGCACCCACAAAGTAACAGGCTAGTTGAGCGCTGGCATCGCACTTTCAAGGCGACTCTTCGATGCCATGACTCTCTATGGATGGAGGCCCTTCCCCTTGTGCTACTCGGCATTCGTGCGATCTATAAGGAAGACCTCAAAGGCACAATAGCCGAGTTCGTATATGGCCAGAACATTGTTCTCCCTGGCAAACTCGTGAGCCCTTCCACTTCTCTCCCTCAGTCTGACTTACCTTCCTTCGTGGACCATGTCAGACGCCACTTCATCAACCTCCATATCCCTCTGCCTGCCCACCATTCCCGCTCTAAGGTTCACGTCCCGAAATCTCTGGACAATTGCGAATACGTCATGCTCCGAGATGACACTGTCCGTGCTCCCCTCCAACCTCCATATACCGGCCCGTACCCAGTTCTCCGGCGCTCAGCCAACACATATGACATCCAGATAAAAGATTCAGCTGTCACAGTTTCTATCAACAGACTTAAGCCTGCTCGTGTCAAGCCTTTTTCTACCCCCCTTTAGGCCACGACCACGCCACTCACTGTCATGGCTCACGATGCTCTGACAATTCCCTCCAGGTTGGACATACACACTCAATCAAGTGACCTCCAGCTCCATTCATCGAGCTCTCCTCTGACCTTGCTCCCTACTCTGGTCTCACGCACTCCGTCGAGTGACCCCGTGCTCCCCACGTCGACCTTACCTACGATCATGCCCTCGCCGCCAGGCCCTTCACCGGTCCCTTCGACCTCTCCCCCTTCACCTGCCTCGCCCTGTCTAGGTTTCTCACGGCCCCCCCCCATCTTGAACGTGCCCTCGCTCGAGGTGTTTGTGCCTGTTCACCCGGGCATAATCCACGACATCTCTCTAATATTACGCGATAATACACTGTTCGTCGTGTGTTTCCCTTCATCCGGTACTCATGACACAACCTCCGCCATTCCCTGACACCTGGTGAAATGTGTTCCCCTCTTGCCCGACATCGACCTGGTCATGCTTCGTGTGTTCACCACGCCCACCGGAAACATCATCGTCATCACTCCATTCCTCCCGCAAACCGCCGGCCTACCTGTCGCCGCATGACCAGCATGCCCAGTACAACGTCTGGCGTGCTTCAACGACTTCTAGGTTTGGTGGCCGGACCTTCCTTCCGACATCTACCCACACAGCTCCCCGACGGCACTGTCGAGCTGACCGTGGTCCGGATCCCGCAGACCACGCCTGCCGATGTCATAGTCACATAGTCACCCCCCCCCCCCCCCGGCCTTTCAAGAGTACTCTGTACTGCGGAGGGCGGGGGGGGGGCTATGTGCCGCCTATGAGGTCGACATCAGTATCGATCTGAGTATCATCTTTGAACTAAGCTAAACATTATCTTTGTGCAGTTGTGCCAGCCAGTTCTTTGTAAGCCTTGTTTGTGTAAAGAGGTGAATAAATGAACTCCTGATAATAATGTGTTGTTTGGTGTAACTGACCCCAGTATCCACCTCAAATTAAAAGGCAACAAGTTGATGCAGATGGATTTAGGTTCACTTAAAAGAAAGCTACATGAGGTACTGACACTGAAGTGTTATTACTCAGTGGATGAATTCATACGGGACAAACTGGAAATTTGGGCTGGATACAACGTGTTGCATATTCCAAGAAACGTCCGTCTAGTGTTATTATATATTGTAGAGCTATTATTTGTTAATGTAAAAATCATTGTAGCTGTGTTATAAATTTTGGACATGTCCCCTGTATGCAAACCAAATAGATTGCAAATGTACGTCATGAGATGAATAAAACACAATTCACAATATCTACAACAGTGTGCCAATGCTATGGTAACCTTTTGATTCTGCCACTGTAGAAATGACGTGGTTTTGAGATGAAGATCTTGTTGAACCATGTTCAGAGTGCACTTTCATCTGGAAAGAAAGTTCCTTGAAGCTGTTCAACAGAGAGTGGAAAAGGTGTAAATCTGAGGGCACAAGATCAGATGAAAAAGGTGGGTGCAGAATGACTTCCCAACCCAACTCCTGTATAGTGTTTTATGTCAGTCTAGCAGAATACATCATTTCACGCAGTCTTCTTGGTCATTATTCTTGGACTGTGTCTGCAAGACAACTTAGTAGTTGACAATTAATGTCAGCATTGATGGTGACATCTTGGGGAAGCAATTCGTATTACACCACACCGCAGTTGTTCCACCAACTGCATAACATTGTCTGTTGTGAATTAATGCAGGCTTTTTTTGCAGTGAGTTGCTGCTTTGTTTGGGCTTGATCATTCCTTTCTTTTTCTTCTGTTGGCTTAAACACATTATTTCTTGTCACCACTAATGATACAAGACGCGAATGGCCAGTGTTGAACAACAGTCAGTTAATGATGAGTAGACAGAGATGCACATATGGCCACCTGAGTTTTGTGATCTTGTCTTAGAGCATGCGGTAAGCATAAACTCAATTTTTGAACCTTCCTGACTGCATACAAATGTCACGCAATGGTGGAATGATCACAGTTCAACTTTCACCATTTCTCAAATATGCTGACTGGATTTTTAGGTTTAAAGATGGCGGAAGGTATACGGGCTGTGGAAAAACGCTCCGCAATTAACGATAATTTTATCTGCACCAAGTGTCTTTTGTGTATTGAAAAAGCTATAAAAGGACTCCGAATATGCTCAATGTTTCAGAAATTGTGCCACTCTGAATGTTTCACGCAAGCCGATAGTAAGGAAATACCGTGTGACTGTGTTACAATGTGTAATGGTCGCGAATCGGCAATTCAAAAGTGCATTGAAGGTGCGTAACTTTCTGTTGCCAGAATCACTGCTCAGTGAATAAAAGACGCCAGAAATTACGTCAAGATGCTTGAAGATTCATTAAGCTATATTACACAAAACTCTGTGAAATCGAGAAGTAATGAACCGTCTCAAGACACTGTGTGCAATTCAAATTTTCGTACTACTCTTAAACTGACGCACTATCATGTACCGCCACGTAAAAGTGAAAAATTTTTATGCCTAATATAACTAATTTAAAGCTTATATAGAACAGAAAGAATGACAAGGCAACACTATGTAAAGAGCTGAGGAATAAACGTGAAATCAGTATATATTCCGACAGTCATGGCAGAGGAATAACAAACATTTTATGAAATGATCACAGTGTAAACGCCACCAGTGTCATCAAACCAGCAGCTCCTATGCGTAAAGTCATTAAGAATTGCTCCAATAAAGAATTGTGCACGGTAGTAATAGCAGGTACTAACAACGTGTACAAAAATGAACTCAAAAAAGTCACTAGATGCGTAATGAAAACACTGAGATCACGGGACAAGCATACAACGATTGCTGTGGGAACCCCACACAAGCACGACCTTCCAGATTTCTCCTGTGTGAACAGAGATATCCAGAAAGCCAACAGGTTGTATTACAAAATCTGCCAGGCCTTTCAGAACACATTATTTCTCCCCACATGGGACACGGACCATGAATTCTTTACCGGACATGGCATGCACTTCAGTAGGAGGGAAAAATTATTTCTCAGTAAAAAAATAGTGGAAATTTCGAGAAGTGCTCAATGCACACCTGATTTAACAACTATTCCTCTACCTCAGACAGTACTAACAGTTTTACAGAACGCTAATCATAGTCAATCAAAATGCAGTGAAGTGCCCCAAACCACAGGAACAGCATCAGAAGATTGCTCCCACACTGACAGTAGGCCTACACAATCAGTGTGAATTGCTCTCTCTGTTTATTGATTGGATAGCCACTGAATTGCTATTTATTTATTTAATGGGATAATAATAATTATTAAAAGGTGGCAATTTTATTTAAGCACTGTTTTTACTCTTTCGATTGTTGCGAGTCAGCGATAGTGCAATGCTGCTCGCTTTGGAGAATACACATTTTATAAGAATTATTTAGTCCAGGAAACATTTTTGCGATCGCGGTTGCGATTTAGACGGTATTCGCGTTATTGTACTGATTAAAAATTATCGTTTCCGAAAGACGCAGTTTCGATTAAAGCTGTGTGCACTTTTGCGCGTATAATGAAAATATTCATAACACGTCGCGTAACAAAAAGAAACATGCGAATCACAACCGTGATCAAACGAAGAAAATGTATGATAACATAAATGTTCTTCGCTGTTATTCAGGACAGGCTCAGATTAGACCTTGCAATTTTTAGTTATAGGAAATCACAAGACGTTACACTTTAGAGATATTTGTTTTGAATAACTTGTATTTACCTTCTCTCTCTCTCCTTTTTACAGCCTTTATACCTTCACATCGATTAAGGAACTTTTCCTTCTCTACCGACCAGTCCGAGAACAAAATTCAGACTCAACAAAATGTCTTACATCGAATTATTACATGCTTAACCCTTAACAATCATATATAGTTTCGTGGTACAAACAATGCTAATTTATTCCGTGCACTAGAAAGTCTTTGATACACTGAGCACAAAAATGAAAATAATAAAATTATAATTACATTTTTAATATCATCGTCGTAATATTAATTTTCATCGTTGTAGCACTACAAGTGTCAACACCAGATGCCTCCCGAGGAAGATACCCAATAAAAAGTTATGCTAGCATCATGAATACAGGTGCAGAAGTCGCAGCTTCTGTTATAAATACAGAAGAAACAACACCAGCAGCAGTGTTCACTGAGCAGGGCAGAAGGAAAAAGAGTACCACCTTCTGATCTGAATGATTTTTTAGTAGAAAACGGAGCAAAGAAGAACAACACAAGATAAACAGGATCAGGATTTTATTTGAGGTGAGTGGTTCATCAGAAATGACTAGAAGCAGTAGCTGCAGTGAGCAAATTAAATCCAACTGTCTGCCATTTCATATAATGTGGCTACGGTAGTTCCAATATATAAAAAGGGAGATATAGACTCACCTTCCAGTTACAGACCAATCTCCATAGTCCCAGCATTTTCTAAAATACTGGAATGTGTAATTTACCAACAGCTCTCTGTTTATTTTGAAAAATTAGGAATAATTAGTGAATCCCAATATAGCTTTAGGAAAAAGTTGCCTACTGTGGATGCTATAAACTTTGTAGTCAAATACTTACTTCAAGTGTTTGAGGATAAGGGCTATGCTCAACTCACATTTCGTGATCTGAGCAAAGCTTTCGACTGTGTAAAGCATAAGCCTCTCCTAGAAAAACTGGAATTCTATGGCATTAGACATAACAGCCTTAAGTTAATAAAATCATATCTTCAGAATTGTAAGCAGGTTGTTTGTGTGGGGAAAGAAATGTCGAGTATAGAACAAGTCAAGTTAGGTGTTCCACAGGGATCTGTGTGGGGCCCCTTTTTGTTCCTGATAATGATAAATGATGTGCCATCATTTATCAAGTCCACCACTGTGTTGTATGCAGATGATAAAACATTTCTTCATGCTAGTGATGATTTCAATAGCCTTAAAACTTGTGCAGCAAAGACAATTGACCAAGCACCCTATTGGTTCAAGGCAAATGGATTCCTGCTGAATGACAACAAAACACAGCAGATCGTTTGTAGTCTTAGAGACAAGCTTCTATCAGATGATCCAAGTTTTTGGGGGTATACATAGATGATAAATTATCTTGGGGTCAACATGTACAATATATTAGTGGTAAGTTGTCAAGAGTTGTTTACCTGTTAAGGCAACTTATGGATTGTGTTCCTGAAAAATATGTTAGAACATCTATTTTTCATTCTTTCAAAGTATAAAAATATATGGAATTATTTTGTGGGGGAACACTAGCTGTGTACATGACATATTAATACTGCAAAGAAAGTTATTAGGACAATTACTAGTTCTGTATATAAGACACACTGTTAAACCATTGTTCTGTGAACAGAAAATCATGACTGTTATAAATTTGTATGTATACTATGTTCTAATTTATACAAAGAAGAAATTACCAGAAACAAAAACCAGAAAAATGTACATAGCCACAATACAAGAAGGAATAGGTGCCTCTATATTCCTTACCACAGATTGTCAAAGTCACTCAACAGCTATGAAATCATGGGGTACAAATTATTTAATAATCTTCCTCAATCTGTTCAAGAATTACCTGAACAATTCTTCAAACAAACAATTCATGACTGGCTAGTCCTCCACCCATTCTATGATATAAGAGAATTTATCAACTGTAATATAATACTATAATGTTAACAACAAACCTGTTGCTTCTTTCAAACTATTAATTGTATTTTAGTATGTATATGACATTGTCTATTGCTGTAATGGCTGAATGACAATAAAATTATTACTATTATTATTTCCTTCACTTTCTCAGACGTTAAGTCCGGTTAAAAATGGAGTGACGCGGACCTTGATCAAGCGTCACTTCCTTTTAACTGTACGGTATATGTTATATTGCATTTAGGAACTTTCGGGTAATTGAACATGTATCAATAATTACGGATGTCTGTAGTTGTATATATATGTTTGGATGTAGCTGTATTGCATTGATGTACTGGTGGATATTGTGTGGTATGACTCCTGTAGTTGATAGTATAATTGGTATGATGTCAACTTTATCCTGATGCCACATGTCTTTGACTTCCTCAGCCAGTTGGATGTATTTTTCAATTTTTTCTCCTGTTTTCTTTTGTATATTTGTTGTATTGGGTATGGATATTTCGATTAGTTGTGTTAATTTCTTCTTTTTATTGGTGAGTATGATGTCAGGTTTGTTATGTGGCGTTGTTTTATCTGTTATAATGGTTCTGTTCCAGTATAATTTGTATTCATCATTCTCCAGTACATTTTGTGGTGTATACTTGTACGTAGGAACATGTTGTTTTAAAAGTTTATGTTGTAAGGCAAGCTGTTGATGTATTATTTTTGCGACATTGTCATGCTTCTGGGGTATTCTGTATTTGCTAGTATGTGATGTGATCTACTGTTTCTATTTGTTGTTTACAAAGTCTGCATTTATCTGTTGTGGTATTGGGATCTTTAATAATATGCTTGCTGTAATACCTGGTGTTTATTGTTTGATCCTGTATTGCAATCATGAATCCTTCTGTCTCACTGTATATATTGCCTTTTCTTAGCCATGTGTTGGATGTGTCTTGATCGATGTGTGGCTGTGTTAGATGATACGGGTGCTTGCCATGAAGTGTTTTCTTTTTCCAATTTACTTTCTTCGTATCTGTTGATGTTATGTGATCTAAAGGGTTGTAGAAGTGGTTATGAAATTGCAGTGGTGTAGCCAATGTATTTATATGAGTGATTGCCTTGTGTATTTTGCTAGTTTCTGCTCGTTCTAGAAAGAATTTTCTTAAATTGTCTACCTGTCCATAATGTAGGTTTTTTATGTCGATAAATCCCCTTCCTCCTTCCTTTCTGCTTAATGTGAATCTTTCTGTTGCTGAATGCATGTGATGTATTCTATATTTGTGGCATTGTGATCGTGTAAGTGTATTGAGTGCTTCTAGGTCTGTGTTACTCCATTTCACTACTCCAAATGAATAGGTCAATATTGGTATGGCATAAGTATTTATAGCTTTTGTCTTGTTTCTTGCTGTCAATTCTGTTTTCAGTATTTTTGTTAGTCTTTGTCTATATTTTTCTTTTAGTTCTCCTTTAATATTTGTATTATGTATTCCTATTTTTTGTCTGTATCCTAGATATTTATAAGCATCCGTTTTTTCCATCGCTTCTATGCAGTCGCTGTGGTTATCCAATATGTAATCTTCTTGTTTAGTGTGTTTTCCCTTGACTATGCTATTTTTCTTACATTTGTCTGTTCCAAAAGCCATACTTATATCATTGCTGAATCCTTCTGTTATCTTTAGTAATTGGTTGAGTTGTTGATTTGTTGCTGCCAGTAGTTTTAGATCATCCATGTATAGCAAATGTGTGATTTTGTGTAGGTATGTTCCAGTAATATTGTATCCATAATTTGTATTATTTAGCATGTTGGATAGTGGGTTCAGAGCAAGGCAGAACCAGAAAGGACTTAATGAGTCTCCTTGGTATATTCCACGCTTAATCTGTATTGGCTGTGATGTGATATTATTTGAATTTGTTTGGATATTAATTGTGGTTTTCCAATTTTTCATTACTATGTTTAGGAACTGTATCAATTTAGGATCTACTTTGTATATTTCCAATATTTGTAGTAACCATGAGTGGGGTACACTATCAAAAGCTTTTTGGTAATCAATGTATGCATAGTGTAGCGACCTTTGTTTAGTTTTAGCTTGATATGTCACCTCTGCATCTATTATCAGTTGCTCTTTACATCCTCGTGCTCCTTTGCAACAGCCTTTTTGTTCTTCATTTATAATTTTGTTCTGTGTTGTATGTGTCATTAATTTCTGTTTAATGACTGAAGTTAATATTTTGTATATTGTTGGTAGGCATGTTATGGGGCGATATTTAGCTGGGTTCGCTGTGTCTGCTTTATCTTTAGGTTTCCGATATGTTATTCTGTGTGTAAGTGTATCAGGGAATGTGTATGGGTCTGCAATGTAACTGTTAAATAATTTAGTTAGATGTGAATGTGTTGAGGTGAACTTCTTTAACCAGAAATTTGCTATTTTATCATTTCCAGGGGCTTTCCAATTGTGAGTAGAATTAATTGCTTGGGTGACTTCATGTTGCAAAATTATCACTTCAGGCATTTGTGGTATCATCTTGTACGTGTCTGTTTCTGCTTGTATCCATCGTGCATGCCTGTTATGTTGTACCGGGTTTGACCATATGTTGCTCCAGATGTGTTCCATGTCTGTTATGTTCGGTGGATTGTTTATTTTAATGTGTGTGTTATCTATTGTCTGGTAAAATTTCTTTTGGTTTGTGTTGAATGTTTGGTTTTGATTCCTTCTATTTTCACTTTTTTTGTATCTTCTGAGTCGTTTGGCTAATGCTTGTAATTTCTGCTTCTTTTCGTCTAATTGCTCTGTCGCTTCTTGTTGTGAGATTTTACCTAACCTTTTTCGTTTTTTTTCCGAGATTTCATTTCTTATAAATTGTGTTAGCTGTCCGATGTCTTTTCTCAGTTTTTCTATTTTGATCTGTAGCCTGTGTTGCCATGCTGGTTTTGTGGGTTTCTTCTGTGTGTTGATTGGTTCTGATCTCTGCCTAGTGTGTATATTTAATGTAGTGAGTGCTCCTATATAAACCAGTAGTTGTAACTCTTCCATAGTTGTGTTTTCATTTATTTTGTTGTGTATGATTGTGTTGATAGTTTTTATTGTTGTTTCGACTTGTGGGTTATTTGGTGGTCTATGCAAGAATGGTCTAATGTCTGTATTTGTGTCTTTGTATTCTATATATGTTAGCTGAAATTTTTCTTCTATATCTAACCTCTGTGTCACTTCGTGTTCTATTTGTGCTTGTTCTGGTGGGTGTCTTAAGATTTCGTTTTCCTCTGATTGTTTAATTGGTGCGTGTTGTTCTTTGTTTGTTTGCTCTGGGATGTTTGAGTCCATTACTGTATTTTCTTCTTCTTCTGATTGCACATTATTTTGTTCCAGTATTTGTTGTACTTGTTGTTTGATGTTTTCTAATTCTGACTGGGGTATCCTGTTATTTTTTATTATTACACGGATCTGATCAGCTAGTCGTTGTTCTGTTAAAAATTTTAATTCTGGGTATCTGGTAATAAATGTTGTGTATACTTGTGATCTGTATCCAGTTGTGTTGGTTCCTAGGTTTGTTGCTTGGTAATAACAGAACATGAGGTGTCGATTAACTTCATCTGACCATCTCATCCTCTGTCTTTGTTTTCCTTCTAGGGTGGTTGCAGGAAGCATATCCTGCAAAACACCTCTATTTGGATTTAAATCATTCTATTATTATTATTATTATTAATTGCAAGAGCTAGAAATAATACTGTGTTCTGACCTAAATGTTGAAGTTATCTGCATAACAGAACATTGGCTAGAAGAACCGCAAATAGAAACACCAAAGATCCCTGGTTTTTCCCTGTCAGTTCATTTTGCAGGTCTTATTATAAACATGGTGGGATAGCTATCTTTGCAAAGCAGAATTTAACTGAACTGAATATAGAAAAAGTCTTTGAAATGGCAGCTATTGAACTTACTGACATTCAACTAGTTACTATAACTATATACAGATCCCCTGATGCTGACATAGAAGAATTCCTGCGTAAATTTGAAATGATGTTAAATATTGTAGAACCAAAGAAAAAGAAAATCATTTGTGGAGGCTTCAACATAGACTTTTTGAAACCCTCAAACTACAAAGATGAATTACTATATATGATAAAGAGTTTCAACTTAATCCCCACAATAAATACACCAACAAGAATCACTAGGCGTAATAAAACTGCACTAGACCAAATTTTTATTCAAGAAACCTTTTCTCCATACAGTAGTGAAGCAGTTAAGGTGGGATACAGTGATCACGAGGCTGTGTAGTTATCACTGGAAGTATGTTCAGAGAAAATATCTCCTATTAAAATAACTGAGTGCAGGGATTTCAGTGATAGCAATATAACAAACTTTTGCAACATATTAAGCCGAGAAACATGGGATGAAATGTTCTATGTAACAGATGTAAATAGAATGTTTGATAACTTTCATGGATCATATAAGTACTATTTTGACATAGTCTTCCCACTAAAGCAACGTAAATTAAAACCAATCAGAAACAAAAGTTGAATTACTAGGGGTATAAAACTCTCCAGTGCAAGGAAAAGATTTCTACATCCATACAAAAATAAATAAATAAATAAATAAATATATATATATATATATATATATATATATATATATATATATATATATATCATTAGAAATGCAAAATTATATCAAAGAATACAGTAAGATCTACCACAAATTTATTAAAGAGGCAAAGAAAAGGGGAAATGATGAATATATCCACAAATCAAAGAACAAAACACGGGCCGCATGGAACATCATCAGATCTGAAACACATACAAAACTAGTGGCAAAAAATATAAACTTAAAGCTGGAAAACAAACAAGTATCTGATGCTACCTCTGTAGCTAATATCTTCAATGAGTACTTTGGAAAAACTGCAAATGATCTTATCCAAAGCAACTTTCAGAATACTAATATGCACTACACTGAGAACTGTAAACTTCCCATGGGGTCTATGTTTCTCAATCAGGTCACACAGAGTAAGCTCATACTGGCAATGAGCTCATTAAAGAAACTTTCATGTGGTTTTGATGAGATTCCAGATTGTATTATAAACCAAACAAGATATCATATTGTAGAACCTCTGAAGCATACTGTTAATCACTCCTTTTCCACAGGCACCTTTCCAAATCTTCCAAAGATTGCAAAGGTAACCCCCTTGCACAAAAAGGGAGCAACAGACAATGTTAACAATTACAGACCTGTAGCACAGCTTAGTTGCTTCTCAAAGATCTTTGAGAAGCTCTTTTATAATAGGTTGCTAGAGTTTGTTAACAAAAACTTATTGCTGTCAAATCATCAGCATGGCTTTCGGAAATCTAGATCCACAACCACAGCAGTCTATGAATATTTGCACTCCATTCAAAAAGCTGTAGATGGAAAGGAAATGGCTACTGGAATATTCTTGGACCTATCCAAAGCATTTGATATTTTAAATCATGGTATCCTACTATTTAAGTTGGAAAGAAAGGGAATTAGAGGTATTCCAAATGAATGGATTAGATCATATCTTACCAGCCGACAAAAACTTGTTCTCAAACAAGACACAATAACTGAAAACATTTCAAGAAGAACAACATACACATCAGAAAAAAAAACCATCAAATATGGTGTGCCACAAGGATCAACATTAGGTCCTATCCTCTTTCTTTTGTTTATTGATGACCTGAATGACACTGTCCATGCCGAACAGAAATCTTTATTTGCAGATGATACTAGTATTTTGATTACAGAGTCAGACAAAAAAGAGCTCCAGTTAACTACAGATCACTGTTGGAACTAACACACTGGTTTGAAGAAAATAAACTTACAATTAACACTGGGAAACGGTGGCCATGAACATTCATATATCCCACTATAAAAAACAAAATGAACACACATTGAAAATAATCAACAAAATTTTAAAATTAGTTGATGATGTTAAGTTCCTAGAAACATATCTGCAGTGTGATCTCAAGTGGAATACACACATTAAAGCTCTTACAACCAAGCTATCGTCAATCTGTTACATGCTAAGCACAAGCTGCAATAGAGGAATAGTAATACAGACATATCATGCACATTTCCAGTCAGCAATCCGATATGGAATAATATTTTGGGGGAATGCTTCTTGTAGTCAATCTGTTTTCAAAACCCAGAAACAAACTATCAGAACCATCTGCAACATAAAGAGGCAAGGTTCATGTCGCTCTCTTTTTCCTACTCTAAAGATACTGAACCTTCCATGCCTATCAGCTGAACAGCTCTGTGCACAAATACACAACAAGAAAAGGCAATAACATTCATGTCTCATACGCCAGAACATCAGCCTACCAGAAGAGTGTCCTTCATAGAGGCTCACAATTGTATAACCACCTTCCTAACAACATCAAGTTGGTAAAGCAAGACAGCTTGTTCAAAAAAAAGATGAAGCCATTTCTGATGGACCACAGTTTCTAGTCTGTAATTGAATACCTCTCAGAAAGAAACAGAATTTTATAATGTTAAATTAATAAACAATTTATGGGAATTATTTGTTTATTAAAGTGTACTAGTTGTACATGTGACATTATATTAATGTAGATATTTGTAATCCACAGCATTGTATTGATCTTATATATCTGTGTGTGTGTGTGTGTGTGTGTGTGTGTATGTGTGTGTGTGTGTGTGTGTGTGTGTGTATGTAATTTTTAACTTTCTGTATCACTTATTGACCTGTCCTATATCTGTACAAGATGTCACAGGACCAAAACTAAATAAATAAATAAATAGATCATTGTGGATTAATATGTTTAAATGATCTTCATCAAATCTTGAAGGTCTTCCTGAATGCAGAAAGTAAAATGGCACAAATCTTTCTGACTGCCTCTGCTGCTGTCACTCCTCCATTGAACTCAAACAGAAGAGGATCTGCATCTACATCTACATCTACATGATTACTCTGCAATTCACATTTAAGTGCTTGGCAGAGGGTTCATCGAACCACAATCATACTATATCCCTACCATTCCACTCCCGAACAGCGCGCGGGAAAAACGAACACCTAAACCTTTCTATTCGAGCTCTGATTTATCTTATTTTATTTTGATGATCATTCCTACCTGTGTAGGCTGGGCTCAACAAAATATTTTCGCATTCTGACGAGAAAGTTGGTGACTGAAATTTCGTAAATAGATCTCACCGCGACGAAAAACGTCATTGCTTTAATGACTTCCATCCCAACTCGCGTATCATGTCTGCCACACTCTCTCCCCTATTACGTGATAATACAAAACAAGCTGCCCTTTTTTGTACCCTTTCGATGTCTCCCATCAATCCCACCTGGTAAGGATCCCACACCGCGCAGCAATATTCTAACAGAGGACGAACGAGTGCAGTGTAAGCTGTCTCTTTAGTGGACTTGTTGCATCTTCTAAGTGCCCTGCCAATGAAACGCAACCTTTAGCTCGCCTTCCCCACAGTATTATCTATGTGGTCTTTCCAACTGAAGTTGTTCGTAGTTTTTACGCCCAGGTACTTAGTTGAATTGACAGCCTTGAGAATTGTACTATTTATCAAGTAATCAAATTCCAACGGATTTCTTTTGAAACTCATGTGGATCACCTCACACTTATCGTTATTTAGCGTCAACTGCCACCTGCCACACCATACAGCAATCTTTTCTAAATCGCTTTGCAACTGATACTGGTCTTCAGATGACCTTACTAGATGGTAAATTACAGCATCATCTGCGAACAATCTAAGAGAACTGCTCAGATTATCACCCAGGCCATTTATATAGACCAGGAACAGCAGAGGTCCCAGGACGCTTCCCTGGGGAACACCTGATATCACTTCAGTTTTACTCGATGATTTGCCGCCTATTACTACGAACTGTGACCTTCCTGACAGGAATGCACGAATCCAGTCGCACAACTGAGACGATACCCCACAGGCCCTCAGCTTGATTAGAAGTCGCTTGTGAGGAACGGTGTCAAAAGCTTTCCGGAAATTTAGAAATACGAACTCAACTTGAGATCCCCTGTCGATAGCGGCCATTACTTTGTGTGAATAAAGAGCTAGCTGCGTTGCACAAGAACGATGTTTCCTGAAACCATTCTGATTACGTATCAATAGATTGTTTCCTTTGAGGTGATTCATAATGTTTGAATACAGTATATGCTCCAAAACCCTACTGCAAACCGACGTCAATGATATAGGTCTGTAGTTCGATGGATTACTCCTACTACCCTTAATAAACACTGGTGCGACCTGCGCAATTTTCCAATCTGTAGGTACAGATATATCAGTGAGTGAGCGGTTGTATATGATTGCTAAGTAGGGAGCTATTGTATCAGCGTAATCTGAAAGGAACCTAATCGTTATACAATCTGGACCTGAAGACTTGCTCGTATCAAGCGATTTGAGTTGCTTCGCAACCCCTAAGAAACTCATGCTAGCAGCTGTTCGTGTTGCAAATTCTGGAATATTCCATTCATCTTCCCTGGTGAAGGAATTTCGGAAAACTGTGTTCAATAACTCCGCTTTAGAGACACAGTCGTCGGTAACAGTACCATCGGCACTGGGCAGCGAAGGTATTGACTGCGTCTTGCCGCTTGTGTACTTTACATACGACCAGAATTTCTTCGGATTTTCTACCAAATTTCGAGACAATGTTTCGTTGTGGAACCTATTAAAGACATCTCGCATTGAAGTCCGTGCCAAATTTTGTGCGTCTGTAAATTTTAGCCAATCTTCAGGATTTCGCGTTCTTCTGAACTTCGCATGCTTTTTCTGTTGCCTCTACAACAGCGTTCGGACCTGTTTTGTGTACCATGGGGGATCAGTTCCATCTCTTACCAATTTATGAGGTATGAATCTCTCAATTGCTCTTGCTACTATAACTTTGAATTCGAGCCACAATGTTCTGATTTTGCCACTTGGCACTCCATTTTCTAGCATCCAAAGCTCCACTCACTATCTCCAAATGACTGAAAGATAATGTATAAACTCAAATAGCAACAGTGAATTCCACATAAAAAATGACAGTTGATAAATTAACCCATAGCAACCGCAATACCAACTTGTAAAATGAAAAATTATACAACAACCTAATATTTATCAATTAGGAAAAAACTGACATCAATTGCACTTGTCAACAAAACAATTCTTTTTGTTGCAGAAAATTACATGCTTTTCAGGAAGATAATTCACCCCTGAATCCAGATCTAATTTAAGAACTTCTTTTCCTATAATAGTGGTTTTTTTATAACAAGACTTCCAAATCCAAACACAAAGCAATGAAAGAAATAAGTAAGAAGGACTAGTTACTATTCGCCATATAGCGAAGATGCTGAGTCGCTTGCCTACGTGCGAATCAGCATCTCCGCTATATGGTGAGTAGTAACTTTCCATCTCATAATATTGTTGCATTCCATCCTGGATTTTCCATTGTTTGATAAGAAGGACTAGTAGTAGTCACACATCAAAACACGAAAATGTTCAACACATTTCTTAATTTGTGGCACCATTAATATTTCTACGCTTAATTTTGGTTCACTGATCCTTGGAACTTTTCTCACAATTACTTGACTTCATGTTAAGTTTTGTCCATGGCTTTCACCAAGTTTTGATGAGACACAACTTAATGTGTAGTGGTGGAAGATACTCATTTTTGGAATTTGCAAGTTGAGTGTTCACCACAGCCAGCAATTCATTCTGAGAAGAACATTTTTCTTTTCCCATAATAGAGTTTTTACCGTTTCTACTGTCCTATTTGCATAGAAAACAGCAGTGCTTTCTACCCAAGCCCATGCTGAGATGAACTGCAGTTACTGTGATGTCTCCACATATACACCATTTGTATTTCTGATAGTGGATAAGTGTGACTTGCATTTAAAGGTTTTATGTGTCTTCATATTAAATGCAAGAGCATTCCGAACAGAAAGAAATTTGTGCTCATTGTGGAGGAGGACTATTTTCAGGCTAACTCTGGTGAAATCTATGAACATTTACACTGAAATAATGGCCAACAGTTTTCATACTGGACTAAATATCTTTCCAGAAAGCCATTCACCTCTCTTTGAGAAATAATCAGAAAAAAACAGTGCAGTGTGCATTAAAACACTTCCTTACCATAAAAATGAAGATTCCATTCTTTAAATTGTGAAGTTTCAAGCTCAGCCTGTTAGTTGAACATATTTAAATCACATACAAGATCACTGAAATCTTAAAAAGTATGCTTCTCTTGATTTATAGTGACCTTGAAATGTTGGGTTGGCATGCATCTCTCCTCCACTGTTACAGTCAGCTCTTGTTAACTGTATCTGATATGCTAAAGTAACTCTACTCGAGCTCAAAGTAGTTGCCAGTTTGTTAAATCTTGTGCCTTAAATTTGTACTTTGGAATGTCCCTATTTGGAAGGATCTTTGCAAATATTGTGTTACTGCAGAGAAAGCTGTCTTCCTCAGACTGTGTACAGAATATAGCAAAGAAATTTGGTCATTATGTAAGTGGTGATTAAAAAGTTCCTCTTAGAAGGCCCTACAGTCCAGAATTGGTTTGCCAATCAGACAAAATCACTGTGAGCATTGAGGCAATCACCCCACAGACTAGACAGATTGAAGGTACTCATTTGGTAAAAGGACTTGTCCTGCTGTATGAAGTCTTTAACTGCCTGCTACACATCCTCATCTGACAGGAATTGTCAACCCTTCCAGTCTTTTTTTAAGGGATCAGTGGTGTGACAATCATATGGGGAGAGGTTAGACCATCCGGCAGGTGCTTGAGTGTGTCTGACTTGAATTGGCATAACTTCTGCCTTATGTCATTTGTTATATGGGAGCATCTTGTGTCGAAGGGAGACCAGCATGGAACATGACACACCATTCCACAACAGTGGTTTTCAGCACTCAACTAATACTGTATTCAGACATTACAGGATTGTCTTTCGTACTCATCTGAAATGTTTTACATTTTTGTACCTTTAGAGCTAACTGCAATTCATCACACCAACTGGGAATTCTATTAAGATGATCCTGTATTCTGCTACAGTCACATGATGATGACACTTTCCTATACACTACAGCTTCATCAGCAAACAACTGCAGATTGCTGCTCACCCTATCCATCAGATCATTTATGTATACAGAAAACAACAGCAGTCCTGTCACACTTCTCCGGGGATCCAATGATGATACCCTTGTCTCTGATGAACTCTCGCAGTTGAGCACAGTGTACTAGCACAGTGTATCCGCATGATTCTCCTGCATGAATGATTTTTAAATATGAAATTTAAAACTTAATCTTTCCTTTTGCTACCTTCTATTGCAACACCAAACTGATCAACGTGCGACTGATAGCAGTTTTCAACCTGCTTAGTAATTTTATATAGAACTACAATGTTCTCAGGTTCTAGGCAACACCTTTCACTAATGTATGACACTGAAAGTTGTATGCTTTGCACATCAGTCTTTTTATAGGCACAAGAATTTCTCATAACTTTTGCCTGTCAGTATTTCCATGTCCCCTTTTTGAACCAAGAGTGCAACAATCTCTGCTTCTTCAGCAATTTCTTAATTTTGTTCTTAAGACACAGTAGGTCTTTTCTGTCCTTAATACTCTTACTCAACACATACTTCTACAGAGCATGATTTATGATCAGTTTGAACATTGCTTTCATTTGCCTATGCCTATCATATTTGAAAAATGATACCCATTCATTGTCTAAGTAGGATGCTAGTAGCTGCTAATCTGCTCTTTCCAACACAAAAAGTCTCCCAGCCTTTTTGACAAATTTATGAACTTTGTCAACTGATGTCACTATGATGGCATTATGATCACTAATCCCTGTCTCCATGCTGAAACTGTTGATAACGCCAGTATACATCATAGGGTAACAGTTACAAGGAACACTGGTACTCTTCACGCAAATGACATGGGACTTGATCCACATAATTAGGCAAAAAGAAGTGATTCTTGCACAGGTTATAATGTAACTATTAAAATGTAACTAATATTGGGTTAAGCGTTTATATATAGGAGTTTTTGTGTACTCATCCTTTCTGTAGTTCTGTAGCAGCTGAAGCCCTAATTTCTCAGTAACTGAAAAAAATTTTATTGTATTGTATTGTATTTTTATTGATCCAGGCAATCATAGTATTGTACAGCTGTACATATGATATTGGATAGGTCAAGAGAGCTATTTACAGTAATTTTAACTTCAGAAAAGTTAAAATTAAAAATCATCTTGTAATATGTCATTTTAAATACATTTATTATACCTTCAAAGCATAGTTAAAGCATTATTATAAAGGCAAACAATACTTACAATACAAAAGGAGCAGCTACATGCTCACTGCTCAAAACCCAAAATCAGACTGACTCTCTCTGCCAACATGGCAGTTACTATTTACAGTTTCTTAACAATACTGAACAATCCTCGGCATTGTTTGAAATCATTTTTCATTAATTAACAATTAAAATTTCCATTTAAAAAACTGAAAATACATATATAAACGTATGTCTGCTCAGAACAGTAAGTACACTATGATATTAGTACATGTCTGTTATTTCATTTGAAAATAAACTCTCAAATAAGGAATTACAATAATACATTTATATTTTCTATTTATTACTGGAGATTCCCTTCATGGAAATTATTCCCTTCATTTACAGAACTTCTACACTTTGAACTGAAATAGATTAAACAGTTATTTTCTCAGTTATAAGTTGTTCTAGACGATTTACATATTTTGTTTACATGTGTGATCCTGAATTAGACTGGGAAATGTTCATTTTAAATAGGCCTCAATGGGCTGTTACATTTCAAGGTACAGATCAGCTACTTGAGGACTTCTTGCAGAAGTCTGTTTCATAAGTTACAAATATTAACACTTACCTCTCAATTCATATTTTCTTTGATGATTTTTGTTTCTAACAACCTATCTCTTTTTAAAACTAATAGTGAATGTCATGATCATAATACTAGGTCTAAAAATGATCTACACAGGGATCTGAAACATTTAAGTCTTGTTCAGAAAGGTGTTCATTATTCAGCCACAAAAATTTTCAACTCCCTTCCATCAGGTATTAAAGATCACATTAATGTCTTACCTACTTTTAAATGTAAATTGAGAGAATACCTAATGGTAAATTCCTTCTATTCTCTTGATGAGTATCTACAGATAAAGCAATGATTTTTTATACTGATAAAAATTTGTTTGCTATAGATCACATTAACTGTTTAATTTGGAAAATGTACTATATTTCCTTTTTAGGTATTGTTTTATATTACTTGAGCTATACCTTTGATTTGATTTTAACCTACAAACTTATTCATAATCTTATGGTACATTTTTGTCATTTTATATATGGGTATTATTTGTTTAATTTGGAAAATGTACTATATTTCCTTTTTAGGTATTGTTTTATATTACTTGAGCTATACCTTGATTTGATTTTAACCTACAAACTTATTCATAATCTTATGGTACATTTTTGTCATTTTATATATGTGTATTATATCCGTTGTATGTAATCATGACTCATTCCACATCCTTGTGATTTATCACAATACGGATTAATGGAATACGAAATAAATAAAAAAAAAAAAATAAAAAAAAAAGTGTTTTAAATTAAACAAGAATTTTAAAAGTCAGTGTTCTCAGTGTTTTCCCATTATATAAAATGTGGTCAAAAAGTAATGGGAATTTTGTAATTTTGCAAGCTTTATACATCTGATTTGCAATATGACAATGGAAAATCCAGGATAGAATGTAACAATACAATGAAAAGGATAGTTGCTACCCACAATATAGGGGAGATGCTGAGTCACAGATAGGCACAACAAAAAGACTATCAGAAAATGAGCTTTCGACCAACGAGGCCTTCATCAGAGATAGAACACACACACACACACACACACACACACACACACACACACACACACACACACACACACACACACATATGCAAATGCAACTCGCAAATGCAACTCATACACACATGACTGCAGTCTCAGGCTGCTGAGGCCTATCTGCCCATGTACAACTCAACATCTCCACTATATGGTGAGTAGAAACTGTCCTTTTCATTATATTGATTTTCAGTAGGAGTAAGACAAGTGGTATAAATGTTTGAAAGAAGGTCAAGAAGATGATGATAGAATGACTGCCCAGGACACCCTAGCACATCAATTACTGCCAAAAAGGTGGAAAAAGTGAAGAGAATGGTTCTGGAAAATCATTAGATCACCATCAGAGTGGTTTCTGATGATGTAGGCATATCCTTTGACTCATGAGATGCTATTTTTTGGATGTTCTGGGCATGAAATGTGTAGCAGCAAAGTTTATTCTGAAAATGTTGAATTTTGACAAAAAAGAGTGCATAGACATCACGCAGAAATTGATCAATGAAATCGACAATGATCCAGAACTTCTAAGGAAGGTTATAGCAGGTGACAAAACATGGGTATATGAGTATAACATCAAAACCAAGGCCCATTCATCGTAATGGAAACTGCCTGAAGAGCCAAGACTAAAAAAAAGTTGGGTAAGTTCTATCACATGCAAAGGTTCTTCTCGCTGTTTGCTTTGATTACAGTGGTACAGGGCCTTGTGAGTTCCTGTCTTATGGTCATATAGTCAGGAGTATGCTATGGTAGGAGTACTATCTGGAAGTCATGCACTGTTTGCGTGAAGGAATCCAAAGAAAATGAGCAGAACTGTGGCAAAACCATTTGTGGATATTGCATCACGATAATGCTTCCACTCACATTCAATGTTTGTACATGATTTTTTGGAAAAAACAGAACTGTTATGTTGCCTCAGCTACTGTATTTGCTGCACATGGGCCTCTGTGACTTCTTTCTATTCATGAGGCTGGAGAGAACCATGAAAGAAGGTCATTTTGCTACCACTGATGAGATAAAAACAGAATCACTGAAGGAGTTGAACATCGTAACAAAGAGTGAGTTCTAGAAGTGCTTCCAAGATTGGACAAAGCACTGTTACAAGTGTATTGCATCTTAGAGGGCTAACTCTGAAGGGGTCAAAATTGATGTTGATGAATAAATGAAGATTCTTTAAGGAAAACAGAAATACCTATTATTTTGTGATCCCACCTCGTATGGAGTACTTTCAGGGGAATGCGGGGGTAGTAGAATAAATGACCAGCCAGACAGGTTGGTCATGGAAGATGTTTGGTAATAGGCCAATGTGGCCAGACCACCCACACCCCAGCAGCCAGAGATAGTGGCCATATGTATCACACCCAAATACACACACACACACACACACACACACACACACACACACACACACACACACACATAAATAGAGCACCAAAACATTATATTACACCTAAACACTCACACACACACTAACTCTGAAGGGGTCAAAGTTGATGATGATGAATAAATGAAGATTCTTCAAGGAAAACAGAAATACCCATTATACCTATTACTTTGTGATCACACCTCATATGGAGTACAATCAGGTGAATGCGGGGGTAGTAGAATAAATGTCCAGCCAGTCAGGTTGGTCATGGAAGATGTTGTTTGGTAATAGGCCAATGTGGCCAGACCACCCACACCCCAGCAGCCAGAGATAGTGGCCATATGTATCACACCCAAATACACACACACACACACACACACACACACACACACGCAAATGCATACATGAACAGATCACAGATAGTTCAATAATTACACTCGTAAGTTTGGCAATACCATTCGATCTTTGGAAAAAACATTTGACAGTCGGTAACAGAAACCAAAACATTACGTTGAAACAAGCGTTCAGTTAATAGTGCTGTGGAATGTGGGGAAAAACCACAAATTGGCATTCATAAGAAGAAGAACAACACTAAAAATGCAACAAGAGTGTAATATGTGAGAAATTGTCCTCACAACCTGTAAGTACAGTTCAAAACATTACTACTTAATAGGAAATATCAACCACCAGAACTGTTTATAACCTCTAGGTACAGTGACAAAAATGTAAATCAAATAACAAACATATTTACATATTCCAGGCCACTGATGATGTCTTGCAGAAAATAAAGGCGAAACGCGTATGGCATTAAAACTGTGTTCTATTCAGTTGCTGTCAGACGGTCCGTAAGTAAAAATTATCAATATACTGTAATAAGACACGTCAAGCTGCGGACAAATATATAGCTTTAGACCACTGCCTTCATCACACACATACAAGCGAGCACATCTCATGCACATGGAATACCAACTCCAGCATCTTGGGGTGGAATCTGGCTTTCTTGTGTGTACGTGCGATCGGTGTGTGTGTGTGTGTGTGTGTGTGTGTGTGTGTGTGTGTGTGTGTGTGTGTGTGTTTACTGATGAAGACTGTGGCTGAAAGCAATATGTGAGCGTCTTTTAATTGTGCCTGTCTGCAACTTGACATGTCTTCTTTTTAGTAAGTAGCAATCTGTCTTTTCCTACATTGTTGAGTGCGTGCTTAAGGACGGAATTTTGTATCGAAGCTTAATTGTTTAGCAATCTTTTCACTGTGTCTGTCTGTGACTCAACACCTCATCTTTGTGGTGACTAGCAATCTATCCTTTTCATAATATCGTTAGATTTAGAAATCCTCATTGTTCACTGGATTAAATTTTCAACAGAAGAATTCTATGAAAGTTGAAACATGTGTAAACTGCCTCAAGTACAATATGACGGAAGTCAGAACAGGCAGAATCAATGCTGTTTTCCTGTGGGATGTTGCTATGCAACACACATTAAGAGTAATACACTATATTTACACAATACCAAATAAAAAAAGATAATTTTGAAACTATTACTTAGCTTCGGAGTTGTACACAATTGGAAACTGTATTTCACAGGCATAATGTTAGGATTAGATTAGAAGATAAAATTAAGTTCAAGTTTTTGAAGTTAGTAAAAAAAATCCAGGAGAAGCTGGATGTCTGATTTCAGACATGTCCAGTAATTTCAATATTCAGAGAATGGCCAAAAGCACGCACACATGTCAGAAAGTTCAGAAGCAGTCTAACAGCACAGGGCATGAAGTGACAGCTAAGACTAGAAAATAATTCATTAAGATGACTCCGTGCTGACTTGTAGTTTTCAGTCATAATACTGGTTTGATACAACTCTACACTCTAGTTTATCCGGGTCAAGTGCCTTCAGCTCTGCGTAAGCACTGCAACCTGAGTCCATATGGACCAGCTTATTGTAATCAAGTCTTGATCTCCCTCTACAGTTTTTACCACCTGTACTGCCCACCAACACTAAAGTGACTATATCTTGATGTTGCAGGATGTACCCTATCAATTTTTTTATTGCTTCTCAGTACTACAACCAGAGCTTCTTCTGGATACGGGAGGGGGCAGGGGGGTGAGGGGGAGGGATAGCTGTATGCGAGGATGGCACCACTAGGGCATTGGTCTGGAGGAGGCCCCTGGCTTACCTTGCCATACTGATGTACATCAACTGAATCGAACTGCGCGTTCACTCTGTTCCCAGACAGGAGCACTTCTGGGAGACTGTTTGGAAATATGGCTGGCAAACATGAATGACCCTGATGGCTTCGATTACTGACAGCTCAATTGACTTAGGTTACTACTTATTGCCATGGCGTGCACAGCCACACAAATGCAATGGTCGGCTATCGCAGCAGAGTTAAGCGGCGAAAAATAAAAAATGTGATTATTTTTTGGGGTAATTCATCAACCAAGCAAAAGTTTTCCGGGCACAAAAACATGCAGTAAGAGTTATATGTGGTGTGAACTCAAGAGCATCCTGCAGAAGTCTGTTTAGGGAACTAGGGATACTGCCAACTGCTTCCCAATATATTTATTCTTTAATGAAATTTGTCATTAAAAATATACCACTTTTTCAAACCAACAGCTCAATTCATGGATCAGTACTAGAAATAAGAATAATCTTCACAAGGATTTAAAGTCACTTAGTCTTGTACAAAAAAGGTGTGCATTGTTCAGGAACACACATTTTCAATAACTTGCCAGCAGCTATAAAAAGTTTAACAACCAATGAAATTCAGTTTAAGAGAAGCCTGAAGGATTTATTGGTGGCCAACTCCTACTCCATTGATGAATTACTCAGTAGAACCAGCTGATTTGTTTGTATATATAAATAAGTACAATATAACTTCTGCACAATTTCAATGCAGTAATGTGTTCATTGTAAATAAGTGTGTGCGTGTGTGTGTGTGTGTGTGTGTGTGTGTGTGTGTGTGTGTGTAAGTACAATCTAACTTCTGCACCATTTCAGTGCAGTAATGTGTTCATTGTAAATAAGTATTATAGTAGTTGTATTACACATTTATTACCTTATAAATAAATTTAAAAATACTTTTTATTTTAAATTCAGTGCATTAGTATTTGTAAAATGATTCTTTCATACAGTGTTCATTAAAAAATGACGATCATTCCACTTGGGACCTGTGGAATGGTACATTAGCTTGTTTGTTTGAGTTGTAAATATTTGTCATGTATTGTTGTTTTTCTGGCATGTTCTACATCCCGGAGGACCTCCTCACTACGGATCAATTGGAATGAAAGTAAATCTGATCTAATCTAATCTAAAACCTATCCCTTACTCCTTCAAGTTTTACCATAAATCTCATTCCTCTCTGGTTTGATTCAGTTCTCCATAACAAGTTACTTGATCTACCCATCTAATCTTCAGCATTTTCTGTCAAACCGAATTTCAAAAGCTTCTAATTTCCTCTAGTCTGTGCTGTGTGTCGCCCACATTTCCCTTCCATATAATGCTATGACATGACAATTACTTTCAGAAAATATTTCCAAGCAGTGAAATTTTGACTTGTAATTTTCAGAAGTGCATTGCATATCATTTTTTTTAAAATCTAAATCCTTCAGTATCACCTGATTTAAGTTTTCTACATTCCACAGCTCTAATTTTAGTTTTGTTGATGTTCAGCTTACTAATTTTGTAACAAGGATATTATTTACTCTGTTCATCTGATGTTCCAAGTCCTTTGATGCTTCTGACAGAATTACAATGTTGTCTACAAACTATAAAGGTTTTGCTTCTTCTCCTTGAAATTAAATTCCTTTTCTTAATTTCTTCATGGTGCCCTTTATGGCTCACTTGTACATATTGAATACTATGAAGGACAGACTAGAACTCTGTCTCACTCCTTTCTCAACTACTGCCTCCCTTTGATATCTTTCGACTTTTGGAACTGCAGTCTGATTTCTTTACAAGTTGTACATAACTTTTTGCTCTTGGTGTTTTATTTCTGTTACTTCAGTATTTCAAAAAGTCATTCCAGTCAACATTATCAAAAGTGTCTCTAAGTACACAGTAAGTTGCAGGATTAGTATTGGTTCACATGTTTATCCAGAACCCAAACTGATCTTCCCCCATTCATTCCATACTTCTGTAAATAACTAATATCAATGTTTTTGAACTGTTATTAAACAGATAGTTTCATAATTCTCACTCACATCACTACCATCCTCTTATCATTGGGATTGTTACGGTCTTCGTGAAGTATGAGGATATTTTGTGTGTCCCAAAAATGTCCTATTCCAGGTGCAACTGTTTTCTCATGGTTAGCTCTCCCAATAACTTCAATAATTCTGAGGGAAGTTTTCTTCAAATTAGGTATTTCAGTGCTCTGTGAAATTCTTCTCACAGTATTACACATCTCTTACCTCATCTTCGTTTACTACTTCTTCCCATCCTTAATGCTGACTACAGGACTGTTTGCTCTGTATAGTCTTTCTATACATTCCTCTATGCCATAAAGAGACACCATCAAACTATCAACCAATTTTACTTTTGCCAGATGTC
This sequence comes from Schistocerca americana, assembly GCF_021461395.2. Classification (NCBI taxonomy): domain Eukaryota; kingdom Metazoa; phylum Arthropoda; class Insecta; order Orthoptera; family Acrididae; genus Schistocerca; species Schistocerca americana. The sequence continues at coordinate 212,222,507 of NC_060120.1, forward strand.
TCAAAAATATTTGAAAATATTGTGTTCAAGCATCTCCTTAAGCATCTGACTGCAAATAATATATCATCCAAGTCACAGTTTGGGTTTCTTAAGGGTTCTCATTTAGAGAAAGACATTTACACTTACAGTGGGAATGTATTTAATTCATTAGATAATAAATTAGAGGCTACTGACATTTTCTATGACTTGTCAAAGCCTTTGACTGTGTGAACCACACCATTCTCTTAAGTAAATTAGAATATTATGGTGTCACTGGCAATACTGCAAAATGGTTTGAGTGTTAATTAACTAACAGGAAACAAAGAGTATCATTGAGAAATACCTGTGCAGTAAGCAGTCAGTCTTCATCTGATTGGGAATTAATTACATGTGGTGTTCCTCAAGGTTCCATCTTGGGTCTGTTGCTTGCATTTGCAGTGAAAATGTCAGATATAGGAGATATAAATATAAAAAAACTTGCATACTTTGCTTACTTTCATTCTATTATGTCATAAGGGATAATATTCTGAAGTAATTCATCAAACCAAAAAAAGCTTTTAGTTTGCAAAAGTGTGTTATAAAAAGCATTTATGGTATAAATTCAAGAACATCATGTACAAACCTTTTGAAGGAACTTTGTAGTCCAAGCACTGCTTCTCAATATATTTATTCCTTAATGAAATTTGCTGCAAGTAATATATCTTTATTTCCAACCAATATCGCAATACATAGTATCAATACTAGGAATAAGAACAATCTGCATAAAGACCTAAAATCACTTACCTTGGTTAAAGAAGGGGGCAGATACTCAGGAACACACATTTTCAATAAATTGCCAGCAACCATTAAAACCTTGGTTTCAGATAAAGCACAGTTTATACTGAGTTTGAAAGACTTTTTGACAGGCAATTCCTACTCTGTAGATGAATATCTTAAGAGGGACTGTTACACCTACTTCAGTAAAAATGTGTGTTAGATTTCAGTTTTGACAGCACTTTGTCACAACAGTCAAGATTAGGTATTTTGTGTATGATAAATTTATTAAAAGTGCATAACAATGTTTCATTCTGACAGCTTATTAATTCTATAAATATTAGCAGTTCCAGTTTACTGTGATGTAATCATTACGGAGTACCACAGGGATCTAAATTGGGACCACTTCTTTTCCTGGTACACATAAATGACTTACCAGGAAATATAGATGTAAAGGCATGTATGTATGCAGATGACACAACTTTTCAATCTGTAAACCATGTACTTGATAACAATGAATTGGCAAAAGAAAATGCAACATCATGGTTTATTGCCAATGGTCTGCTATTAAATGAGGAAAAGACCCAGAATATCTGGTTCAGTCTATCAAAGACTACAAAAACAGAAAAACAAAAGGCAAAGTTTTTAGGTATTGTACTTGACAACAGTCTAATATGGAACTCTCATGTTGATCACATAGTGGTTAGGTTGTCAAGAGTTATATGTTTGTTGAAGAGACTGATGTGTTGTGTGACATTTCAGTACATAAGGACAGCGTACTTTGCCTTTTTTCAATCTGGTTTAAGGTATGGGTTAATACTCTGGGGAAACAGCAGAAAAATAAATGAAATTATGGTGATCCAGAAGAAAGCAATCAGAGTGATGGCTAAGGTAGATAATAGAACACATTGTAAACCATTGTTCATTAAATATAGAATTTTGACAGTTATTAATTTATATATTCTTGACAGTGTTAACTACATACTTGCTGAACTACCTAATTTAAGTGTAACAAATGAAAGGCATGACTACTATACAAGAACGTGCACTTCTCTGCTGTTGCCACAAAATAGATTAGCTAAAACTAACAATAGTCATAAGTATACGGCAATTAAAGTATATAACAAATTGTCTAACATTGGGTCATTCAAGCCTGACAAATTATTTAAAGACAATGTTCATAACTTCTTGTAAACTAATCCATTCTATTCATTAGAAGAATTTTTAGAAATGTCCAATATCAACTTAAATATGTAAAAATTTATTTTGTAACATTAATAGGTTAAGTGAACTGACGAAGTCTATTGCATGTAATAATGCTGAATGACCAATAAAGAATCTGAATCTGAATCTGAATCTGAATATTTTGACAATCTCCTGACACATGACCATGGTGGTAAGTATTATATTCAAATGTTTTGTGCTTTTTATGTTATACTTTTTGACATATTCCACTTTCATGAGAATCATCTCAATTTTTGGTCTATGGAACTAACACTTAATCTAATCTAATCTAATATTTAGCCTTTCCTTCTTTGCTTGGTACTGATTTGTCATCTGACTTCTTGATAATCATACAGCTGCTTCTCTTTTCTCCAAATGTCTCTTTCAGCTTCCCATAAATGGTATCTATCATCCCTCTACATACACCTGCTTCTGCAGCCTTGAATTTGTCTTATAACCATTCCTGCTTAGTCATTCAGCATTTTTGTCAATCTCATTTTTACCCATCTGCATCCCCTTTCACCAGCTTCAATTGCTGTATGTTGATATTTTCTCCTTTCATCAATTAGATTCAATATCTTGTTTGTTATACAAGGATTTCTGCTAGGCCTTGACTTTTTGCATTATAGTATTTGATCTTCTGCTGCCCTAATTATTTCTTCTCTCAAAGCCTTCCATTCATCTTTTATTATATTCCTTTCCCTCATTTGAAACAACTGAAAATTCAGATGGGATTATCAGTAGTGTAAGACTGCTGCTTACTGTAAAGATGACACATTAATTTGCAGGCATGCTCAACTAAAAGACCCACCTTAGCTAGCTGTCAGCCACAGCCTTCATCAGAAGGAGTAACACACATACATTCATTCACACAAGTGTGCATGCCTCATGCACACATGGCTGCCATCTCCAACAGCTCAGACCAGAATGCAACTGTCATGTAGAATGGAAGCAGCAATCTGGAGGGGGCAAAGGTGAGGAAGGGATAGCAGTGTACAGGTGAGGAAAGAGAAAAGTGCTTTATGGCAGAGTGTGCAGGAACTAGACTGCGAATAGGTGGAGTTTCAGAAGGGTCTGGAGCAGGGAAGGGGGGAGTGGGGGGACAAGGACAAGGAGTGAAAAAGAAGAGGAGTGAGAAAAGATGGCCAGGTGCTTCGGCTGAGGGCAACAAACATAGAGGGTGAGAGATGAAAATACGGAGGAGATGATCAGACAGAGAGGGTGAAGAGTGTTGGGTGGAGGGTGTGGAGAAAATATGCTACTGTGGGTTGAGGTGAGGATAACACTGGGAGTGGAGAATGTGTTTTAAGGATAACTCCCATCTCTGCAGTTCATAAAATCTGGTGGTGGTGGTGGGGAGGATCCAGATGGTTCGGGTAATGTAGCAGCCACTGAATTAAAACGTGTTATGTTCAGCTGCATGTGGTGCCACAGAGTGGTCTACTGTGCTCTTTGATGTAGTTTGGTGGTGGCCTTTCATCCTGTTTGACAGCTGGCTGGTAATCGCACCAATATAAAAAGCTTGCAGTATAATGATTGCAGCAGAGCTGGTGTATGACATTTCCCCCATTTCAACCAGTCATTGCCTAATTCTCTTTCTTGTAACCCTCAATAATGTCTGATTCTTTCATTTTATTCAATAACGTCTGATTTTTTCATTTTATTCAAGTCCCATCTCCCAAATTTACTACCTTTCTCCAATTTCTTCAATTTTGATTTGCATTTCATAACCAATCAATTATGGTTAGAGTCAACAGCTGCCCCTGGAAATGTTTTAAACCTCTGTCTTTCCATTATATAATCTATCCAAAATCTTTCAGTGTGTCCTGATCTCTATCACAGATATTCTGAAACCAAACATTAATAATTATTAAATTGAAAAATTTCGCAACACAGTTTCCATTTTCTTTCCTTTTTTCCACACCATGTACGCCTATTTTCCTGACTATCAAATTCCAGTCCCTCCATAACAATTGAATTTTTGATATAATTAAATTTTCCTTTATTGCAATTACATTTTTGTCTCCATTATTGATTTTTATATTTCCTGTTATCTCATCATACCTCCTTTCATCTTTTCACCATCATACCATGAAGAAATTATCCAAATTAGGCAGAAATCCATAGTGTGATGTACACTTTTTGACATAAAATCTGGCCAGTGACTGGCAGCTGCAGAGTCAAAGTGCGTGCCAATCCTGACATGGAACAAATATCGTGGCGACACTGACAGGTCTCTAAGTCTGGTTATCTGCATGATCTGCAACACTGTAAGTTGAGGCAATTCGTGGAGGAAGTCTTGTCTTCTGTTAGAGATGTTATGCTACATCTAGATCCGTGGTCTAAAGGTAAACTGCGTGTCATCTGAATGCAACGTTGTCTAAATTTTTATATCACCTTTCATCTGAATGCTGAAGGCCTTAGTGTAATGGTAGCACAGCTACTATGTATTTCACTTTCTGATGCTCCAGTAATAACACTTTCATCCAATAATATTTCTTGTCTCTCAATGCCACATGCACCAAAGCGCTCTGGGTCCTATTTGCTAGCAACCAGCAATAGCAGTGACTGCAGCACTGTGCTCCTTTGTACTTTGTTGAAAGCATCAGCTACCAATCATCACTTTGGAAAATATAAAATACTTTACTTTTGTTGAGTGATGCTCGATATAAAAAGGGGCAGATGGCCAATTTTAATATGATGACATTGTACTACACTAATATGCAAGACATGAGTATGGCTTGAAATTAATTCATTAGTTTATCATCCAGTCAGAATACCTCACTATATTGTTCAACTAACAACCATTGATATAGCAGATCCAAATAATGCATCAACATATCAATCATAAGTTTTCTCAATAACACACAAATTATTGAAAAAATACACACGCAGTTGAAAATTCATCATTAACTGACATTAACAAGAAACTAGCCAACAGGCACAAAATTACTCACTCCCCATACCAGCATTAATCTCATAAGCATGAGAAATGGATTTAATGAAACCTTCAGAATGTAACAATTTTCAAATTGGAAAGTTAATAATTAACATCAGTGCATTAGAAAGACTCTGTTAGAAAACCATCATATCAAGCACTCAGCAATAATTGTACATTACGATCAACACTTTCAAATGCACTGCCTTCAAGAGTCCATGACAGGCAAATAACATGGGTGCATTAAAATGATTCCATCAAATACATAATCACCTTGAGTACTTCATGAATTAGACTTTCCAGAACAAGCATACACCAAAACTGTACCCTAATGTTTATAGGACAAAACATATCTTGCCTTATTCTTGGTGTGGCGACAAGAGGCCAAGTTCCTCACACAGTCACAACATGTCTGCATCAGTCACGTCTTCTGACATGTCTTACCTTTCCACTATGACATGCATCTGCCACTTACAAGTCTGGAGGATGACTGATTACCCCACTGGATAAATGACATCAGTTCAGCTGGGGCTAATCCACACTTCTGAGTACAAGCTTCAGATACAGTTCTTGGAGCTGTTTTGCCAAACCACCAGGACTAATAGACAGCTTGGGCATGTGATTCCATAGACCAGCAGTACTGGCACGCTGCACAATCAACAGTCCACCCATGTTTGCTGTCACATGGTAACTGTCCACCTCCAACCTGGCTGTCACTCACCACTCCACTCATCACCATGCCCTCAAGCGCCTGTCAGTGCCACATGACCTTGTTGCGCCATTGGGTGTTGCAGACCATGAATTCCATCATTACAGAAGGAGGAAGATAGAAAATAGGCAGCACCAGTACCAAAAAGGCATACCTTTTAGAAGCAATTCTTCATGAAACTTTTTTGTTAGGAACTCATATGTTTTGTCAAGTCACAGATCTTATGAAGGCAAATGTATGCAATAAACTGTGTGAATACTTTGCAGTGCAACATCTGTAGCAACACAGGGACAATCGACATTTAAAGGCCCAAATACCGATTCATGGAGAACTTAACACTGCTTGAAAGTGATGTTTATTGCTTTCAATTAGATTTAAACCAACAAAACCATCCATTTGGTAAGCTACCCAGAATTTAAGGGAATTGCTGACACCAGTCTCAGGAAATGTTTACAGGGGTGCAAAATTGCTATTACACAGATTTAGCTCAGAAATACTATATACACTTCATAACTACTTCCCAGATATATGGGTCATCCATGACAACCTGTGACGTTTGCCCGCTTCAGTATCTAGTTGCTGGTCCTTTGTGTCGATGTACTGTGTTGCTATACTGGCTGAAAAATGGAGGGTGGAAGTCAAACACTGAGTACTTTAAACGATGTAGCTGACAGGTGCACATTTATGTTACACAGTTCTTTACTTTCACTGTTCACAAGCACCCCTCCACCTGCCCCCCCCCCCCCACCCCCCGCCCAAATAATACACAGTTACACTCCTGGAAATTGAAATAAGAACACTGTGAATTCATTGTCCCAGGAAGGGGAAACTTTATTGACACATTCCTGGGGTCAGATACATCACATGATCACACTGACAGAACCACAGGCACATAGACACAGGCAACAGAGCATGCACAATGTCGGCACTAGTACAGTGTATATCCACCTTTCGCAGCAATGCAGGCTGCTATTCTCCCATGGAGACGATCGTAGAGATGCTGGATGTAGTCCTGTGGAACGGCTTGCCATGCCATTTCCACCTGGCGCCTCAGTTGGACCAGCGTTCGTGCTGGACGTGCAGACCGCGTGAGACGACGCTTCATCCAGTCCCAAACATGCTCAATGGAGGACAGATCCGGAGATCTTGCTGGCCAGGGTAGTTGACTTACACCTTCTAGAGCACGTTGGGTGGCACGGGATACATGCGGACGTGCATTGTCCTGTTGGAACAGTAAGTTCCCTTGCCAGTCTAGGAATGGTAGAACGATGGGTTCGATGACGGTTTGGATGTACCGTGCACTATTCAGTGTCCCCTCGACAATCACCAGTGGTGTAAGGCCAGTGTAGGAGATCGCTCCCCACACCATGATGCCGGGTGTTGGCCCTGTGTGCCTCGGTCGTATGCAGTCCTGATTGTGGCGCTCACCTGCACGGCACCAAACACGCATATGACCATCATTGGCACCAAGGCAGAAGCGACTCTCATCGCTGAAGACGACACGTCTCCATTCGTCCCTCCATTCACGCCTGTCGCGACACCACTGGAGGCGGGCTGCACGATGTTGGGGCGTGAGTGGAAGACGGCCTAACGGTGTGCGGGACCGTAGCCCAGCTTCATGGAGACGGTTGCGAATGGTCCTCGCCGATACCCCAGGAGCAACAGTGTCCCTAATTTACTGGGAAGTGGCGGTGCGGTCCCCTACGGCACTGCGTAGGATCCTACGGTCTTGGCGTGCATCCGTGCGTCGCTGCGGTCTGGTCCCAGGTCGACGGGCACGTGCACCTTCTGCCGACCACTGGCGACAACATCGATGTACTGTGGAGACCTCACGCCCCACGTGTTGAGCAATTCGGCGGTACGTCCACCTGGCCTCCCGCATGCCCACTATACGCCCTCGCTCAAAGTCCGTCAACTGCACATACGGTTCACGTCCACGCTGTCGCGGCATGCTACCAGTGTTAAAGACTGCGATGGAGCTCCGTATGCCACGGCAAACTGGCTGACACTGACGGCGGCGGTGCACAAATGCTGCGCAGCTAGCGCCATTCGACGGCCAACACCGCGGTTCCTGGTGTGTCCGCTGTGCCGTGCGTGTGATCATTGCTTGTACAGCCCTCTCGCAGTGTCCGGAGCAAGTATGGTGGGTCTGACACACCGGTGTCAATGTGTTCTTTTTTCCATTTCCAGGAGTGTATATAGCCAGTTGGCACTATTGTTTAACTCTTGAAAGGCCTCATTAATAGTTTGCAGGCAAACATCCACATACTGCTACAATAGTTTACTGTTGAACATCCACGAGCAGTAAAAGCCTAACCACACATTTCACAGTTCTTGAGGAATAAGAAGGTATGTATGGAACAAACACTGTCATTGTTTTAACACATGGCCTAATTGTGTTACACTTATTTCACACTTAAGTTGATGCATTGTTGTTGATCTAACCATTACAGGTTCAAAAATGGTTCAAATGTTTCTGAGCACTATGGGACTTAACTTCTGAGGTCATCAGTCGCCTAGAACTTAGAACTAATTAAACCTAACTAACCAAAGGACAGCACACACATCCATGCCTGAGGCAGGATTCGAACCTGCGACCGTAGCGGTCGCTCGGTTCCAGACTGTAGCGCCTAGAACCACACGGCCACTCCGGCTGGCCCATTACAGGTGTGGTGATGTTCACAGAAGTATTTAAACATTGACTGTCACCACCTACGGAGGTTTGATTTCTCTTTACCATGTTCTTTGGAGCATCAAGCAGAGACCCACGTCTTGGCGCCCTTTTCTTTGTCTTTGTGCTGTATACATTGTGCCATCAAGTGCAATAAATCAGTGTTTTAAGTAATGGGTGTATTATTCGGTATTATAGTACCTACTTATACCACATATTGGTGACCTCTAGTTCGTTATTCCTTATTCCACCGTTTCGCACGAGTTAAGTGTTCGGGACTACTGCGCCGCGAAAAACACTATTTACATCCATCGACTCAAACGCATCACAGAGATCATGACCATGGGCAACACACACGCAGAGTTCAGTGTCGACCAGCACAATGAAGAAAGTGTGTGTAACCCGCTGGATTTCCAACATCCTGTTACAGTGAAATCAGCTCACGCTACATTGCCAGAACCTTCTTCCACGTTACTTCGAGTACATAACCTAGAGAAAAATCCGAGTAACTCTGGTTTTGTGACGCCATGCTTCCCCCACGTTACTCCGAAATATGAATCCCACCAGTGGAACAACCCCTTTGCATCTCCTACATCTACAGCAGTGCATGAGAAACATTAATTACAGTGTGCAAGCAGACAGCGTTAATTCCGTAGATGGACCCGCTTCTGTCCTGTATGGACTTCAGCAGTATCCTTCCGCAAACGTGGCACAGCAACAAGTTTCACAGTTCACGAACACCTCTGTCGACTTGTCAGGCAGTTAATCTAATAATGCGAGTGCTACCATACCTTCGCCAGTGAACGTACCTCAGGGCTTTTTCGTACCACTTCGTGGAACCTCTTTTTATACACACCATGTGAACATTGTAAACAACGCACCATGGTCACGTAGTACCGCACCACTCCAGACGAGCACAGTGAACTATTCCACCAGGGGACCAGGTAATGTCAATTGTGAACACTGGCCTAATGCTCAGCCATGTACCACAACACGTGTTGTATCAGCCGTGTCGGTAGACTGCTTCATTGCACCGAGCTACCCTACCGCCCAACCGCCTGTTTCTACAGTGCTACAGAGCATGCCGGCCATGCCGCGAAGGCTCGAAGATACAACAACCCCCCCCACATGGCACTTGATATCCGCGCCTGCATCTAACCTATCGGCCACTTCCAAACCGCTGGCACCCGAGAGGCTACTGAAACTACCAACGTTCACACTAGAGCACCCCGAATTCTGGTTTGCTCTCGCAGAACAAACTTTCAACACTATTCCCTCAATGATGACTCAGGATTCATCTGTCTGTTGACCAACCTCCACAACCGTGTAGACCTGATCCATGATTTATTAAGCACAGCCCCACAGGTAGACAAATACACAACTGCCAAGGAGATAATATTGGAACACGTCACCCAGACGTCAACAGAAAAGGTTCAGAACCTCATCTACGAGGAGCACCTCAGTGACAAAACTCCATCACAGCTGTGGCGATGCTTACGACTCCTCTTCAACGAACAGGCCCTGCCCAATGACACCCTCATGTCGATATGGATCGGGTAACTGCCTCTCTCCCTCCAAACTGCCATCACTAACCACGAAGATCAATCAACTGAAGAATGCATCCGTGCCACTGACCGAGCACACCCCGCTCTCCAGTGCGAACTCCATGTGCAGCAAACCCCCCTCGCACTACATCCTTCCTCCTCCAGTGACAGGCCGCAGACGAGACCACAACTTAGTTGCTGGGCACAACTCACTGGGCCAGCTGAACCAGCTACAAGCTGCACAAACAGCAGCGACTACACCACCTCCGCCCCTTCCCCCTAGTCTCCGCACTTCTGATGATTCAGAGCCCCAAGAGCACCCACAACACTACCCATTCTGCTACTACCATACTAAGTTCGGATCGGGCGGTAAGAGATGCAGCCCTCCTTGCTACCACCCAAACACACCGCGCAGGTTGGTCTAGACGCGGCCACCTGCAATGAAAAAGCCAGGCACCAGTTGTCCCTCCACTCGGTAGAGGAGCCACTTCCTAAGTGCACTCACATGTACATCAAAGACTGTGTAACAGGCATTTGTTTCCTCATCGACACGGGCGCAGACGTGTCTTTGCTACCACTGTCGATGAAACCAGCATACATCTGACCACAACTTACACAGTTATGAGCGGGCAACGCTACTCATCTAAAGTGTGTAGGCTCGACGTCATTTTCTGTACACCTTTCCTCCAAGTGCATGCTTAAGTGGACTTTTCTGGTGGCAAGCATTCCAGAAACGATTCTGGGCGCAGACTTTCTTAAACACCATGTACTGTCGCCTAACATAGGGCGCGATACTGTTTTTCACAAACCCTCAGGCGAACACATCCAGTGCACCACTGTGAGTGCATGTGATACTGATTTGAATTCGTACTCCCACCTAATAAGTTTGTGTGACTCGCTCTCAACCACTTTACAACAAACTAGTGACAAACTGTTCGCTGAGACAGGAACAGCACAAGATCAAACGTCGCATGGAAAAGGTTACGCTCGAGCTTACGGCCGCCAGACACCACGTTGAGACGCTACAGCAACGCATCACAGAGCATGATACTAAGGTTAGTACCAGTGCCTCGATTCAGTGTGCGAACAGTGATTCTCCACCCACACACAGTGCTAATCTTCCCTCAGCAGATTCCGCACAACTGCAACCCACAGACACGGATATTTGTAAACATTCAGCCATTACCATGACAACTGCGCGCACAAACAGTGACGTCTCACGCACTGCAGTTGACATGTCGCCACTAGCACCAGTTTCCAACAACGCGGTTGAGGCTCATGCCCCCTCACTGCCAGTGACACATCCTGTGCCGGACCCGCTTACTAAAGACAAGGCCGCCACTACACGGAAGCGTATCGCACTTTTTTCACCGACTCCGGAAGCGTTTGTCACCCCTGCACGGTAGACTTCTTTCCTAGAAACGCCCGTCGCGCCACCAACTGAGATTATGGCCACACAGCACACTACGTCAGCAAGGAGACAAACAGCTGACCCAAAGACAACCGAACAGCAGCCTCGAAATACTTCGGACCTGCCAAACCACACCAGGCGCGTTGAAATCGTGCCGCTCCAACAGGCTGCTGCACCACACACGAGTGCTCACAAGTACGCGGCCGCACGCATCGACCCAACAGTCTCGGTCGTTACAAACAGAACTGCCCACAAACTGCATCCAACCGACAGACCTCCAATCTCTTGTAGAACTAGTCGCTTAAAATCTGCACTCATGCAGATTACGAAGGAGCAAATTACTGAGCTTTTACAGGCCAAAGTCCCGGAGCCCTCCTCCAGAACATGGTCTATGCCGATACATTTCGTAGATAAGAAAGATGGTAGCAAGAGAATGTGCGGAGACTGCAGACTACTCAATGCCCACGCTATTCTTGACAAATTCCCTGTACCCAACACAGCCAATTTTACACACGCACTGTCTGGCTGTAGTTATTTTTTGGTCATCGACTGCAAACGTGCGTATCATCAGATACCTATGGCACCCGAAGACACTGAAAAGACGACCATTACCACACCTTTTGGCCTCTTTGCATACCGTTACATGCCTTTTGGTCTTCATAATGCAGCCCAGACTTGGCAGCGATTCATAAATGAGGTTCTCTTTCACCTCGATTTCTGTTTCACCTATTTAGACGACATCCTCATGTTCAGCCCTTCACTAGAGGACAACAAGACCCGTGTACACACTGTACTCGGTAAGTTGCAGGCAGCAGGTATTGAAAGAAAAATAAGAAGCTATAGTTATACTGGACCTCCATCGACTTCCTAGGGTTCGTAGTGTCATCAGTGGGCATTACCCCCCTGCCCGCTAAAGTGCAACCAGTGTTAGAGATGCAATGTCCGACTACTTACAAGGAATTGCGCCGTTTCTTAGGAACAATAAACTATTAAAGGAAGCACCTACCTGCCGCGGCAGAAGTCCAGGCTCTGCTTACAGACGCGCTCGCAGGACAGTTAACTTCAGGCACACAACCCGTCCCTTGGACAGAAGAAATGAACTCCGCTTTCGAGAAATTAAAACAACTTTTGGCCTCATTAGTTACCATAGCACGCCCTCACCCAGAGAAGAACTATTCATAACTACAGACGCTAGCGAAAACGCAGTAGGCCCCGTCCTGAGCCAAATGGTCGACGACTCTACCTCCGCACTGAGTTTCGAAGAAGTACTCCGCCTTTGACTGTGAACTATCAGCGGTCTACGAGGCCACCAAACATTTTCGTCCAGAGATCGAGGGCCGAGGACTCTATGTGCTCACGGACCACAAACTGTTAGCGACTGCCTTACAGAACCCCCTGAAACACCTGCCCCCACCCCGTTTTCTGTATTTCGAGTCGATTTCATATCACAGTTTACCACTGATGTGCGTTCTATCAGGGTCGCCGACAACGTCGTCGCAGACTTCCTATCACGAGTTGACGCGGTGACGTCACTTTTTGGTATACCGAACCTCGCTACCTTGCAAGCAGCGGAAGAGGAACTCTTGACACTGATTTCAGACCAAAACTCGTCACTCAAAACAAGACTTACCCGGGCGTAGTTGGCGAGATTTGGCGCGAAGAATCCACCAGGACCCTACGACCGTTCATCCCGCGTGCCTTACAGCGCGAAGTGTTTCTCAAGCCCTCCACAATTTAGCGCACCCTGGCATCCGCGCATCCACAAGAATCATGACGGAACATTTTGTTTGGCACAACATGAAGCGTAACTGCCAAGAGTGGACCTGCAACTGTACACCATGCCAACAGAACAAAATATCATGCCACACCATACCCCCACTGCATAGTTTCCCTACACCCACAAGCCGGTTTCAACATGTCCACATAGACTTAGTGGGCCCCCTCCCCCCCTCCGAGGGCTACAGGTACATCCTTTCAGTGACTGACAGGACGACACGGTGGGTGGAAGCGGCACTCCTGCCAAACATTACTGCAGAGACTGTAGCACAACAATTTTTCTCTGTGTGGATCGCTCATTTTGGTTCCCCTGCCACCATCACTACCAACTAAAGTCGCCAGTTCGAGTCCACATTGTTTAACTCACTCTACACTCTTTGCAGCATTGCCCGTGTTCACACCACAGCCTACCACCCCCAATCCAATGGATTAGTTGAGCGATGGCACAGGACGCTAAAGACTGCAATCCGATGCCACGAAAAGCTATGGACGGAGGCACTGGCATTCGTACTGCTTGGCCTCCACGCACAACTGCCGAGTTCATGTACGGACCGACACTCATCTTACCTAGTGAATTGGTCAATCCCTCTCCTGAACCCATCCTCTCGGAGCTACCCACCTTACTCGAACGCGTCAAACTGCATTGCTCTAAACTCTTACCACACCCCCCCCCCCTCCAGCCACACTCTCCTGCACACAGCACACACACATCCTGAGAACATTGGAAACCTGCACACACGTAATGCTCCGTGACGACACAGTGCGGACTCCCCTAAAGCCGCCCTACACTGGCCCACATAAAATTATAAAACGCACAGACCGTACACTAGACATCGAGGTCAAAGGTTCAGTCACTGTATCACTGCACTGGGTAAAATCAGCGTATGCGAAGCCAACGTCCCCGCCCCTCCTGTCGAGGATGCAAATTCCTCAAATCACATTCACAGCTCACAATCGAGCTCCCTTATTCCGCCCCTAGCCCCTCCCACTTCTAGGCCCCCTGCAACTTGCAGCACTCTCAGCTCACCCATCTGAGGTTTCTCACCCCGACCTTCATTGTCCAATTCACCCCGAGCTAAGTACAATGACACCAACAGCTCTCCATCAAGCTCTTTATCCACGTATCAGACCTCTCCCCCCACGCCGGGAACATCAAGGTACTCCCAACCAAGCACACATTATCCCCACACTCCTGTGCCCCCTCACCGGGTCGGCACAAACCCCGGCTCCCCATTCCTAGGCTTCTCAGCACCCATACCCAGAACTGACCAGGGCCTTCCTCCGGAGACCCGCATGATTGAACTGTGGGTGGACATTTCCCCGGAGGACATCACGAACTTCTCTATCACCATCCAAGGTGATTCTGCTTACATACTGTTGGTAAAACACCCCTACTTCCACACTGCTTCAGTAGTGTGATGATTCCCACTCCCAACCTCGACATCCGTCAACACTATCAGAGCATTTGTATGCCCTAACAGGTTCATGTTTCTGCGTGTGCCATATGCGTCACATGTCTCCTCACCACACACACACTCCAGGGCCGGCCGACACCTTTGCCACCCTCAGAGATTCGACGACTACTCCGTCCTGTGGCTCCCCCTTGAGTTGCGAGCACTTTGCCGCTGATCCCAGATGATGCCGAAGAGTTACCAATCATGCATGTGCCTGTTGGCCCGCTGCACCCGCCCACCGACGAGTACTCGATACTGCAAGGGAGTGGGGGGGGGGGGGGGGGGGGTGGACTATGTGGCGATGTTCACAGAAGTAGTTAAACATTGACCGTCACCAGTTACGATGGTTTGATTTCTCTTTGCCATGTTCCTTGGAGCGTCAAGCAGAGAACCACGTCTTGGCGCCCTTTTCTTTGTATTTGTGCTGTATACATTGTGCCATCAAGTACAATAAATCAGTGATTTTAGTTATGGGTATTATTCAGTATTATAGTACCTACTTATACCCCATACAGGTTTTTGTCTGAAATTCGGCGATGGACTGACTGTCTCAGCAACAAAAATTGGGCTCTTATTTATCCTCACAATAATAGTCACTCGAACAACACATTGTTTGATGTATAATTTACAAAAATTACAATTAAAACTTAACTCATTCAATAAACTGCATAAATTAAAAAATTGTGTCTTTTTAACAGTTTCTTCTACTACAAGTAGAAATCATGAAATTAACAAATACAGTTATGCAAACAATACTTTTGACAAAACTGTTAATTACTTTGAAATTAATTAAGGGCTGGCTTTGCTAACATGTTTTGGAATAGAGCCAAATGGACCATTTAAGAATACTATTAGTTGTTACTCCAAATATATAGTACAGAATTTATATTTGTATATAAGTCAACAATAGAATTGAATTTATGAAATGTAACATCCATGAGAGAAATTTTAGCTACAGTGCGATGAGAGGAAAATATGCCTCTAACAGTTATAAACATTATCTATTCAACATATGAAAAAATAGTAAAAATGATGAAAAATATTAATTATTTATATAATATTCTATGATGTAGTTGGACATATCGATGTGTATCATGCAAAGACAATGATAATTGTAAATTCCTTTTATGATCTGCGTTTGTCTTCCTTTGTTTTTACCTTTTGTTGGTTGGCTTTTGTAGGTTGCGGACGCATATCAAACAGAGGTCTGCTAAGAAACTGTAATTATTTGTTAATTATTACTTGAAAATAGAGTTCATTATTATTATAAATATGAGTGAATAATTATTTGTAACTTTAATTCCTCTCTCAGTAAGCATCTGTGTTAATTATTTCTTTCTGCTGCAAGCAGTGCAGCCATTGATGATAGCGATTTGTATCACGTTTTTGTCTGTGTTTTCCTTAGAAACAAATCAAATGTTTGCTTTATGAAGTCTAAATAGTGCACAATACGAAAGTAGATTTTATAGAGTTTAATAAGCATTTTTAAATATGTACTTATTTGCTCTAACAATAAAAAGTCTCTATCAACTGTCTGCCGCCATCTTAACAATTATCTCGGTGGCAAATTTAAATTTAAATTACGCAACTCTGTAGAATAAATGCCAAAGGTAATACAAATGTGTAAAAATAAATGTGCACCGGTGGTCCCAAACTCATTTTAATGAAAATTATTTGAATCAGATTGGTTCTTTAAAAACAGTGCTCATAGCATGATCCTTATAAGAAACTTTTCCATCTGATGTATGGAGCCGAAATTAATTACGCACGAGTTGTGAAGAATATTGTTTCAGGTAACATACGTCAGTGTTGTGTGCGACTGATATTCGGTGGTTTTAATGATCATTTTGCTGAAGATAACTGCTTCCATCTTAATTAATAGTTGTAAGGAATCTGTTGTATGAACTGCGATTTAGTGACACTTACACAACTTACAGACAACACATTAACATGACGTTAACTTGGAGTTCTTTAGCAACTTGATCAAATCTTTAGCTGGGAGAAAAATTATTTAGTAATTACTCAATGTAATAAAATAAGATTATCATTTCCATTTACAAATTAGTTAAATACCAAACCACTGAATAACACAGCAAACGCCACAGAAACAATTAATAACTTCACTCTGTAATGGAAGATATCATCCAGAAATATTTGAAATAAATTAGAAAATCAATTACATACACAAAACTAAGCACAAAATTAGATTTGGTTTTATATTCTTTAAAACTGAGGGCCAACCTTTCTCTTTTATGAAAATGCAGATTATAATCATTTATGTTAATAGTAATTAGTTTAAAAATGAAAAAATGAAATTTAAGAAGGCAGATGGCAAAACAATAGGAGACGTAAAAATATCCCAGCTTGCTTAGTCACAAACCCTGAACTGGGGCAAAGACTTTGGTACCCCTACCCACCCACTCTTGATCATTTGAGATTGGACATCAAAAAATTTAAAAAAATATTTTGCAAAAATATGTTCATATTGTAGTAAGCATTTTTCTGAAGAGTTTGATCCATAAAACATATATGTTTCAGGAAATTTAAGACATATTATTTGGTCTTAAGTGTGCCAAAGTGCAGTGCCAGCCCTCTTCACACAGCATTCTTCTATCACTTATACTGTATTTCGCTCTATGGAATTCAAATGTATGTATTTTGTAATGGAAGTCATCAAACCTATATTCACTGGAAAATAAAATGTTCTATGCCACCTCTCCTGCTCCCAGTCAGCCTATTTGACATCCTAACCCCCATTAAAAAAATCTCAAATTAATATTGGTTGGGAGTATTTGTGACCAGGAGAATAAGAACTCTTCAGAAAATTTGCACTCGTTATTGCCTATTAAAATGCCACCCTTAAAAGTGAGAGAAGAGAAGCATTTTAATTATGCTGATGCTGAGTGAGAAAAAAATGAACAGTATCTCAAGTTCTGACTATGGTTGGACAGTGGTAATAGTGAATTCTCAATCACACCATCAGAGCAACTTAATGGTTTGGACCTCCACTATTCACAAGTATGAAGACATGTGAAAACTAGAAAGATTCAATCACAGTTAATGAAAGTTCACATAACAACTTAGCTACTCCATATGATGAGATACTCAACTTTGATATCCTTGGGGGTTGCTGCTTCAGAAAGTCCTGGAATCTGCATTACTTTTGTACTAATTTTTAAATAAAACACAGAATATAACTCTTTTCATGTCTTATATTGTGACTGATTATCAAATACATGGATGGAATATACACTGGCGATCTGACAGACTCTGAAAGACTCACACAAACAGCTTCCAAAAGACAATAATGCAAACTGACTTCGTGGCTCATGCACCACTTTCTTTTACATAAAACTAAACAATCAAATACGTTATTGAATGTAAGATTTACAAAATAACAAGTACAACTTATGAGATGGTTTTCGTTACAGTCAATCGGGGTAACTTTGTACCACTTTTTTCCATTTTTTGAAAATACTGTATAAAAAAATAAATTACACATCAGAACAGATATTGTAACATTTTGCATCTACAGTCATTTAGTGCTTGGGAAAATAGAAATGTATAATTATTATGCCGTATTAGAGAGAAATTTCAATTTTAATACTGGTACAAAGTTACACTGTCATTCAGGTTAACTTTGGATCAATCTTTAAAAAATCAGTATTTTGCTATATCTAATGCCCTTTGTAACTTTAGACCACGCCTTAAGGAAAACAGGTGTTAATAAGACATAAAAACAAGCAGTGTTAATTCACTATAGAGTGTTTATTTTGAAATATCAATATATTTGTATCCACCTGGCACTGACAGTTCTCAAATTAAGTGAAAATAAATGTAGAAAAACACATTTGTCACAGCTTGTAATACATATTACACATAATCGTGTACACATTTTTTTTTCAAAAACAGAACACAACACATTCACTAACACTATAAAGGAAATAGATTTCCTCAAATATCTTCATCCGATGAGCACAGGAGGTGGTCGCTGATATGAACCATGCCCCTTTTATTAATATGTTTCATGCAGGATTCATCAATTTTCTTTAATATACTGTCCTTTCTGTACCAAATTGAATCCTCTCTCTCAGGCCACACCCAATATTTTCCTTTTTTAACCATGCAACTTATTCTGAATGTCACACAATCGCCTTGTACCTCTACTGCAGTGACTTTTCCAGGATAGCATTTGCCTTCATATACTGCAATGACATAGTCATTTACATGAAAGCCACCTTCAGATGTATAAGGTTGATTGACCATATCCGTTAGTAATTCTTCTTCTACAACCATGTTCCCCTCAGCAATAACAATAGGGCTGTTTACAAGTTCCATGTGATCAGTCATGTTTCTGTTCACATCTAATTCAGCTAAGATACAACTTTCAGAAGCATCTGTGGCCAGATTACTTCGATTTAAAGTTCTGAGTGTTGCAGAACGAGCTCTTACACCTCCTTGTTTTTGACCCTGATCTTGGTCATGATGTACCACACTGCACAAACTCTAGCTCACCCCCTGGTTCATTTTCTTCTCCCTCTATTTGTGACTGCCCCCTCCTTCCATTGTTTCTACTTAGCTCCCTGTTCTCATAAAATGCCCTAACATATTCTGTAGACACACTCTTCACTGGTTCTATGGGCAACTTGTATTTTTTGAAACACTTCACGTTCAGATCTAATTGTCTCATTGTCTCCAAATATTTTTTAAATTCAGCTCCCACACTTCCAATGACAGAAGACTCATTTCTTGCATAATCAGGAAGACATTGTAAGACTCTATCACAGTTTACAGGACACAGTCCACATTTCTCAAATCCTTTCACTAAATCTGAAGATGCTGTCTGTTCACCTAACTGCAAAGTCTTCGCCAGTAGGCCACTAAATGTACCAGTTGGAAGACATTGTTTCTTCTTTCCTCCAGGAGTCTTCCTCCATTGAGAAAGAACATATCTCCAGTTTTTCTTTAGAGAAGAAAAATAAGCCACATCTAGCAGCTGCAGAAGATGTGTCGCATTCGGTGGCAGGCAAATGAACTTAATGTTATTTTGTTCACAAAGCTCCAAAGTTCTGATTGAGATGCGAGAGGAGAGGTTATCTCCAATAGTTACTCTCCTTCCTTCTTTCTTTAAGACAAAAGGGAGGATGTGAGTTTGAAACCAGTCATCAAATACTCCTTTTTCCATCCACCCAATGTCTGATGAATTCATTCATGTTCCAGGAGGTGCGTTGTAAATCCAGTCAGTCCATTTTTGCTGACCTTCAAAAATAAGATATGGAGGAAGGAATTCTCCTGCTGCATTCCCACAGAACATGACAGCAAAACATGATTTTGATGTATTCTCAATTTTCTCACGATGTCGACACGTTCGACAAAACAAGAGCTTTCCTTTTGCCGGTATGTCATGAAATCCTGTTTCGTCAAAATTGAAAATATTTTCAGCAGGAACACCTTCTATCTCGTCTTTGTATTTCAGAAAGAAAGTGCTGATTATGTCCTCATTTACAGCAGCACGCTTCCTTGAAATATTTACTGTAAATTTGTGAGAAAGTTCAGAACTATGCCTCTCTAAAAGGGCCTTTCGCCAGTCCCATCCAGGCATATTATCTGCAAAGCAGCTTACTTTTCTGTTACAGGTGCCAAGATATGACAATTATGCACCTCAAGTCAAAGATTGATATTGGAACATCCATGTAACTGACAGTGATACAATGTTGTACGAAAGATGTTTCTTCAATATCGGTAAACACAGTGGGTCTTTACAGCAGTGCTTGTTTTTTAAGTTGTTCAGAATGGTTTGTCTTGGAATGTTATATTTCGTTGCAGCTTCCCTCTGGTCAGTTCTTCCAGTAGTAATTTCTTCTAATACTTTGTGCAGGGTGTCATTTGAGTAATGGGTTTTTGTGTCGTATTTCCTAGTACCTGGGTTTGAAGGTTTCTGCCGTCCCATGGTCTATAGAAGAAAAATATAGTACGCTTATTTAACTTCATGACTGAGTGGATGCCTAGGATGAATATTTTAGTTTGTGGCGACTATCGACCAAGTCGCGGGTAATATCTTTGTTTTTGGCAAGCTCTTTGCCCCAGTCTGTGGTCGCGCGTGAAAGTGTACGGACGTGTACCGAGAATTCAGAATGTAAACAACTGTATATGTGTGCTTACGAGAAATAAAAATAGTGTTTATTACATGTGGTGTAGCGTGCATCATTGGAATCGGCAACCCTACCACGCTAAACCCATACTGGTGACCCCGAATTTTGTTCGCGAGTGCTACAACGAAATCTTATACCATCGAGCAGTACACAATGGATCGCTTGCCGCCTGCTACACCGAACACGTGCCAACTAAG
Organism: Schistocerca americana; assembly: GCF_021461395.2. NCBI lineage: Eukaryota > Metazoa > Arthropoda > Insecta > Orthoptera > Acrididae > Schistocerca > Schistocerca americana. Next base: position 212,243,315 of record NC_060120.1, read on the forward strand.
TGTTCCAACGGACGCTTCGGCATGGTTTTACAATTATTCACCGGGCGTCCGCAATAGTTCTACGCAGGTTCCAAACACATCGACTAGCTGTACTCAACAGGACAGTGTTTATACAATTCCACAGCCACGTGTTCCGAGTGCTCAACAGCCGACGCAGTGTGCTCAAACCCCAGTGACTATGTTTACAGGTTTCCCAAGTGCAAGTGTGAATTTTCCACCCGAATCAGTGACTGTACAAATCGAGCCGGACGCTCAAGACAGGAGAGTTCATATTTCTGCCGGAACTCCGGATTTTGCACCAACCCCCCCTACACCACCAGCGTCCGCTTTACGAGTGTTTCCGACGGCACACGCCGTTCCTGCCGCGTGTGTTCCACAAACATTAGGTGATTTTAACTATTTTAATGCACCTGTAGGGGAGGGGCCCGGAAACTGTATTCCGTCGTTCGCCGCACATCGGTCGACTACGGTCGATTCTACCGCGCCGGTCCATTCTACGCCCGTCGGCGTTACTCCGTTGACCGCTCGATTCGTTGATTTCTCGACCAAGGTCGAGCCAGCCGCGCCTACCGTGCCGCGTGCCACTGACAGTGGCGGAAGCTGGTGCACCGCTACTGCACCCGAGACAATTACGTTGCAGAACTATGGACAGGGAGAGACAGTTTCTGATAAACATTTATGTCAAGACTTTCCCACCCGTTGGCCGAAGCTACCACCCCTTCGCAAGGACCACCCACGCACATGGTTTGCCTTGGTCGACCACGTCCTGCAGCTACACGGCGTCGCCGACGACAATTCGAAGTTCCTATGCTTACTGTGTCACCTCCATGACGAACTGGAGCTGATCTGCGACATTATGGCTTCGCCCCCCACTACGGACAAATATGCGTTCGCCCGACGCACCATCCTCGAGCGACTATCCACATCGACAGAGGAAGCTATCCGCCTCATCAGTCAGGAATCGCTGGGATCCAGGTCCCCGTCGCAACTCTGGCGTCATCTCCGCGCTATGATTGACATGCATCACATGCCGGACATTACACTTTGGACCATCTGGTTGCTGAAACTTCCCCCGCAAGTTCAACTTCACCTTCTACATGTAACTTCGGCCCCACTAGATGCCAAACTGAAGATCGCAGACCAGGTTTACAACATTCTGCCCCCCCCGCATACCCCCCCAGGGTGCCCTCAGGCCTCAGGGGTTGGCACACCTGCGCGGCAGTTCCCATCCTGCAGTACAGAGTGCGCACGACTCGCTCCACGCATGCGCGCGGAGCCAACGCCGCCTGGCAACCGCCGCAGTAACTCCTCTCCTACCAGCACTACTGCAGCGTCGCCATCGGAGGGAACTACAAACAAGTCCCCCTCCACTGCCGCTTCGACCTCAACCAGCGCGACGGGCGACGCCACGCGCCGCCCCGCTTGGTGTTATTTCCACTCCCGCTTTGGCGACGCGGCTAAGAAATGTCGTTCTCCATGCGCGTTCCCAAACTAATAACGCGACCCAATTCAGGCGCTACGGGCCGCGTTGCACCGCACAGACGCCTATCACTAAATACTTCTTCTCCTCACGCGCCAGGACGCTTGTACGTGAAAAATGCAGTGTCTTGCCTTTCATTTCTAGTTGACACGGGGGCCGAGGTTAGTGTGATACCTTTGTCCGCAGGTATTAAATTTGAGCTTCAGCCTTGCCCCCCGCTTCGAGCCGCCAATAATTCCCTGATCCGCTCTCATGGAATAACGAATTTAAGCCTTAAACTGCAGGACATTAATACGCCCTTACAGTGGACTTTCGTTATCGCGGATGTGGATGAACCCGTGCTTGGGGTAGATTTTCTCTTAGCCCACGCACTGTCACCCAACCTACAACGAGGTACACTAACCTTTAACTCGGGAGACCGTACCACCGGTTCAGATATCTTACCCCTCTCATCCGAAAGCGCCATTCTGCTGTGTGAGCTAGCGGAAACTGCTGTTGCAGTGCTTTCTCTTAGATCACACAACGACGAACTTCGGGACAGCAATGGGGCCCTCCGCTTACGCATCGCCGCCGTGCAAGCCAAGCTCACAGACGCGCGTAAGCAGACCGCCCAGCTGTCGCACACGGCCACGCCCCCAACCCCCGCACCACTTCCTCGCACCTGCAGCCGACGCCGCGTGACATTTCTACTGCCGGACGGAAGCTGTACCCGCGACGCTACCAGGTACCCCACCGAGCTCTTCGACAAGGACTACCAGTGGATCACCGCCACTGCTGCTGAACTGCCGGCCTTGGACACACACACGTGTGCATTACAGGTTAGTCACAGTGCAACGGGTGCTGGTCCAGCATCCCCATCGGTGTTCGCGATCAATAACGGTACTGTCCACAGAATAAATACCACAGAAGGCCCACCGGTACGTGCAAAGGCTAGGCGTTTAAATCCGGAAAAACTTAAACACGCTAAAGCTATTGTTCAGGAACTTTTAGATAATAAGACTATCCGCCCTTCTTCTAGTTGTTGGTCGTCACCCATTCATTTGGTGCCCAAGAAAGATGACACTTTCCGCCTCTGCGGTGACTATCGGGCGCTTAACGCCAGAACAATTTTAGATAATTATCCCGTCCCAAATATTCAAGACTTTGCTTCCCAGCTGCATGGGGCACAAATTTTCAGTGTAGTCGATTGTCATAAGGCGTACCACCAACTGCCAATGGCACCTGAGGACGTTGAAAAGACCGCTATCATCACCCCGTTCGGGTTGTTCGAGTATTTGTTTATGCCATTCGGCCTTAAAAATGCTGCACAGACGTGGCAACGGTTCATCGACTCGCTGGTTGGAAAACTGGACTTTGCATATGCGTACCTGGACGACTTGTTAATTTTTTCTTCCTCCCTCGAGGAACATGAACAACATTTAAATACAGTGTTCCAACTATTAAAAGCAAACGGTATCGCAGTGAACAATACTAAGTCACAACTCCGCCGCACCAGTGTCACTTTTCTGGGCCACAGAGTTTCTGGCGACGGCATCCGCCCCCTAACTGAACGGGTGGAGGCCATTAGTACGGTGCCTTTGCCCAAAGATTTTCAGGGCCTCCGCCGCTTCCTTGGAACGGTAAATTACTACCGTAAACATATTCCCCGCGCCGCCGACATACAAGCCCCACTGACGGATGCCCTCGCAGGAAAAAACACATCAGGGTCTCGGGCGGTCACGTGGACTCCAGATATGCGTCGCGCATTTGATAATCTAAAGTCAGCCTTACAGACAGCTGTTACGCTTGCTCACCCCATTCCTGATGCTCCCATCTCGCTTACTACAGACGCAAGTGATACAGCAGTGGGGGCAGTACTTCAGCAATCCGTGGGTTCTGTTGTACAGCCGCTCAGATTTTTCTCCCACAAACTGACCGCTTCCCAACGTAAATGGTCGACCTTCGACCGGGAACTGTTTGCTATTTACGCTGCTATCAAATATTTCCAAGATGATATCGAAGGTCGCCATCTCGTGGTATTTACCGACCACGAGCCATTGGTTTACGCTTTCCGTAACCCAGTTAAGGACTCATCCCCGAGACGTTTTAGGCATATGGACCTTATATGTCAGTTTATGAATGACATACGTTACGTCAGAGGCGCAGACAATGTCGTCGCTGATTTTCTGTCTCGGGTGTCGGTTTTATCTTCACAACTGGACCTCAGTGAGCTCCCTAAATTGCAGACAGAGGATACTGAACTCGCAGCATTGCGTTCCGATATCAAAACAGGACTCAAACTAGAGTTACGGACACTTCCTGGGTTTTCATCACCCATCTGGTGCGACATTTCAACAGGACGCATACGCCCGGTGATTCCTGCACCTCTCCGCCGGGACATATTTAATAGTATCCACGACTTGGCACACCCTGGCATTTGCGCCTCCGCACGTCTGGTATCTGAACGTTTTGTTTGGCCCGGGGTGATAAAACAGTGTCGCAGTTGGGCACGAGCATGTGTGGCTTGTCAGCGCGCAAAAGTAGGACGTCATGCACAGCCCCCCATGGGTACGTTCGATGTGGCAAAAAGAAGATTCCAGCACATACACATCGATATCGTCGGGCCCTTACCCCCCTCAGGCCCCTTCCGTTACATACTGTCCGCAATTGACAGGTTTACCCGCTGGGTAGAGGTAATTCCTCTCACTACTATCACAGCCGATGCAGTGGCCCGAGCCCTGCTGTTAATGTGGATCTCGCGCTTCGGCTGCCCAGTCTCTGTCACCACCGACCAGGGCCGCCAGTTCGAGTCTGCCCTCTTCCGACAGCTTTGTGAACTGTGTGGGGTGAAACGATTTAGGACTACAGCATACCACCCCCAGAGCAATGGGCTTGTGGAACGCTGGCACCGAACGCTTAAAGCTTCCCTGATGTGCCACGGAGGTGAGTGGGCCGATGCCTTACCATGGGTAATGTTAGGCGTTCGGGCCGTGTACAAAGAGGACCTTGGCGCATCCCTGGCAGAGATACTGTATGGAGAACCCCTCACACTCCCAGCAGAGTTAGTCGAGCCTTCACTTCCTCCAGATCAAATCTGCGACTCGACATTCGTCGGGCAGGTCAAGGAGCTAATTGCTAACATCCGCGTGCCGCCTCCTCGACCACACACGCCCCCTCCCGTATTTCTGCATAAGGACTTGGCGTCGTGCACTCATGTCATGGTGCGTGATGACACCATCCGACCGGCACTCAGACCTCCATATACGGGCCCGCACAGAGTCATATCACGGCGTACCAACACGTTCGAAGTGCTCATTAACAGCACGCCTCAAACGGTATCCGTCTGCCGCCTCAAACCTGCATGGACTCTGGGAGAACTGCCCGATACCCCACCCAGTCAGACCCCATCCCCTGCTGCACCCACCTCGCATGAGGCATCTACCGACAGTCCATGGATGAGCGACGCCCATTCCCACACGTGTGACATTCCCCACTCCCAGTCGTGTGACAGTGCTACAGGTGCGTGTGACATTCCTATGCAGAGTGATGCGTGTGGTGACTTACCCTCCTACAGGCAGCCTCTCGCCTCTCCCCTGTTAGGATTCAGTGATGTATCAGGGACCAACCTCAGAGCGTGTGATGTCACCGATGATGACTCGTGTGGAGATTCTGTCAACCCGTATAAGGAAGTGGTAGTGAATGTCAACACAGATCTTATTTGCAGCTCTAATGTGATTTTTGTTATGCAGCCGGGTAATGTGTACATCTTCTACGAACAAGCCAGCTTCCCCAGTGACAACTTAACTCACATTCATCTCCTCCAGTCTGTCCCCTTGCCTGTTGGTACTGACCCATCAACGGTCAAAGTCCTACGTACCGCCACAGGCATTCAGATCCGCTATCCTGGCCCCTCACAACCCACCATCCCCTCCCCAGATCCCTCAACTGCTGTACGAGGATTCACCCGGTCAGGCAGGACCATCCGCCCCCCTCGCTGGCTCGAAGACTTCAATTACTAATGTAATGTAATGTAAGGTATGGTTTCTGATTAAACACCCTCTCCCTCCCCCCTGGGTGTTCCCTTTACATGTATGCCCCAATATTTATGTTTGTGCTCCACACTCTAGGGGGGGGCTAATGTGGCGACTATCGACCAAGTCGCGGGTAATATCTTTGTTTTTGGCAAGCTCTTTGCCCCAGTCTGTGGTCGCGCGTGAAAGTGTACGGACGTGTACCGAGAATTCAGAATGTAAACAACTGTATATGTGTGCTTACGAGAAATAAAAATAGTGTTTATTACATGTGGTGTAGCGTGCATCATTGGAATCGGCAACCCTACCACGCTAAACCCATAAGTTTATTATTGAGCCTACAGTATTGTTTTTAATATTTTACGAACGACTGACGTAAGAACTTGTTTAATAGTCTACCATAAGTTTCTTTAATTATTGTGATACGAATTTCCGATTTTTTATTCACATAAATGCTAGTATTGGTATGTTCAAGCATCAACGTCACTTAATTCGTGATATACCAAGTCATTTTCTCAGTTTTAATGTTATAATATCTAGATTTATTAGTCTGCTTTCAATTTGGTAAACATTATACCACAAACCTGGTAACTTTGTACCGGTACAATGTTACCCTAAACTGGGCTAGAATCTGCAACTAGCTATATAACAGTTATTATCTCGATAAAGTAAAGAATAATTTAAATTCAAATAGCATCATTGTAAACTCAAAGAGTTATCTAACTGTTTGCTAATGAAACATTACAGAGAAGCACATTATTTGTACTTTCAATCACAAATTGAAAAAACTGTTGTCATAAGTTCTCTTCGCAGCCAACGCATTCAAAGAATAACAAGAAGCCAAAGAGCTTATAGGAAAGTGGAAAGATAGTTGAAATACGAACTAGAAATCTCAGAGGTAAAAAAAGCGCTAATTTTGGTGTATAAGAATGCCAGTACATGGCACACCAAACATTTGAAACAAAAGTAGGAAGTGATACAAAGATACCCTGACTGGTAAAAAGTTACCCTGATTGACTGTAATTACATAAAAAAATGGGCCACATATTGCCCTACATCTTATGATATTCAATTTGGAAAAATTTACTTAATTTCATATTCAGTTTCAATGAATTTGTAGAACAATGTAAATTAAATTTTAGTTAAATATAAACAAATAACTTTGAATAAAATATTATTACCAGTATTTTGGTTTCCTCTCAAGTAGAGTTCTCATTTTAAATGATCATAATGAATTAAGGCCAAGATGGCGGTGAAAAAACGTTCACGAAAATCGAGTTCCGCGAGAAACATAAAAATAATTAGTCTTTATGTATTCAGTGCAAAAAAAGTATGGTGGCTCGACCTGGAAAATGTTACTGCTACGAAGTTAAAGCAAAAAACGCAAACGAAATCATTACAAGATCAAAATCTAGTGAAAAAAAAAAAAAACGTGGCAAATGCAAATTCAGTGACATTGATATGTAAACGTTGCGATGATTTCCGTCCCATTTTAACTGCAAAAAACAGTGAAATCAGTGAACTTAAAAGGATTGTAGCCTTACTGGGGAAACAGCTGCAACATCTTGGCTGTAAAACTCAACAAACAGATCATTGTCTGAACCTGGAAGAAATATTGGCTACAAGCGATGTAATCAAAGGAAGAACGACTGTGGAAACCAGCACAAAACTTGGAAATAATAAAGTAAGTGTATCAAATAGTTATAATGATAAATGTGATTCCACAAACAATGCCATTCAGAAACATATGAGTCCAGATAATAATTATAAACAACAACAGCCGTGCACTGTAAATTCTCACGCATGTCGCATCCTAAACAAAGAAATGTGATTAAAAAATCAGTCGACTGGTCTCAAGTGTGCAAAAAAGAACAAAAAGTGTTAATTTTTGCCGATAATCACGGACGACAGATAGCAGAAAAGGTACCAGATACACAAGTGTCCAAGCCTTTGTCAAACCAGGAGCAGGCATTGCAGAAGTGACAAAAACAGTGGTAAAATCGTGTGAAAACCTGAACCCAAAAGACTGTGTCGTAATTTGTGCAGGTGCGAATAATTTTGCCAGAGATAAAGGTAGTTAACTCATCACTGTTCTTGAAAGTGTGCTACCCAAATGCTACACAAATGTAGCTGTTGTAAATCAACCACACAAATATGACCTACCTCCTTGGTCAAGTGTAAATAAATTAAGGGTATACGGAACGCCCTATACTTAGAATGTTTAATTAAGCTAAAAGTTAGGAACATTTTCTCATTTGTTATTTAAACGATACTCTTGATTTTTTTTCACAGAACGCAGAGATATGTTCTGCTTTTATGCTGAATTATTAATTTTGAAAAAATAATGTATAGTTTTTCAGATATTTTATTTTTTGTAAATGTTAAAAAAAAGTTATACATTTTAACAACTATTTTAAAATTTACATCCATTAATACAAAATAATTCCGCATATCTTTTAATTGAGATATATTAGAAGGCCTTAAGGAACAACTACAGAAAATTTCATCTTTCTACTATAAATAGACCCTGAGAAAATGTACCTTATACACAAAAAATCTAAAGTTACAGGAAATTAGCTTCAAAGTTTTTACTTCAGTAAAAGCCTGCTCCATAGCTTGTATAATCAGAATCGTCCAACAGCTTCCTCTTGATGGCTCTGCTATGCTGTCTAGCCATCTTTGAATATACTTTTATGGCATTATCTGAAGACCTGAGCCATTTCTTGTCCAAACAAAGCATAGCTGCGGCAGTTCGTAGTCCTACACAGAGCCCCAACTTCTGCAGAACTTTGCACTTTGTTATATTGCCCTGATTGAATGATGAAACAGCATCATAAACGCCAAAGTGAAGTGTGTTTATACCCACAAACACAGGTTTAGGTAGTCTATTCCATATCACATGGTTCACACACTCATTTTGATTTTGAGTCCGGCCATGAAGACATTTCTTTAGTAGACTAATATTTGTGAGGTCTCGGAATATTGGTTTTATTTAATCCATTATGGCAGGTGGCAGGTGTTGAGGGTGATTGTATTGTTTCTTAGTTACTTTGCCTCTGTTGTACTTGCACCAACTATCGTCTCCTTTTGGACATAGCCCATGTTGGGGATTCTCATTGTTTGAAGCTGTATGAAAAAACAGAGCCCAGACTGCTTTTCTCATTAATTCTGCATCTGCTGTATTCTGTCTTATTGCTAGATCATAGCACTTCTGAATATGATCTATTGTAGCATCTGTCAGTCTATTTTTCCCATCTAAAGTTTTTCCATCGCTCAATTTCTTGCCTTTCATGCTAGCCTTGAGCCGTCGAAGTCTTGATCCCATCCTTTTCTGAACATGGCCAACACACTCCAGTTTGGAAATTTTCACATCGTTACCATAGGGTCTCAGTTCCTCAATTTCTTTGAAAGCCTTTGAGTCACCATCTCCAAGATAATTTATGTATCTAACGTTGTACCATTTTACTGAGTGTTGATAAATACTTCTTACACGAGCAACTTCCATACCACCACTTGACCCATAGTAATTTGCCATGCACTCCTCTTCATGTTTAATTTTCATTTTCTCCTTGCATCTGCAATGCTTGGAAAGTATTGCCACATCAACTACCTTACCAGTGTCCACACTTGTAGCTGTTACTACACCATTCAGAGATGTGTGGCCTCTCTTCTGCCAGCTTCTATCAAAAGCTATGGACAAGTCTCTGCTATTATTATTTTCAACAACTGCTTCCGCAACAGCATCTTTCATGTTTTCCTGTGCCACATCTTCTACAGCAGAGCCTATTGCAATTATGTGTTTGTTAAATTTTGAAGGTGGAGGAGGGAGGTTCATCACACCACACAACATGGCACCTGCAGCCCTGCCCTTTCCTATACACCGTAATCCATAAACCAGTCTAATGTTTATATCGTATAGTTTACCTGTATCTGCAGTAACATGTGAGCAATTGAAGAAAGTAGCACTGTGTTTGCAAAAACTGCACATCAACTCTAATTCACAAGCAAGTCCTACATGTAAGTTTGTTTTCAATGAAACACCACATTTTCCACATTGTTTGCAGCACACATTGTTCTCCAAAACGTCTGATAATAAAGAGACTTTAATTACCTCATGTTTTGTAGTCCCAGCATTTAGTTTCTTGCATTCTTCTTCAATTCCAGCTAGTTTTCTTCTTGAAGCACTTTCCGGTGTAGTGGCAGCAGCATCACTAAATGTATCACAACCAGTGCTGAGGTTAGTCGCTACTGGGACATCAGATACTGATGGAGATGAATCAGACGAAGTTTTAGTACACTTTACTTTCTTGCGCCAATGTAAATGCTTTCTAAATACCTTCAGACTAGGTCTTGGCATGTTGAAGGAAAGAAAACTCAATGACTTCTCCACATACGACTTTCACAACAATGACATGGATGTACTCACAAAGGAAACAATACAAATGGTGCAGAATCTATTGTCAGCTGTCTAGCAGTGCAGCCAACAGAAAAACTAACTCTCTTGTGCTCAATTATATATCTGGCAAGGCTGTCTACATCAGGTATATTTCGCGTCTCATATACAAGGTGCGGAACATCGTGTGTCGAAATTATTTTAAAAAATTATTTAAAATGGTTCTATTCACATCATCAAAATATTTTATGCATAGTATTAAACGGGAGAGTCTAAATTTTTCGAAAATGCATTTACCCAAAAATCGATTTTTTCATCAAGAAACTCATTTCGTATACCCTTAATAGAAAGAGTAAACAAAGAGATAGATGCTGTATGCAAAAAGTTTCTGTATGTGAACTTAATAAATGTAAGCACGTTAGACAGGTCCATGCACTCCAGCCATGGCTTTCATTTAAATCACAGTGGGAAACAATTTTTGGTTGAAGAAATCTGTCGTCTAGCAAATTTGAGTCACAATAGGCACAATATAGAAGAAGTTCAAAGTACTTTGTACAAATGGGTCATAAAGAAAGGGCAAAAGACATTTTTTAGGGAAGTAGTCTGTATCACAAAAAAATGTGATGCAGAATTAAATTGCAAATACATACTGAAGATTGTACACCAGACAGTACAGTCATTAACAAACAAAGTTGATGAAATAAATATACTCCTCAATAGTGAATGGGAAATGTTTCAGTGTTATGTTTTTGTGAGCATACCAACTTCAAGATGAGTGAGAATTTAGTTGTGTTAGCTCTGTGAATTAAGTTAAAATCAACGACACACAGTATGAGTGTGCACGAAATTTAATAATGAGTACGTCAAGAAGTGCTTTCTTTTACTGTTATAAAGAACCAGAGGAAGAAATCTACGCAAGCAAGATAAATAATGCAAAAGAGAGAATGTGTGTTATGTCTGCATCTCCAATCAGGAAATGGGAATTGAAAGATCTCCCAAGTGTTACTGTCGAAAACGAGCTGTAAAAGGTGTTTGTGTGTGAAATTATAAATCATTATAGAAGAAGCCGCTGATACAAAATCCATAACTAAGGTACGTCAATTGATAGAATAAAGAAGAAAGTGAACACAACGTGGTGACGAGAAATAATATTCTAGCACATCTTACTATAAATTGTGACTATTTAGCGTCAGTTGAATGTTGACTGTGTGGCGATATTTTATCAAAAGGTATTAGGCTATGTTTAGCAACACACAGATGGTATCATGCATCATGTTTCACTCGACTGGAACTAGAATCTTGTGATTGTGAAAAATACCGCACCGGTCGTGAGTCAGCAGTGCAAAAATGTGATAACGGTTTGGAAGTCAACGTGATAGACGTGCTGCAACAGGACCTTGCAGGAATTTCAGCATAATGCTGAAACGTTGAATCACATGGTACAATATTTATCAGAAACTTGTGAAGAAACAGACTCGAAAGTAAATATCCACTGCAGTTCATGTAACACAAGCTATTTTAACCGGAAAAGTTCACGAAACAAGAGTGTTTTAACGTACAAAAACAAAGTAAATTGCTTAAACAAAGACAGTGAAATTCTCGGAATAGCAAATCGTGATATAGTGAACGATGGAATACCCGATTTTCCCCGTCAGGATTGTGCAAAAGGATGATTAAGTGTATCTAGACGTGATGTAAACAAAAACTTTGCGCACGTGAAACGATATGAAAACAATCATCTCAAACGACCATTCGGACGTGAAACGCATGGTAATATAAATCAATAAACGCAAAATATTGTTGTCTTATATTCAGATAGTAATGGAAGAGGGTTAGCAGAAAAAACACGATATCAGAATGGACTCAGAACTACAGGTTTCATCAAACCAGGTGCCTGATTGAAAGAAATTTTAAAAGACTGTAATTATAGTAATCACACATGGCAAAATCAGCGCATAGTAATATTCGGTGGTGCAAATGATATCTATAAAAACGAGCTAAGAGAAGTTACTCGAATGCTTTATTGTTATAGGGTTAACTCACAGGCATGATCTACCAGAACGGTACTCTGTAAATAAAGAGATCCAGAAAGCCAACAGGAACTACCAAAACATCTGCAGATCCATGGACAATGTTTTCTTTCATCATACAGCTGATTTGGAAAGAATGTGCTTCACAAAACATGGAATGCACTTAAACAAGAAAGACAAGTCCTATTTATGTGAAAAGTCAAATTCCACTGGAGGCAACAGAACATCCAGACAGAAGACATTTCACTCAAATGTTCAAATAGCAACTGGCCATTGAAGATATTGATGATTTAGATGCCACAGAAAGTTGCAAATGGAGCAGCTTTGATAACATTGGCAGAAGAGGAATCAGTGTCAGCATCAACAGCTACTACAACAGCAGTAACAACAAGTAATGCAAAACCAGTAGTAACAGAAGATCCAGGATACAGTGAAGTGAACATAAGAGCAACAGTGGTGATGGGAGCAGTGTCATTACCACAAACAGGTCAGGAAGCAACAGCTGCAGCAGTGGCAACAGTAGAAGATCTATCATCTAACAGTGTGAACAAAAGAAGATCTGTGCCTCTTTCCCATCTAAAGGATTTTTTAATATAAGGAAGGAAGAATAAGCGCCCAAGATAAGTAACTATAATTATTTAACAATATTTCACCAGAATGTTCAGTCAATAAGGAACAAAGTGGAACAGTTGCAGAAGTCATAGATAGCTTGATAGTCTGCATTACTGAATACTGGTGCAAAGGATCTGAAATTGAATACATAGTTTTACCTTGTTATGAATTAGCATGTTATCATATCTGAACATTAAATAGGGGTGGGGGCTCATGTATTTATGTGAAACAATGACTACAGTTCATAGTTAGGAGGGATATGATTTATTTGAGTGTATACTAACATTTTGAACTTTCAGTAGTAGAGTTAAAAGAACGAAATACCCTTAAAAATTGTATATACTATGTTTATATAGGTCTCCTAATGGTGGCGTCAAAACCTTTTTCACTAAATTAATACAAGTGTTGGACAAAATATGTAATCCTAAAGTACATATTATTATTTGTGGAGATTTAAATATCAATATGCTGAAAAATAGATGAATTCAGCACAAGGTTCTTGAATATCTTGTATAGTTATGGTATCTCACAACAGGTAACAAATGCCACAAGAGTAACCAAACACTCATCTTCAATAATTGTCCATATCCTAACAGATATTAACCGTAAATGCTGTGAAGTAACTGTTAAAAACCTTGGGATATCAGACCACTTTGGTCAAAGTGCAAAACATAAAATATCAACAAAGTTACAAGCAAAAGTGCTTAGCTACAGAAGGGTTTTTTCTAAATCAAAAAGGTGTGAATTTGCAACACAGATGACTGGCCAGACATGGTCAGAAGTATATTCAGGAACACATGTAAATGAAAAATTCAACAAATTCATGAATATATTCAAGCTAAAATTTGAAAAACATATACTAAACTAGTACATTCTGTTGGGGGTCTAGTAGGAAGACTTGGGTAACAAAAGGTATCAGAAAATCCTCTGAAACACTCAAATATCTGAGATCTATCAAAAATGATAAGAGTGACCCAACCTTATTACAGTTTTTTCTCAGGTACAAGAGGACATACAGAAAAATGTTGCAGGAAGCAAAGAGAGTCCAAAATGAAAAGACTGTGCAGAAATCAAACAATAAAAGCAGAGCTATTTGGAATGTAGTAAAACAATAAACTGGTAACTCAAAATCAAAGCAGATGAACACTAAAATTAGAAATAAAGGTACTTTAATAGATAATCCTTAGGGCCTGGCAAACTTTATAAACTACTACTTTAATAATATAGCAACAAAACTGCAAGAAAAGCTTCCTAAAACACAACACACAATGGCAAAGAACTATGTATCTCACACAATGTACTGCCACCCACCAATAGAGAGGAAATCAGAAGCATTGTACATAAATTCAAGAGTAAATCATCCACAGGGCTAGATGAAGTTCCAATGTGTATCCTAAAAGACTGTATCAGCAGCATAAAAGAACCCTTAGCAGACATTATAAATGATTCATTCTCATCAGGTTGCGTCCCTAATTATCTAAAACATGAAAAAATTCATCCCATGCACAAAAAAGGTGATACAGATAATATAAAGAACTGCAGACCAGTTTCATTGCTGTCTTCTTTTTCAAAAATAATGGAAACTATTATGAAAAACAGACTTATGGGCTACTTAAATAAATACCAGCTCATTTGCAAAGAACAGTTTGGTTTCAGGACTGGAAAGGGAACAGAAGCAGCTATAGAAAAATTTACAAGAGTAGTTCTAGAAGCCCTAGATAATGGAGAACAAGTAACAGGCATTCTCCTAGATCTCAGTAAAGCATTTGATACAGTTGATCATGAAATACTACTAGGTGAACTTGAAGCACTAGGAATCAGGGGGGTTATAAATAAATGGTTTAGATCTTACCTTGCAGACAGAGTGCAGAGAGTGGAGATATCTAAGATTTCAAGTAGCTCAAATTATTTAGTGAAACATCTTTCAGATGAAGAATATTTGAATATTGGAGTACCTCAGGGGAGTGTGTTAGGCCCAGTACTATTTCTTATTTATATTAATGACTTACCTCAGTGGGTAACACAAGGTGAAACAGTGTTATTTGCTGATGACAGCAACATAATAATTACAGACAGGACACCAGAAATGTTAAATGTAAAAGCTGAAACGGCACTTCACAACTGGTCAAATAACGACAAAGTAACTCTTAATGTGAAAAAGACTAATAACATAAACTTCTATATAAAGAAAATACCGGATATGACAAAACTTAAAGTTCAAAATGAAATCATAGAGTGTGTAGCCAGCACAAAATTTTTGGGTATGTATGTTGATAAACAATTAACATGGGATGGACTTATTAGGATGCTTGGGAAAAAATTAGCACAGCAGGCTATGCCTTACAAATATTAGTCACTGTGTGCAATAGTTCATGCCAGACAATGTTACACTTTGCACACATACATTTTATAATAAGTTACGGCATAACATTCTGGAGTGCAAATGCCCAAAATGTGTAATATGTGTTCAGATTGCAAAAACGAGCTATCAGAATAATGAGCAAGAGTCACAAAAGAGCACATTGCAGTGAGTTATCTAAAAAAGGGGTATTCTGACAGTCCCAAGTGAATATATCTTGCGAACTACAGTTTTTATTCACAAAAATATTGAGCAATATTTAGCAAACAGCTGCATTCATGAGCAGCAAACGAGAAACAGTAATTGCTTGTACCTAGACAGAATGAATAAAACTAAAACCCAAACCACTATGTTTTACCAAGGTGTCAAGATATACAATAAACTGCGAAAAGAAATCAAAAACATAAAGGAACTCTGTAAATTTAAAGCATTCCTTAGAGAATATTTATTAAAAATAGTTTTTACTCGATTAGAGAATTCATGCACCATAAAATTGGCATAAGTGAATAATCAGGTTAATCAATTATAAAGTGGACATTCTAGATTGTAATTTACCCATACAAGTATTAGAGGAGTCTTGTTATCTATTTCTTTTGATTGAAGCAGGTTATTCTACATTATGTAATCCAATGATAAATTGTGTGTGTAATATATATATATATATAGCTTGTATTTCATTATCTTATGTGACAAAATAATATATGTATGTATGTATAATGATGACATCCATACAAAGAAATTTGTTTACAGATGAATAAATAAATAAATAAGCACTGGTTACAAAATGAGTATTTTCAGTACTTAAAAATATGGCATTTTAACCTTGCAAACTGCTTTTGTAGAATGGAATCAAAACATGGGGGAACTTGTATATATGTAAAAGAAAATGTAGATTATGAGAGTATAGCATCTGTTTGCAAACTTGGTTGTGAAAGAGACTTATCTGTTGAGTTAATGACTGAAAAAACTATTATTTTATGTGTGTATAGATCTCCTGTTAGCAACATAAGTGTTTTTTTTTCAAAGAATTGGACCTTGCGTTAGGCAAACTTAAGACATTTGGGAAAACAGTGTTACTGTGTGGTGATTTTAATATTGACTTTCTGAGCCACAGCCTTCACAGGAAAACATTTTTAAATATTATAAATGCCTACAATCTTTGTCTGACTGTTAGCTCTCTAACTCATGTAACTAAAACTAGTGTCACTGTCCTTGATCAGGTATATATAAACATGGACAAGTGTACGTCAGAAAACTTTGATACCAGCTATAGTGACCACCTTTCGCAATTACTGACCATACCTGTAAATCACATTTCGACCAGTATAGAAAATGTTATATATAAAAGGATTTATAGTAGGAAAAACATTGAATACTTCCAGTACCTAATCAGCAAACAATCTTGGAGAGAATTATATGATACGTCTATTACCAACGAAAAGATGGAACATTTCTTGAACATTTTCAAGCATAACTTTGACATAGCTTTTCCACAAAGGAAAGTTTCCAAAAGCACAGATAGATTGAAAAACTGGATTACACCAGGTATTAGAATGTCTTGTAAAGGGAAGCGGGAACTTTTTCTGCAGTCAAAACCTCACAGCAGTCCAGAATTTACTAATTATTTCAAAAAATACAAGCTAGTTTTGAAACGTGCCATAAAAGAGGCAAAAATTAAGGAAAATGAGAAATATATTATGAAGTCATCCCATAAACCGCAGTCCATGTGGAAAGCTGTGCAGCATCTTACAGGGAAGAAGACAACTCACAAAAATATTGTGATATCACATGATGGTAAGAATGTCACTGACGCTAGGGCAGTTGCAAACAGTTTCAATCCTCATTATGCAATTGTTGCTCGAAAATTAGTCAAGGAAAAATTTGGAAATCCACCTAATACAACATGGATAGAACTTTCATCTATTGAAATTAATAATATATCCACGTTCCTCAGTCCCATATGCCCAACAGAGTTCCTAAATACCATTAATTCACTGAAGAGTAAGTATTCAACTGGTATTGATGATATTCTAGATTATATTATAAAAAAAGAGGAAGACAAATGCTTTCGCCTTTATTGGACATATGCACTTCATCCTTATCATGTGGTGTTTTCCCTCAGCAACTGATAATGGCAAAAGTAATACCCCTATTTAACAAAATGTGATCATCAATGTATGGGTAACTATAGGCCTATGTCTCTATTGTCAGGGTTTTTGAAAATTATTGGATAAGTGTTCCTTTCAAAACTAATTACATTCATCGACAAGAATAATATTGTTTCTGGATGTCAACATGGCTTCAGACCCCAGGGATCAATCGAAACAGCCACTTTCAATCTGATGAACCATGTCTTAAATGCAGTGAACAACCACAGAAATATCTCAGGTTTATTCTTGGACCAAACAAAACTTTTGATGTGATTGATCATTCTATACTCTTGGGGTAGCTTGAATGGTATGGTGTAAGAGGTGTGCCAAATCAGTGGATTGAATCATATTTGGAATATCGCTCTCAGGTAACTGAAATTAAGTACATGGAATGAAATGAACTCCAGGTACACCCTTCATAACCATGTGGACTAAGTCATGATGTTCCACAGGGCTCCATTTTAGGTCCCTTTCTTTTTTGGTCTACATTAATGATTTCCGAACACACGTTAGGGATTCTGAACCAATACTGTTTGCACATGACATCAGTCTATTGATTGAAGGGAATAAAGAAGAAAATCTTACTGCATCTGCAAAAGATATTACAAAAGGAGTGTCTGAATGGTTTACCAGAAACAGGCTAATAGTTAATCCCCAAAAAACGGTACTCATGAATTTCCACATTGATCAAAATAAAATCTGGCACAACCAGTAATATGTATAGATAACCAAAACATTAGTGCTGTCAATGAAACTAAATTTCTTGGGATTCATATCCAGGAAAATATTAAATGGAATGCTCATATCACAGACCTAAATTAAAACAAGCAAAAATGAGCTATGTAGTAAGAAATTTCTGCAACAATACTAGTACAGAAACAGCTAGAGCTGTATACTTTGCTCGTATACATTCAATACTGAAGTACGGTATCATTTTCTGGGGAAATGTACACCAGGCCATAACAGTTTTCAGGAAACAAAAGGCAATTATAAGAATGATGAAACAAGTGAGCAGACTCCTTCCCTGCATTTATACACTGGAAGTAGTCATGAACGTCAAAAAAAGCATACTGAGAAAAGAAAACCTTTTTCCTCAAAGCAAAAGAGTCCATGATTACAGTACCAGGTCAGACAGCGACATACATGTTTATCATTGTAACACCACATTATGCCAAAAAGGTGTATATCATGTAGGAACAAAACTTTAACAGATTACCAAGACATATACAATCTCTTCATGAACTACAAAGCTTTAAAAAGTCTGTGACATCCTTCCTTCTGAAAAACTGCAGTATCTTATGCAAGAAAAAATGTAATTTGTATCTTTAACTGTAGAAATATGTTATAAATATACAATATTTCAAAATTTTGTAATTATTAACTGTATAGATCCAATTTGTCAGAAAAATTTTAATAATGTTGGTTTGACATTTGAAAAACCAGTAGCTAAAAAGGTTTTCTGTCCAGTATCCTGTGTACAATATATGTACTGAATAAGAGATTTATATGGACAAATAAATAAAAAGAATAAATATCACAGCTTTTCAGAAATAGGGGAGAGGTAAATTTTCAAGAATATGTGGTGCAACATGACTGTGTAGTTCATATCACGAAATTTCAATGTTGGATCATTATCAAACAGCTTATTCCCCTTAGTTGATAATGTAAATCAGGTAGTATATGAATGTGAAATTTAGTCTGAGATACTAAACTTATTTGTACTGAGTTATTAAAGGGTAATTTACTACTGGACCTTGGTATAGACATAGCGATAAGAAGTCCAGAAAGTTAAAACTTCGAAACAAGATGACCTCTTCAGAGGATGTTGACATAAGGAAGAAATTTTAGATAGGGATGGGACGTTAGTCCCATGTCACTGTTAGCTAATAACTTTCTCTTTGGTGTGACATAAAGCTAAATGTAGGGAACATAAAACCAATAAAGACAAGAGACAAGCAAGGCAGTACACATTTCTTCAATCTTTAGGTCTCAGCAGTTTTTTCTCTCTAATATTGCTACAGCTGTACATGACATGCTTTCCCTTCTGCAAAAGAATCTATTACCTCATCAAAGTTTGTCAATTGTTTTGTCACATGAAAAATCTAAATGTCATTGTCTAATATTGAAAAAGCTATGAATAGTACCAAAGACTGGTGTGATTTCTTGATTTGATTACATGTCTTTTGTCACTGCCTGTTAAATAAAACAAAATTTTTTAATATTGCAGCAACTGTAACACATGCGAAATAAATGAGACTGTTTTGGCACAAATGGTTATTTTTATGTACCTCATTTACATAAATAACATGATAGAATATAATGCATGAAGTACCCATATCAAATGGCTATTAAGCCTACAACAAGCAAAAAGTTTTATGTTAGGAAATAGTTTCACATTTCATTCATACACGCTAGTTTCTCAAGTGTGAGATCGAAAAGCGGTTGCACGAAATTTTTATCTAAATTCGGAATCGTTATATTCTTCCATATACTTTGCGTGATGTCCCCATTTCTTTTCGTTCCTCGTTCTAACAAACAATCTTGTCATCACTAATTCTGGAAGTATTCCTGCCATTGTTAAAAACTATTCTCTGGTTAACTTCACCAAACTGCCAGACTCACCAGTTCAGTTATCCTACATGTATTCTCCGGCTAGGCATTAATACGTGTTTGTACAAAGCATTTTACATGCTATTCTGACAACAGAACTTAAGGCGGCTGCAAATTGGGACTGTACAACTGATCCTTAGTAGTGTAGTAATTTGGGAAACATTTCATTTTTTGGGTGCAGCGAGAAGATAATATGTAATCCTTCTTACCTGTTATTCCTATTAGTCGTTAATTTCTACTCTGGTAGTCTGAATCTATGTATTTGCTAATAATTATAACAATGCTTATCACTCGCACACCCAGTCTACCACATCAACAAACAGCAATTGGCATTCACTCATTTGGGTTTATTCTGCTAAGCTCATATAGCCCTATTCCCTTTTGTCTGCGGCAAAGTTTATTTCTAGCTGTGATGGGGGTTCCCCTGGCAGAGACATCACTTTCACTATGCACTCGTTCAAAAACCAACTTATGATTTGTTCAGAAATCAACATAGAATGTGTTCAAAAATGTTCAAAAATCAACTGAGATGCCTTTCAAAATCATATGAATAATCTATAGACCATTGTGCGCCGGATGCTAGGCACCTGAAAACAAGGTTTCTTCAAGGATATCAGTTTGGTGCCCCATGAAATGGGCACATATACCTCGGTTTGCCCTCCCCAGCTCTGTGCCTGCTCCATGACAATAAAAACTTTAATTCAAATCATTGACAGTCAAGTTGAAGCTCTTCAGAGACGTTTGTATACGAAGAAACAGACATCTATGACCATTAAAAGAGCTTATTCAGTTGAGTTTGTGATAAGAATTAATGTGTAGAGGTTTTCTTCAGATTTTGTTAAAAAAATTCTTCTAGTAATTTGCAGCTCCATTAAATAAAATGAGAAATAAGAACCTAGAGTGCGCTGGTCTGCACTGCTATTAGAACTGATAAGTCTATCACCTCAGTTTCACAAAGCATATGTGAAACCACTGAGCTAATGAGATGGTGCATGGAGCACATCTCTCTCATTGCAATGTTGGACGCTGAGCCTCATAACGCGTCATTAAAGATGAAAACAGTTTGTTACTTATGTCAACTACGTCTTTCCTGGAGTTCAAAAATTAAATTTTCTGTTTCAGAGTCTCATCTTACATGAGGATTATGTAGCATAAGGCATTGAGGTGTAAGGGGAATGCCAAGTGAATTTAGCATAAAAACTCAGAACCACATGTGGAAGTAAATGCACTATCACAGGATTCCCAAATATTAATAACAATGTTCCTAGTTCTTACCTGCACTAGGAGCAGCTGTGTAGTGGAACGTACATCATGCTCATCTTATATAAGCTTTCAGCTGGGAGGAGTGGACATTTTTGATTTTTAGGCTGCATTATCTCCTGACACTTTCTAATGTCACCTTTCAGGCTATTTACATTTAAGGCATACAGGGAGATTGAATCTAAAATTCCTCACTTTCAGTGGTTTCTGGTGTGTAAGGATCCTATTAATGCTTGTGATCTATAGTTTCAGTTCAGGAACAACAAAGCTAGTGATATTAGTTTTCTCTTGTGTAGCATATGGCTTGTGAAATATTGATATACTTAATTTTCTGTCACAATTATAATTTCCCCAAATTACAAATGAATAAAACACTTACTCTGATTGTTTGTATTGAAAACTTATTTCAGTGGAATAAAACATCACAGAACAGTAAAATATCAAACACTTTGCACCTCAAAGTGAAATACATCTATGTGCAGTGTTGTGGCAAATACAAACAGAATTTCATGACTACCACAAGACAGCAAAACACATTACATCACACTTACTCACACGTACGAGGTCTTAACAAAAAAAAAATCAAGAAGAATTGCTTGTAAAAGGAAAAGAAACGAGATATAAATGTATGCTGACTGGATCACGAACTATAAAAATCTAGGCAACAAGTGATTTCGACCATAGTATGCTCTATTCAGAAGACATTCAGTTTACCACAAGAGCACATATCTAGACATAGCACAACTGCTCTAACAGAAGACAAGACTTCCTCCAGGAATTGACACAGCCCACAGTGTTGCCAGATTGTGCAAATTATCTACATGACCATGTTATTTGTCTCTTGTCAGGACTGCCAGGGCTGGCTGCCACCAGTCAGGTTTTATTTAAAAGAATGCATGTATACAGACAAACAAATGACTAAGAGATATATCTTCACAAATTGAGCAAGTCAATAGTACACTGACCCACCTCTGGCCCTTATGCAAGCAGTTATTCAGCTTGCCATTCATTGATAGAATTGTTGGATATCCTGCTGAGCGATATCATACCAAATTTTGTCCAACTGGCATGTTAGATCATCAAAATCCCAAGCTGGTTGGAGAGCCCTGTCCATAATGCTACAACTGTTCCAGTGGCAGCTTGTGAGTGTTCATTCTGTGTGTTACCAAATTTTTAGATTCAGATAAATATGACAGTGGAAACTGATAGCACCTGCTATATAGTAGTTATGCTTATCAACATATTCATACAACTACAGTCAATACCAATAATTTATAATGTTAACAGTAATAACAATAATAATAATAGTAGTAATAACAAAATAGTAATAATAATAATAAACATAATCTGTCTGAAAAAAGGAAGAATTGTTTTGTGGAATTTTGCTGTTTTGTACATAATTACATACAAGTCAATAATGTTTAAGCTTTTGCTACTCACTGGTCTGCATTTTTGTGTAAGTGAGAGTTTTTGAGCTTTCTTTATTTTTTTGGTCAAATGAACATGATCCCTAAGACATACATCAATTGACAAATGGACTTCTGGGCTAACAATCAGACATCCTCACATTGCACTCACGAACAACATACACTTAATATTCAATTATTTGTTAAATATTCACTTGTAGTCATGTTTTTTGATTTTGTCACTTTCTAAGTCAATGGATCTTGTCTGTGAGGCCTTAGTTCCATTGTGGGTACCTTTTCCTGGTTATTTCCTTTTCTGTTAGCACTTAAAACAGATTTGAGACTGTTCATGTTGACATTGCACAGGAAACCCAATTCCTGCACAGTATTTATTTATTTATATCCAATAAATCCAATACTGTGAGGCATTCGCATGGATGTAGGACGTGGAGGATATCTGGTATAAGACAAAATACACATTAATAGGTATAGAAAAAATTACATTGAAAAATATGGTAGACCTTAATAGCTAAATGAAAGACACAGTAATGTTAACAGTGATTGTGAGTATTGTAATGCACAACAGGACATCAAATTAGTAAATGAAAAAAATCAATTACAGTTAACTCCACTGAAATTTTCTTCTACCGAATAGAAGGAATTATCTAATAAATACTGTTTGAGCTGTTGTTTAAATTTGGGAACCTCGTGCATAAGTAATTTCAGTGATGGTGGGAGAGCATTGAACACCTTGCAGCTCATGTAATGGACTCCTTTTTGTACAATAGTAAGGTTTTTTGATTCATAATGGCGGTCCATCTTCCTCCTGGTATTGTGGGTATGCTATGAATTATTGGTTTTGTACGATTGTCCATTTTTACCAATTAAACATAATAGGGAGGAGATATATTGGCATGGAGTTGTCAATATCCGTAATTTTATGAAAAGGTTCCTACAAGAATGTCTAGGCTGGACTCCGTTCATTGTCCTAATAACTCTCTTTTGGGCAATGAATATTTTTTTGCATAGTGGCTGTTTACCCTTAGAAAACAATGCCATACAGCAATAATGCATGGAAATAACTAAAATAAGCAGTTTTTGTGGTGTGTTGGTCACATACAGTGGAAATAATATGAACAGCGAATGTTGCTATCTGAGTTTTTTGTGGAGGTGCAAAATATGTTCAGACCATTTTAGACTGTTGTCAATGTGTACACCCAGAAACTTGGTTGACTCAACTTGTAGTAACTCACTACCTTTCAATGTAATACTTAATTGATCCTCAACTTTTTTCCTTACTTGGAAATGCACAAACTGGGTCTTATTAATATTTAGTGATAACCCATTATTGACAAACCAATTACATACTTCACTAAAGACAATATTGGCCGATTCTTCAAGATTGAGGTTGGGAGTTTTGTTGATGAGGATAGAGGTGTTATCAGCAAAAAGAGTAAAGTGAGTTTGAAAGCTAGTATGCAAGGGAAGGCCATTGATAAAGATGAGGAAGAGAAGGGGGCCAAGTACAGAGCCGAGAGGAACACCACAGACAGTAGAGCCCCAGCTAGATGACACAGAGTACCCCTTAGAGTCGTTCAACATGACCTTCTGCTTTCTTCCAGCTAGGTAGGATTTAATCCATGAGCCAACTGAGCCACTTATACCATAATATTCAGCCTTTGCTAAGAGGTTTTCATTATTAACACTATCAAAGGCCTTAGAAAGGTCACAGAAGAAACGAACAGGAGATAATTTATTATTAAAAGACTCGTAAGATATGATGGGTGAAGGAAAAAATAGCTTGTTCTGTTGGTACACCCTGTTGAAATCTGAACTGTCTACTGTTTAATACCTTATAATGCATGAGGTGTTCAATAAGTCTCTTGTGAACCAATTTCTCAAGAATTTTGGAAAAGGTTGTAAAAAGGGAGATAGGCCAATAGTTGGTAACATCGGCTTTATCGCCTTTTTTAAAGAGAGGTTTGACAATAGCATACTTTAGTCTCTCAGGAACAATCCCGTTTTGGATGGATTCATTGAATATGTGGCACTGTATTTTGCTTATCGGCTTATAGCACTCCTTCAGTAATCTTGAAGAGATACCATGTATGCCAACAGAATTCTTGCTCTTCATCTCTTTAATTATATTCCCAATTTCATGTACTGTGACAGGACACACATTAATCTGCTTGGTTTTTTTATTAATAGCTTTTTGAAGGGTTAACATGGCTTCATTAACAGAACATGTTTTTCCAGTTTGTATTGCTGATGCCAGAAAGTGGTTGTTAAAAAGTCAGTGATTATTTCAACATTTTCATGAATGGTATCATTTGTTTTAATTTATATTGTGTTTTCTGCAGCAGTTATTTTACCTGTTTCCCTTTTTATTATGCCTCATATGGTTTTGATTTTGTTATTAGATACATCAATTTCTGATTTTATAGAAATACTCTTTGCCCTTGTTAGAACTTTTTTAAGGATAGAGCAGTATAGTTTGTAATGTTTTTCCTTTTCTACACTATAACTGGATTTGAGTGAGGCATATAGATTTCTTCTCCTTCTGCAAGACTTTTAATGCCCAGAGTTAGCCAGTTTTTATTAGTAGGTCTCACATTTGGACTTGACAGTCGTTTTAGGAAAGGCCGCTTTGAACAGGCAGATAAATTCTTTAGAAAAGCATTGTACTTGTCATTAACATTGTCAAAGGGCTCAATCTGGTTCCAGTCTATTTCTTGTAGGGAATTACAGAAGCTATTGATAGACTGTGTGTTAATTACTCTGAAAGTTTTACTGCAGGAATTGTTCTTACAAAGACAGCTAACATTATCAGTTGAAAGTAGTTGACTATCATCAACAAGATCGAAAAGCACACAAAAACTGCTGTACAAAGAATGGAAACAGTTCATAGAAGAAAAATAAACCAATTCAAAAAACTCCAGTCACAACATAATACCTTTACACACAGCCAAGGAAAACACACACACAAATTCTACCCAAGATTAGTGAACCTTACACATACACAGTTAAACAATAAAGAAAGGCAGCTGTTGGAGAAAGGATTAAAATACAATGTAAATTCAGAAATAGGTGAAGATTACTTAGAAAATCTAATTATAGAATAAGAAAGTGTTTTGACAAGGGAAGATAGGAATGAAAGTAGCAGTGTCAACAATGCATTAACTAGAGAACTAGTAAAAAAAGAAATCCAGAATATCATAACCAGTATAAAATCACAACAACACATTAACAACAAAAACATCGAATCTGCAACACTCAGAAAACGTAGGAGAAAACTTCAAAATTAAAATGTTATCATTTCAAAAGCAGACAAGGGGAACACAGTAGTACTGATAGACAAAGAGCAATACATTGAAAATCACAAGAATTCATCTCACAAAATAACATTAAAAAATTAAAATCAGACCCAACAAACAGATTCCAGACAAAAGTAAAAATCACTCTGAAAAATATTGCCATCATACTGGATAACACAGAGAAAAGAAAGTTGACACAGATCAGTCCCACAGCACCGGTCCTCTGAAGCCAACCAAAAATCCACAAACCGAACCTTCTTGTGAGGCCAATACTGGATTTCAGAAAATACCCCACTTACAAGCTTGCAGGGTACAAGTTAAAAGTACTGTCTGAAAATTTCAGAGTACAAGAAGACAGGACCATTAAAAACACTACACAGCTAATACAACAAATACAAGATATAAAAATCCCAGACACAGCAACACTCCTCTCATTTGATATAGAAAACATGTATTCCAACATACCAGTACCAGAAACAATAGAAATTATAGATAAGAATATGAAAACTTATAGTCAACTCCCTGATGAACAGATTAAGCAAATATGCACACTAATAAAGCTCATAACAGAACAAAATTACTTCCAGTTCAATAATGAATTTTATTTACAAGAAGATGGATTATCAATGGGGTCCCCAGTTTCAGGAGCCTTAGCAAATATTTTTGTAAACCACACTGAACAGATCATTTTCACAAAAATAATAGCAAAAGAATACAAAATATTATATTGGTTCAGGTATATGGATGACATCCTTTGCTCAATAGATGAACCACAAACAAAAATTGAAAAACTACAATCTGACATCAACAAGATACATAAAAATATAAAATTCACACTTGAAAGAGAACAGAACAACCAAATTAACTTTCTGGATATAACAATCTAAAAACAAAACAATAAGCATATGTTTGA
The DNA here is from genome assembly GCF_021461395.2 of Schistocerca americana. Lineage (NCBI taxonomy): Eukaryota > Metazoa > Arthropoda > Insecta > Orthoptera > Acrididae > Schistocerca > Schistocerca americana. Next base: position 212,269,852 of record NC_060120.1, read on the forward strand.
AATTTACCATAAACCCACAGCAACGGATATTATCATTCCCCAATCATCGAACCACCCACACGCACAAAAGCAAGCAGCACTTCAACACATGTTCTATATGAAACTTCCTGGCAGATTAAAACTGTGTGCCCAACCGAGACTCGAACTCGGGACCTTTGCCTTTTGCGGGCAAGTGCTCTACCAACTGAGCTACCGAAGCACGACTCACAACCGGTACTCACAGCTTTACTTCTGCCAGTACCTCGTCTCCTACCTTCCAAACTTTACAGAAGCTCTCCTGCGAACCTTGCAGAACTAGCACTCCTGAAAGAAAGGATACTGCGGAGACATGGCTTAGCCACAGCCTGGGGGATGTTTCCAGAATGAGATTTTCACTCTGCAGCAGAGTGTGCGCTGATATGAAACTTCCTGGCAGATTAAATGCAGAAGTAAAGCTGTGAGTACCGGTCGTGAGTCGTGCTTCGGTAGCTCAGTTGGCAGAGCACTTGCCCACGAAAGGCAAAGGTCCCGAGTTCGAGTCTCGGTCGGGCACACAGTTTTAATCTGCCAGGAAGTTTCATATCAGCGCACACTCCACTGCAGAGTGAAAATCTCATTCTGGAAACATGTTCTATATACTCAGCACAGTACCACTCACCAAAGAAAGCTACCAAAAAGAACTGAACATAATAATGCAGATAGCACAAAATAATGGTTACAATAATAACACAGTCACAAAGTTAAACAACAAAATTAAAGACATCTTGGGTTTTCGGGTGTTCTGCCGGATATCAGCGTCGTACTTGCACGATATTTCGGTCACATAGCTCGTAACCTTCATCAGGTGCGACCTGAGACTGCTTCTCGAGTGGACCTTGTCCAGTATTTATGCCTATGGCCTTCCCCCTCCACCAACGGCTACAGGCGCTTCCTCTGTGGTCCGCGCCCATTCCCTGCGACCTGCTGGAGCGTTGCTGCTCCGTTTTCCGTCCGCTGCGTTTCTAGGTGTTCCCTCTGCGGTCCGCGCCCACCAAACCCGCTCCTGGTGGTTTCATCTACGGTCTGGGGTACCAAGCGTTCCCCCTGCGGTCCGCGCCCGCTCACCACGACCTGTTGGAGCGTTGCCGCTCCGTTTTTCGTCAGCTGTGGCTCTGGATGTTCCCTCTGCGGTCCACGCCCACCAGTCCCACTTCTGGGTGTTCCCTCTTCGGTCTGGTGCGCCTGGCAGTCCGTCAGGGGCTCGTTTTCCATCTCCATGTCTCTGGTTCTTCTGTTTGTGTAGTGTTGCAGCTGGCCCCGTTGCTCCTTTAACAATTCCAGAGCCGGATCCCAGGCTCTGCTTAGCTGGTACCCTGTGTCACGGTTCATAAGATCGTCAGCCATTTTAATTTCTATCGATTCTCTTATAACACTGTCCCAAAATCTGGGTGTTTGTGTTAGAATCTTGGTATCCTCATACTTCATGGCATGATCTAGTTCTAGACAGTGTTCAGCAATGGCTGACTTAGTCACCTGTCTTAATCTAGTGTGCCTCTGATGTTCTTTGCACCTGATCTCTACAGTTCTTGTCGTCTGGCCAATGTAGAACATGCCACATTGACAAGGTATATTGTAAATCCCCGGTTTTCGTAACCCCAGGTCGTCTTTGACACTCCCCAGCAGTCCCACGATCTTGTTGGATGGCCAGAAAACACACTTGATATTGTGTTTACGGAGGATCCTACTGATTCTGGCAGAAATAGAGCCAGCATAGGGCAGATATGCCACCTTCTTTGTTTCATCTTGGTCTTCTTCAGGAACCTGTCGTATAGTGGCTGGTTGGAGTGCCCTCTCAATTTGTCTGTCCGTGTACCCATTCTTGGAGAAAACTGTTTTGAGACGTTCTGTCTCTATAGGTAGATTCTCTTGGTCTGACAGGGCACGTGCTCTGTGGACCAAAGTCTTCAGAACCCCATTCTTCTGTGCAGGGTGGTGACAGCTGCTGACCTGCAGATATAAATCAGTGTGTGTTGGTTTTCGGTACATCCAAAAATGGCAGCTGGCCATTCTTCTCCAGTTCCATGGTGAACCTGATATTAGGGTGGCATGAGTTAAGATGTTCAAGAAACTCATTGAGCCTGTCCATCCCATGTGGCCAGATCACGAAGGTGTCATCCACATACCTAAAGAAGCATGTGGGTTTAAATGTGGCTGTCTCCAATGTCCTCTCCTCAAAACTCTCCATAAACATGTTGGCAACCACAGGGGACAGTGGGCTGCCCATAGCTACACCTTCGGTTCGCTCGTAATATTGGTTTCTGTACAGGAAATATGTGGATGTCAGTGTATGACTGAACAGGTCCAACAGAGCACCGTCAAATTTCTCTGCAATCAGTTCTAGTGAGTCCCTCAGTGGGACCCTGGTGAACAGCGATACCACATCAAAACTAACCATGATGTCCGAATCTGTGATGTGCAGTTGCTTGAGGTGTTGCAGGAAATCTTCTGAGTTGTGGATGTGGTGAATACATTTGCCCACATATGGAGACAGGAGACCTTCCAAGTACTTGGCTGTTGTGTACGTAGGTGCCCCAATATTACTGACAATTGGACGTAGGGGCACGCCCTCCTTGTGTATTTTAGGCAGACCATACAGTCTAGGTGGCACTGGCGCTTTTTCCCGTAGTTGTCTGATGATCTTATCGGGCATCCCTGTTTCCTTCAAGAGAGCACTAGTCTTCTTGGCCACCTTGTCCGTGGGGTCACACTCCAGAATTCTGTATGCAGGGTCCTCCAGAAGTTGGCGTACTTTCTCATCATAATCCACCCACTGCAAGATGACGGTGGAGTTCCCTTTGTCTGCTGGCAGTATCACAATGCTGCTGTCTTCCCAGAGTTTCTTGAGTGCGAGCCTCTCCTCGGTTGTGATGTTCCATTTCGGCGGCCTGGCCTTGGTGAGGGCCCTGCAGGTCTCTCGGCGGACTTCCTCTGCCACATTAGGTGAAAGTGTGGCTGCAACTTGCTCTACTGCACTGACGAAACCTGAAATGGGTACGTTTCTAGGGGTCATAGCAAAGTTGAGACCCTTGCTGAGTACCTTTAAGGTTGTATCATCAAACTGTATGCCACTCAGATTCGTCACAGATTCTAGCACGAACACCCAGATTTTGGGACAGTGTTATAAGAGAATCGATAGAAATTAAAATGGCTGACGATCTTATGAATCGTGACACAGGGTACCAGCTAAGCAGAGCCTGGGATCCGGCTCTGGAATTGTTAAAGGAGCAACGGGGCCAGCTGCAACACTACACAAACAGAAGAACCAGAGACATGGAGATGGAAAACGAGCCCCTGACGGACTGCCAGGCGCACCAGACCGACGCTCCAGCAGGTCGCAGGGAATGGGCGCGGACCACAGAGGAAGCGCCTGCAGCCGTTGGTGCTGACGATCTTATGAATCGTGACACAGGGTACCAGCTAAGCAGAGCCTGGGATCCGGCTCTGGAATTGTTAAAGGAGCAACGGGGCCAGCTGCAACACTACACAAACAGAAGAACCAGAGACATGGAGATGGAAAACGAGCCCCTGACGGACTGCCAGGCGCACCAGACCGACGCTCCAGCAGGTCGCAGGGAATGGGCGCGGACCACAGAGGAAGCGCCTGCAGCCGTTGGTGGAGGGGGAAGGTCATAGGCATAAATACTGGACCAGGTCCACTCGAGGAGCAGTCTCAGGTCGCACCTGATGAAGGTTACGAGCTACGTGACCGAAATATCGTGCAAGTACGACGCTGAAATCCGGCAAAACACCCGACAATCCAAGATGTCATTAGATTGCCGAGAAAGCCTGAAGAGTTACAACAAAATTAAAAGTAAAATAAAAGCAGAAAGCTCCATACCACAGACAACAACACAACAGAACCAAACACAAACACGCAGTCCCATAACAACTACACAGGATAACCAGAAAAAGATGAAAGAAAACACAAGATTGTACACAATGACATACAAACACAAACTCACCTGTAAAATCACCAACAGTTTCAAAAGACAGAGAATAAACATATCATACACAACAGACAATCCTATACAAAAATAAACCCGAAAATGGACAAAAAACAGAGACATATACCAGGAAGCAGGTATATATCAGCTACACTGTAACACCTGTGAAGGCACATACATAGGGCAAACAGGGAGAATATTTGATGTCAGATACAAGGAACACATGAGAGCCTGGAAATATGGGACAAACCACTCCACATTTGCAGAACGCCTAAGAGAAAATGACCACAAACCAACGACTAGAGAAGATGACATGAAAATAATTAAAATCAACAATAAAAGACACCTGTTGACCATGCAAGAAAATTACCGCATACATAAAACCAAAGCAGGGGGGAAAATATTGTTGAATGACCAAGTGCAAATGCCAAGTAATTCATTATTTACACTAATAGATAAAATAACAGAATAACGTTCGCAAAAAAATATAATAATACTATCCAATGTAATAGTAATAAAACCCAACATCTTTACAGTCACTCAACCGTGAACTCCTCCACAGAATATCGAAGTCAAGTCAAAACAGTTGTCTAAAGTTTTCAGCCACTAGCTAACACCTAGTACACCCCCCCCCCCTAAAAAAAAGGTGGGGTCGGCTCTATCCCCCCACCCCCCCTCCCTCTCTCTCTCTCTCATACACTCACACACGGTATAAACATCATAAATAGATCCCATTGATAGAGCACTTGCCTGCGAAAGGCAAAGGTACCGAGTTCTAGTCTCGGTCCGGCACACAATTTTTGTCCGCCAGGAAGTTTCATCATAAATAGAAGTTAGTAATGAACATATACTTCGTTAGGTTGACAACAAACTGGTATACATACCAAAGAAGATGAAACACGTAATGGGAGCTTCTAGGTCGAAGAATGGGAGTGATCTCCATACTACTAGTACTAGTACTAATAGACTAATGTACTGTATAATAGTAGTATAGAGATCACTGTGTAATGGAGTCGCAATGCTTACGCTGTGAAAGCTGTGTACGAAGAAATAGTTGTATTGAGTGACACAAGAACAATAGTCCACCACAAAAAATAGTGAGAAACATGGTGAACGGTGTGTGGAAGGCGAGAACACAAAGATGTGATTATATGGCAGTGATAAAAGTGATAGTGCGAGGTTCAGACCAGATGCAAGGAAACGCAGAGCAGCAAATCGTAAGTAATTACCTTTTTTTACAAAAACTCGCGAAGTGAACTGTTTGATAATCTATAACTAACAAAACTGTATCATTATAGATCCCATTGATGATGCCTTAGAACAGGAGAAGGCGAAACGCGCATGGGATAAATAAAGTAACTAGCAACAGGAAAAGGAAGTTTTATTTACAAAACAATTATTTATTTACAAAAGAAGTAATTAAATTACGTGTTTGTATTGGTAGCACTGTCAAAAACAGTATCGTATCTTTTCATAGTATAAACACGCGTTGTATGTTCAATTGCTAACGGTTTTCCAAGGAAAAGTGACAAATAGATTGGTAAATCTCTCAAAAAGTAAAGTATGACACGAAAACTTAAGTGTTTTTAAGAAACTTGGTTTTCATGGTAATAGATTTTTGAATGAAGGGAAACCTTGCATTCAACATGTGGCGTATGAAGTTACAGACAATGAAATACATGCAAACTCATCAGTATCTAGAGAAACACCCATTAATGCTTCGAAGATTAAAATAAAACGTTGTGATACACAGTTTTCTCAAAACGAAAGTGATGTAAGCATTAGGTTAGGTTATATTCTGATATATTTACACATCCTAACAAGGGTGTTAGGTGAATGTGGAGGGCCAGTTAGTTTACATGAAGACAGTGAGGCATCAAATGGACTAGCCAGGAAACTTATCATTAAATGTGCCAGTTGCAAGTACACTCTTTCAATCTGGAATTCTGATAAGTGTAAAGATAATTATTTTGAAGGAAATGTTATGTGGTTTTATGGATTGAGAGCTATTGCCAAAGGACACACTGCAACAGAAACAATGTGTGCTGTGATGAATATGCCACACCCACCTTGTGAAATCGACAAGTATGCAGGATTTATTGGAGCTGCTGTGGAATCTGTCGAATGTGGGTCAATGAAGTGTGCTGCAAATGAAGCTGTTGAAATAAATGATAGTATGCCTGACATACCAGTAGCATTTGATGGCACTTGGCAGAAGTATGGCTACAGTCCTGAGAATTCTGTTGCTGTGGTGACCAGTGTAGATACTGGAAAGGTAATATATTTCCAGATTTTAACCAAACATTGTTATAAGTGTAAATCAGGGAATGAAGAAGGGCATATCTGTGACAGAAATTATGAAGGAACAAGTGGTATGGAGGCTCCTGCAGAGGAAATTTTTAGTCAATCTGTGAATGAAAGGGGAGTGTGTTACACTAAGTTCTTAGGTGATGGAGACTCAAAAGCATATAAAAGTGTAGTAGCTGATCAGCCTTATGGAGAGAAGATTATCACAAAACTGAAACCAGTTGGTCATGTCCAGAAGAGGATGGGCACCAGTTTGAGGAAGTTAAACAAAGTTTGAGAAACAAGAAACTTTCTGATGGTAAAATCATAAGAGGCAGGCTGACAAACAAAATGATTGATGGACTACAACAGTATTATGGGATGGCCATTAGAAATAATACTGAGGAGTTGTTTAAAATTAAGCAGGCAGTATGGGCTACCTTCTTCCACAGACTGTCAACTGATGAGAAACCAGTACACCACCTTTGCCCTCATGGACCTGATTCGTTGTGCGATTGCCACAATGCCCAGTACTCAAACAGTTCATACAGCCATAAACATTCCATCCCAGCAGCAGTCATGGATATCATAAAACCAATTTACAGAGACCTGGCAAATCCTGAATTACTGAAGATCCCAATGAGTCGTTCAATAATCTTATGTGGACTTGCTTACCAAAAAATGTTTTTGTTGGAATGAAGAGACTAAAGTGAGGGGTCAGTGAGGCTGTTATTGCTTTTAATTATGGCAACATTGGTAGGGTGAGAGTGCTACAGCATATGGGAATTAATCCTGGAGCAAACTGCATCAGAGAAATTGAACAGATGGACAAGGTTCACAATTAGCCGCTAAGGAGTCCAGAAAGAAGAAAAGAAGAAAACACTTGGAAAAAGATCAAGATGATGATATACAGTATGGTGCAGGGTGCTTCTGAGTGACTAAAAATAAAAAAAAATAAGCATATATTAAGTGAGTTACAGTCTATTGAAACGTTAAAAGCCATTCCTGAAAATTTACATTTCCTGTTGCATTTTTCTCTAAATCTTAGAAACTCTTTCGAGTAGAGTAATCAAATTTTCAGGGAGTTATAACATACATATCCTGAGTCTACTGAACTAAAAGAAAAACATAATGTTATGTATAATTAAAATTATTTAGGATGATGCACAAAAAGTACACAAAATTTTAACTGTGTAATTAAAAAAATGTATTTCCGAAAGCAGTGGCTGAAATGCAATTATTGTAGTTCAGTAGACTCAGAACATACAGTTTAATGTCCTGTAAAAGTTTCATGTCAAGTGGTTCCTGAAATACAGGTAAGCCAAGTCACTGAATTTAACATTGTCGGGATATGGCATTCCAACTCCCCCTGAAATGTGCGCAACTGAAGGTGTACTCATGAACCTGATGTCAAGTTTCACAGAATCTAGCAATGTAGCATAGCATGGTAGATTAGAACTGTGCATTTCAGATTACTATATCTATATTATGTTCAACAGGACTCAAAGAAAAGTAACCAATACATCTACATGGTGTCAAAAGTTAGGATGTTCACATGCTCTTATGCATGTACACAATAGCTGCCACTGAACTGTTCTCAGTTGTGGAGAGATCTGGCAACCTTGCTGGCCAAGGTATAGTTTGGCCAGCATGAAGACAAAGAGTAAAAACTCTTACCGTGTTTCGGCAGGCAACATGTTGCTGAAATGTAAGCCCAGGGTGGCTTGCCATGAAGGGCAACAAAATGGGGCATAGAATATCACCGGTGTACTGCTGTGCTGTAAGGGTGCCATGGATGACAACCAAAGGGGTTATGTATGAAAAGAAATGGAACCGCAGACCATAACTTCTGGATGTCGGGCCATATGGTGGGTGACAGTCATGCTGGTGTTCCACAGCTGTCTGTGGCATCTCCAGACTTGTCTTCAGCCTGGAATCTAGTTCGCCTGAGTAGAATTTTCTTCATTGATGAGTCTCACTTTGATCTGAGTGACAGCGATCACTGAAGATGTGTCTGGAGACGCAGTGGACAGCAGTGGCATACCAACCTGGCTGTCACACACCATAAGGCCTGACATCCACAAGTGATGGTCAGGGGTACTATTTCTTTTCTTAGCAGAATCCACGGCATCCATATGTACATTGACAATATTATGTTGCCCATTTTGTTGGCCTTGATGGCAAGCCATGCTGAGCTTACATTTCAGGAAGATATTACCTGCTCATACATGGAAAGAGTTTCTGCTGCTCATTTTTGTGCTTACCAATTCCTACATTCTCCTTTCAGATCCAGATGGCTTGCACTGCCATCGCAATCAAATATGTCATGTGAACAGTTATCCTTCTGTGTCTCTTCCCCCAGATTCATGGATCCCAATCCCAAGGACAGCATGGCCACAGCAACTGCCAGAACGTGTGATCACGATACAGCGTGATGACACCATGGAGACAGAGCCTCCGCCTCCTCTCATCATACCGAGGGAGCTGAACCTGCCATAACGCAGCAGCTGATGCCTTTGACATCTGGTTATTGGCCTCCGGTGGTGGATGTATACACTCCTGGTTGTTTTCTGGGGGATGTTTCCACCACAGCGAAGGCCGGATGGTGGGGTACGACCGGAAGCTTGACGTCTCCTGCAGCCACAGGTTCCGGTCCACTCCAGTGTCAGCTCTCCAACCTGCCCCGCCGTTGTCGCGCTCCCTACATGACAGCTGTCCATCACTTTGGGAGGGGGGGGGGGGGGGGGGGGGGAGGGATGTCCCGGTGTAACATGAAGTGCCAGTACATTGGACTGGAACGTTATAGCAGCAGAGAGGGCTGTAAGACAACGTCAGCCAATAGTACACTGACTAGGACGACACCACAACAGGAGCAGCCCCATATGAAGAGAATCTAAGAGCTGTTCCGCCTTGTCCAGTTGCAATAAAAATGTTTTACCAACCTCTTGACAGTTACGCACTTGTTGTCATAAAAAAAAAAATTAGTGACATCTTCATGGTTAAACATGTGTACCACAAATAAGGAAAAACAATTTTCGGTCATCTTTTGGTCACCATTTGAAGTAAATTTGTATAATTGATGATGACACCCCAAAACTAGTTGGATCAAAAATAAAGATCTATCATACAGCTGAAGCAGTCTTATTTGTGTAGCCTATCTGTCTCCCCGTCTAGTGTTATCTTATGTAAAAGTGTGTGAAAGTTTTATAAATGTTAACAAATCATGTAACTGAGGTGGGACATAGGTATCAGCTCAGTATTCACCTAATTGGATGTGGGAAACCATCAAAGTATACCAACTCCGATTCTCTGTTTCATTAGTGATCTGATAAGCATAACACTTCCATGGTGTTAAAATTTGATCTTTCACTTACTTCACCTGACAGTAGATGTTCCTGATTTTAATTTACTGCTCCTAATATTTCTTTATGAAATTTTCTAAAGAAACAGTTTAATTCTCCTGGTTATCTCACTGTGAAATGAACTGCCTTTCAGTATTTATTACAATATTGCCTTCTTGTTTTACCAGGCTTTTATCCCATATCTTCATAGGGTCGGCATTTTAATTCTTGGAATTGGTGATATTAGTGGCTTCCTGTTGCCACTACTTTTGCTCTTCGCCCACTCCTCCTTTGGGACAAAATTTGTGTAGCCTGTCTGTCTGCCTCTTGCATTATCCTATGTAAAAGTGTGTGAAAGTTATAAATGTTAAAAAATCATGTAACTGAGGTGGGACATAGATATCAGCTCAGTATTCACCTAATTCGATGTGGGAAACTGCCTAAAAACCACATGCAGCCTGGCTGACACATTGGCCCTCATACATGAAGTCATCAAATTGATAACTTCTTCATTTGTGTCATGATTATGGCAAAAAACAATTACCAAAATAGGAAGTGTAGCTAAGACAAATAGAAGCAGATATAGAGGAAGTTGTGTTATTTCAAAGAAGAAAAAATATTAAGCTATGGGCATGACAATGTAGGGTACTGCAGATCAAGTTGAAAAGAATACTTGACCAAGCACCGGAAAGGTATGTACCTAGTAGAACACTTCATGATGTGAGGAACCCCTCTGTGATATACAGTCACTGTAAAGAAATTTCTAAAGAAGTGGCAATTACTGCATGATATGTGTAAAGCAAAAAATATGGATATACACTACAGTATCTGATCAAAAGTATCTGGACACCCTATGTAATGTAGAAGATGTCATAACAGGCGGACTCACCATAGAGAGCCTATATAGGGAGAGAGTGGCCAATCAGCCCTTGGCTGCCATGTTTTCACCAGATTGTGCATGGGACATACAATTAGGTAGTGACACAAGCAGAAAGCTAGCCACTTCATGAGTAAAATAAAGCATGTGTTTGATGCATGAGACCAAAGCAGATCTTCTAGCTTAATACTCGATACATGATTAAAACAAATGCCATTCGTCTATGTTTATATAGGCTTAATAAATTTGTGAGCAAAGGGAAGTATCATGAAGCAGTGTGTATGTCTGCTGAATTTCAACAGCTATATTTTATGATTCTGTATAAACATTGACAACTGATTAATAAGAAAAAGAAGTTTCATTTAATGTATCTCAGAGCACATGATGCTATTTCAGATTTTTCCATATGGATATTCATAGCTGAAATTGGTAAATTATTGTCTCTTTCCATCCCCACATAATGCATTTTACGTGTGTGTCAATCTTATAACATTTTCTTATGCTGGCAAAACACATCAATTCTGTACACACTTTTAGGAACTCTATATCACAGAAAATCATAAAAATATCAATACTTAGGTACTCTACTGAAACAGCAGAAAGTAATTCAAAATAGGTAACTGAATATCCACACGCTAAATTATAATTTACAGGAATGTGAATAGCCAAGACTATAGAGCCAAGTGCGAGTCACCAGTTGGAAGTACATAGACTTAGGGTTCCATATACATGTTAAAACACATCATGTAGCATGAATTGTCACTCAAGAACCATTAAAAGTCTAGAAAATAACATTTTAAAAAAAACATGGATTGAGCAGGATTCAAACTCACGACCTTCGGATTACATAGTTAAAACTCTAGACCTCTGCTACAAGGCTACATCAGTAATACTGTGGTGTTCATTTACTTTTTCTTTCATGGAGGGGATGTATCAGTAAAAAGGTTATTCTTTAATTTTTAAATTTTGTTTTGAAGGTAATATAAGCTTACAGAAAGAAATTGATTGTTCAATACACAAAGAAACCAAACGAGCTTTCTAACAGTGACAGCAGGTGAGTAAAACACATGTAACATAAGGGCATCTCATGACTGCAAGAGTACCTTGTACTTACCACAGAACTAAAAAAAAAAAAAATTAATACCAATTGCAAACTATACCCAACCATTCTGATCTCTGCAAATTGGATGTACAACAACTGACATACCTTACAATTAGTAACTAAATGATGGAGGAGGCTTACTTGTTGAACCAGCTTGTCATATTGTATCTATTGATAGGTACAAGATGAAGTCTTCATTCATGCTGTATCCATATAATACAGTGTATTGTACCATGGGCTCCAACTGACCTTACAACTCAAGTTTTCAAATGCATATCACTAAGGAAACATATTGGAAATAACTTAGCATTATAGGAAAAGCAAAATTGTAAAAGTTCATCAAATAACCAGTTTTATTGTACGTCACAGCTCTGGAAGTTGATGCTCACTGGCTTCATTTCAATCTTTTTCAACATTTATTATTTACATAAAGGGGGAAACAAGATTTATACTGATTTTAAGATACCTGAAAGGGATGAGACCATAACTGAGCAACACCTACTGAGTTTTCACTTACATATATAATGGGTACCTTTCTACAATCTTGTTATTATTTTAGATACTGAAATAATTTCAGTAACACAATATACACATTCAAAATTTGTATAAACAAGATTTATTTAACTTTTTTGATAGAGCATACATAGCAGAAGTTTTGCTTGCCAGTAGGTGTCCACATTTTGAAGTCTATACATATTTTTTCCGGAGCTTCAGACTGTACATTTTAAGCCGGAACCTTACAAATCTGTCCATCATTCTTCACATTATGCCAACTTTGAAACTGAACTTACTTCAAGAGATCATTATTTGTCATACTGTTGATTACAAAACTAAATCAGTTAACTGTTTCTCACAATCAATAACAGGGGACAATTTTCTAAATAGCATTTCCATATCTAGACATAACATAAAACATTAGTTGGACACATACAGAAGACTATCTTTGTCCTGCTTAAACTGTTTCAGATTAACAAAAGTGCAGTAATCAGAGTTCTGTCTTTCTTTAGTAACCAAATCTGTAAAGTGTTTCTTACAAGTTTTGTCATACTTCATGACTCTTCCTATGATGTATCCAGCAATATTAAAAAATGCATTTCTCTTCATACGGCGTAAGTCACTTACTGATACATTTCCCTGCTCATCCCAACATTTTGGAAGTTTTAATGTGGGTTTATTCATGCAAGGTGCTGGTGTTTTGATTCTTATATGTTCCAGATATCCTGTGAGGTAAAATCCTTCACTCTTGTCATAACTAGATTTTGATACATCTGTTAAGTACTGTGCCACACACAGTAACTTTAAATTGTTTCTGAATTGTAGTGCAGTAGGCACCCTCTGAAGACTCATAATGCAAGAAAACTAATTTTCAAGGCAGTCTTGAGTAAGTCATCCTGTCAAAAGAAGTTTATAGTCCCTTTCATTCAAAAAGAAGTTCATCAAGTCAAGGACACTCTGACTGGATAGTCTCACTCCACTCTGAATTGGCTTCCAGTGACCTGCTGTACCAGTCTGTATATACTGAAACACTCCCATTACATCACACAGAAAATTCACACTATCCTGATACATACGTGGTTTTATGTTACTGAGAGCTGTGACAGGATTCTGAGAAGTCATTAATGTGAACCATTTGTTAATCATTTCAAAAAACCATACTGTTGTTTGGTACTTCTCGTCACCTTTGTCACTAGCCATAAAGTTCAGTCCACAACTAGTGTTTTGGCTCAGATATGTTTGAGCTGCTGACACATTCATTTTATTGAATTTATTGCGTTTTATGATTTCTTCTGTAAGATTAGGAGCTAGCTTTGAATCACTTTCTTTCTCAAGATCAGGGCTTCCCAACCTTATCAGTTGGTGGACCCCTTCTTCAGTCGAAAAGCCATGGTGGAACCCTAGTCAGTCAAGAGCACAGTAACTTAAAATTTCAGAGCAAAACCAATGGGAACTGAAAGCTTCTTAATGCAAGTTCCATGTTCCCACTGAAATAGTCTTTGGTTTAGAGATGAATGAAAACAACTTGAAGGTCAAAAATCGACTTATGAAATAGGTAGTGCACTCACAAAGCAAGTTTAACAATTAATGATGTCTGGGGCCGCATACGTGCCAGCGAGCACTGTGATTGGTCGACAAAGCTCGCTCCACGCCACGAGGCGGTGCACAAATGAGCCCCGTATTGTTGTGAAACAGTCGATCAGAGGAACCGCAAAGCCTGCTTGGGAATACGACCTGAAGTAAAATTACACATTTTTTTCACACGAAAAAAAAAAAAAAAAAATTGTGATGAATTTGATTTTTGCATTTTTATTCAATAATTTTACTCATTATTTTACACGATTTGGCGAAGGGTCGCCGCGGACCCCCTAGGAAGAGCCGGCGGACCCCTAAGGGGTCTTCGGACCACACGTTGGGAAGCCCTGCTCAAGATAATGGAGGTCTTCAATATGGGTACAATCTACAACTGTTGTGGGAAGGTAATGTTCCAGTCTAATCATTTCTGGAATCTTTATAGTCACATTTGACAGCAGAGATGTTTTGATATTTTTCAATAAGTGTGGCTCATCTGCAACAAAATATATTTTATTAGCTGGGTTTTCAGGATTAAAAACATAATTCTGTAGCACTGAATTTTTACCAGATATGATTCCAAATGATTTCTATATACTCTGATTCATTAGGCCCATATCTGAAGTGATGCAACATATATGTAACCCAGCACATTCACTGCATTTAATTATTTCTATTATTATATCATGTAAGGCTTGTCCATTACAGTTGTCACTGTTGAAATACTATGCCACAACTTGTTTCCACCATGTAGCTATACCCCCTAATATAAAAACACATGCATGCGTTGCAGTACCTTCATGAGAGGGAAGAGTTACATTTCCAGAGAAAGAGCCTATTGACACATAAAATTCCCTATTTGGAATTATTGTCATCTCGTCAAGCAGTAACACACAGTCACTTTCACTGTCGTTCATTGCTTTCACTTTGTTCATCATAAGATCAAACACTTGATGTAAAATTACAGAATCAAACTTGATATTTTGAAGTCACCTTCTTAATGTTTGTTGAGAAGGTAGAGGAAAATGATTACTGACTAAAACGTCATAACCCTTGCTACCACAAGCAACTTTCAACTTCAGTGCATTTTGCACTGTATCTTCAGACCACCTCACTTCCTTTTGATTCAATTTTAGAATCTGATTTTCATTAAATACTTCCTTAACTACATCTGCAACAGAGTTACATTTAGTTTTCAACTTTACTCTAAAGTGTGAATTCTGCAGTGTCAGATTGCTTATCTTCTTTTTCATAAATGAAATTTGTGTTTGCTGTTTCTTAATGACATCTTCTAACCTACTTATCTGCAATTTATATTTACTGTCTGTTTCTGCTCAAGTAGACGACTGTGGTGCATTCTCCACCTCAACAGTAGAGATGTTGGCCTCTTTGATATGCAAAAGAGGTCATGGCAGGTGGTACTCCTTGGGTTTCTTTCTTGGTGTCTTTGGCATAGAGTGGGAGAAAACTGTGGAAACTGTGGGTACAGAATTACACTTTAGTTTCTTCTTTCCATCAACTATGACTTTCTCCCACTGATCATCAGCAAAATGTTCCTGTTAGGAGAAAAAAAAAAAACTGTTACCGGAACTTGTATGATAAGTTTAGAAGCAGTAATGTAAAACAGAAATACTAAGTCATATTACAAGCTAAACCCAGTATTGCTTATACTGAAATGGATATGATACCATAAAAAATTGTTTACTCTGCTAATGAACACAATCTAAGAACTTAATTGCTATTACAACCCAATACATGTTAACCTTCACTTTCCCCTGAATTACTACCTTCAGTTCAAGAAATTAACACTTTCAGCTTTTTTAAGAAAAATGTCTAAACATCAGCCTCTTTCTGTGTCATTTCCAGGATAAATGTAGTGGGTGAATGTTATCTGTTTACAATCATAAAAATTATTTTGTGCAGTTTGCTAAAGGAAAAGGAGACAAACACACTTGAAAAGTATGGTCACAAATATATTACAAATCTCAATATCTTTTAAAGCATAAAATGAAAATCAACTTACACGAATCAATAAAAATCAAGCTGTACTAGATAAGAAAAAAACCAGTGCTTAATATATAGCACATAAAGTAATATGAAAAGCAAGCGGAACTAAAGAATAGGAGGACAACAATATGGCTAATTATGCAACTTTACTATTCTTATGAGCAAGTATATCTATGCACAACTATGGATATTTGCATGTATTTTACTGTATAATGTTGCATTTCAAAATGCTTATAGTTATTATTACAATTAAAAAGAAACTGAACAATTTACAGGCCAGTGCATTTCATTGCTTGTATAGAAAGGCACAATTTAAGTAAACAGCCTGTGAACCTTCCAAGTAAAACAAAATGTTATTGCTTGGGCCTCACTAACAGTATATCACAGGAGAAAATTACTTACTTCACACAGAAAGGAATAATTTGTTGGTTTCCATAAGTCGCCTTTATGATTCCTGCCTTCTTGGTTGACTTTCACTGCCCACTGTTTACGTCTTTCTTCATTTCTTGGGAAAACAAGCATCATATATCCATCTTCACTTTGGTTTTTGCACCCAACAGTGGAGCAACCAGGCATTCCTCTTGACTGTCCTTGATGATTTTGTAATTCATATTATTAGTGACACTCAGTAAATCACTTTAAATAAAAATGTCTGTAAAATTTCTGTGAAGTTCTAAAAGTATCGTCATAGATCCGACCAACAGAGTGACTGTAAGATAATTTAAGTAAATAGAACAGACAGAGAACGTGCAAAAGTCCTTCAATACCTACCGTGTTACAACCTGTACATAATTGTACAATGAAATTGGCGTTCAAAGCACTGAAGAGAACCAATAGTATAAAATCACACACAGTATCTATTTATACTCGTACCAAGACAGTGTCAGTTTGGTAAAAACATGGTGTCCTCGGCCCTCAGCCAATCAGCAACGCTATCACCATTGGCCACCGTCTCCCTCTATATAGCCTCTCTAACTCACCAGTATAAATGGAAGTGGGGAGTATTGTGTTGTCAGTAAAAAAGCAGTAATATCGCAGTTGGTCAGCCTGAAGAGTTTAGTGACTTGACTACTCACTGGATATCACCCGAGTAACAAATTCATCAGGTGCACAAGTTGACTGTTGATGATGTGATTGTGGAGATGCAAAGAAACAACCACAGCTAAACCAAGACCAGACAGGTCTCATGTACTGACAGATAGGGGCCTTTGAGCGTTACAGAGGGCAGTTGTAAGAAATCCCATGAAAACAGTGGAAGAAATCGCTCGAGTTCCAAAGTGCTATTAGCAGTCTACCTAGCACAATGACTGTGTTAAAAATAATGGGGTACAATGGTTCAGCAGCTCCTACTAAGCCACTGTTAAGTGACACTTGAGGTTGGGTAAAGGACACTGGATAGTAGATGACAAAATGAGTGATTTGGAGTGATGATTCATGCTATACCCTATGGCAGTCCAATGGAAGGATCTGACTTCAGCGATTGGATTGAAAACAACACCCGTCAGTCTTGTGTAGTGCCAACAGTGAAGTAAAGAGGAGGTGGTTTTACAGTATAGGGGTGTTTTTCATGGTTAGGGTGTGATCTGTTGCTGCTCTTTATACAATGCTAAATGTGAAATGATCGGAATACACTTTATAACATTGTGTACTCTGTGCAGTAGAGGAACAGTTCAGAGACAAAGATGGTTTGTATCAACAAGACAGCGCACCTTATCGTGAAGCAGAATCTGTGATGCAGTGATCTGTGGACAATAACATTCCTGAAATGGACTGGCATGCACAGGGTTCCCAACCTGAAACCAGTGGAACACCTAAAGGATGAGTTAGGAATCAAACTTTGCTCCAGACTCCAGTGTCCAGCGTCTCTACCTTCTCTGGTTTTTGCTCTAGTGGAAGAATGGGCTGCCATTTCTCCAGACATTCAACCATCTCAGCAATGTTCATACCATCCCAAAGGCACAGTGGCCATACTTTTTATTAATGTCTACTAGCAGATAACTGGACAATTTTGATCAGAGAGAATGGCTAGAGAGATGCTGAATGAAACACATTTGGCCTTCAAGAGGGCAATGAGTGAAATCTTCAGTAACTAACGTTGCAGAATATTATCAAAAAATCTCTCCCAAAACCAAAAGAAATTCTGGACACATGAACAGGCTATCTGTCATACCAGAGCTAGTGTCCAGACACTCATGAATGAGAGGAAACTGAAACAAAGGGCACCAAAGTAAAAGAAGAAATATTTCTTTAACAAGGTATGTATGGAAGTACTGGAATTGCAGGAATTGAACAAGATATGAGGTCCCAATGTAATCCGTAATTCCATACCAAAGTTGGCACAGAATTTACAACTGAGTCAGCTCCGCTTATAACTATAATATAACTAGCGACTGCCTCAACTTCATACAGGTAGCGCTAATTCCATACAACCACATGACTCATCTGCCAGAGTGACAATAAATCATATTCACAATCCTTCCTTGTGAATTACTCTGTTTACTAGTGAAGCCCACCAATGAACCACGGACCTTGCCGTTGGGAGAGAGGCTTGTGTGCCTGGACGATACAGATAGCCATATCATAAGTGCACCCACTATGGAGGGGTACCTGTTGAGAGGCCAGACAAATATGTAGTTCTTGAAGAGGGGCAGCAGCCTTTCCAATAGCTGCAGGGATAACAGTATGGATGGTTGACTGATCTGACCTTGTAACATTAATCCTGCGCTACTCACGTGGGTTTTGGGGATACAGATACTCGTGCGGAGTGAAAATGTACTCCACCACTTTTTTTGTTAAGAATACATTTCTTCTCTATTTAATTATTTTATTTACCAAACAAAAGCGCTGGCAGGTCGATAGACACACAAACAAACACAAACATATACACAAAATTCAAGCTTTCGCAACCCAAGGACACACACACACACACACACACGCCTTGGTGCACGGCCAGCACATCTTGGCACAGTGTTACACCGTCCGGGTTATCTGGATACTTCCACCAACACCAACCTATCCGAACTCCGGAGATGGGAACTTGCTCTTCAATATATCCTCTCTTCCCATTACCCACCAGGCCTCAATCTCCGCTAATTTCAAGTTGCCGCCACTCATACCTCACCTGTCATTCAACAACATCTTTGCCTCTGCACTTCCACATCGACTGACATCTCTGCCCAAACTCTTTGTCTTTAAATATGTCTGCTTGTGTCTGTATATGTGTGGATGGATGTGTGTGTGTGTGTGTGTGTGTGTGTGTGCGAGTGTATACCCGTCCTTTTTTCCCCCTAAGGTAAGTCTTTCCGTTCCCGGGAATGACTCCTTACCCTCTCCCTTAAAACCCACATCCTTTCGTCTTTCCCTCTCCTTCCCTCTTTGCTGATGAAGCAACCTTGGGTTGCGAAAGCTTGAATTTTGTGTGTGTGTTTGTGTGTCTATCGACCTGCCAGCCCTTTTGTTTGGTAAGTCACATCATCTTTGTTTTTAGCTATATTTTTCCCACGTGGAATGTTTCCCTCTATTATATTAATTATTTTATTTATATTAAAAAAGATGCTGTGACTTACCAAACGGGAAAGCGCTGGTAGATAGACACAATAAAAAACACAAACACACACGCGAATATCAAGCTTTCGCAATCCATGGTTGCTTCATCAGGAAAGAGGGAAAGACAAAGGGATGTGGGTTTTAAGGGAGAGGGTAAGGAGTCATTCCAATCCCGGGAGCGGCAAGACTTACCTTAAGGGGAAAAAAGGACAGGTATACACTCGCACACACACACATATCCATCCGCACATATACAGACACAAGCAGACATATGTTAAGGCAAAGAGTTTGGGCAGAGATCTCTGGTCAGGTGAATACAAGGTTATAAATACAAAATCAAATTGGGGTAATGCAAGAGTAGGTTTAATAATGAATAAAACAATAGGAGTTTGGGTAAGCTACTATGAACAGTATGGTGAATGCATGCTATGTGAAGTATGTACCACAAGATTTTAATTACTTGTAATGAGCTGTCTATTCACTTGTAGGTATTTCTACTTAGTAAGATAATTTAATTATTGTGTATTATTCATATTCTGTCTGTATCTTTTATATGTATTCTGCTATGTGTACTATGTACCACCACTGTCATCTCTCATCACACACCACCTTTCTTATATTTTGTCTATATATCCGATATGTATTCTGCTATGTGAGTAATGTATCACTACCGTCATCTCTCATCATACACCACCTTAACATAATTTTCAAATTGACATGTCCTATATCATGATGTGCTTTGCTGTACAAATTGTATGATCTACAGGACCGATAATAAATAAATAAATTATTGTAACCGAGATAGACACGAAGCCTATGCTTACCACAGTAGTACAAGTATAAAAGCCAACTAGCTCGACAGATGATGAAGGGATTGAAGAAATTATGATGAGAAGAAATTATTCAGGTAGTGAAGGGAGAAGAAAATTTAATAGTCATGGGGAGCTGGAATTCGATAGTAGGAAAAGGAAGAGAAGGAAGAGTAGTAGGTGAATTTGGAATGGGGGTAAGGAATGAAAGAGGCAGCTGCCTGGTAGAATTTTGCACAGTGCATAACTTAATCATAGCTAACGCTATGAAAGAAGGTTGTATATGTGGAAGAGGCCTGGAGACACTGGAAGGTTTATATAATGGTAAGAAAGAGATATAGGAACCAGGTTTTAATTTGTAAGACATTTACAGGGTCAGATGTGGAGTCTGACTACAATCTATGGGTATGAACTGTAGATAAAAACTGCAGAAACAGCAAAAAGGTGAGAATTTACGGCGTTGGGACCTGGATAAACTGAAAGAACCAGAGGTTGTAGAGAGTTTCAGAGAGAGCATTAGGGAATGATTGACAAGAATGGGGGAAGGAAATACAGTAGAAGAAGAATGGGTAGTTTTAAGAGATGAAGTAGTGAAGGCAGTAGAGAATCAAGTAGGTGAAAAGACGAGGGCTAGCAGAAATCCTTGGGTAACAGAAGATATATTGAATTTAATTGATAAAAGGAGAAAAAAAATGCAGTAAATGAAGCAATCAAAAAGGAATACAAACTTCTCAAAAACGAGATTGACAGGAAGTGCAAAATGGGTAAGCAGGGGCAGCTAGAGGACTAATGTAAGGATGTAGAGGCTTATTTCACTAGGAATAAGATAGATACTGCCTACAGGAAAATTGAAGAGACCTTTGGAGAAAAGAGAACCACTTGTATGAATATCAAGAGCTCAGATGGAAAACTAGTTATAAGGAAAGAATAGAAAGGTGAAAGGAGTATATAGAGGGTTTCTACAAGGGCGTTGTACTTGAGGGCAATATTATGGAGATCAAAGAGGACGTAGATGAAGATGAAATGGGAGATATGATACTGCGTGAAGAGTTTGACGGAGCACTGAAAGACCTAAGTCAAAACAAGGCCCCAGGAGATGACAACATTCCAAGCCTTGGGAGAGCCAGCAATGACACAACTCTACCATCTGGTCAGAAAGATGTATGAGACAGGCGAAATACCCTCAGACTTCAAGAAGAATAAAATAATTCCAATCCCAAACAAAACAGATGTTGATAGGTGTGAAAATTACCAAACTATCAGTTCAATAAGTCACAGCTACAAAATACTAACACGAATTCTTTACAGTCTAATGGAAAAACTGGTAGAAGCCAACCTCGGGAAAGATCAGTTTGGATTCCATAGAAATGTTGGAGCATGAGAGGCAATATTGCTTATCTTATAAGATAGATTAAGGAAAGGCAAACCTATGTTCCTAGCATTTGTAGACTTAAAGAGAGCTTTTTAAAATATTGACTGGAATACTCTCTTTCAAATTCTGAAGGTGGCAGGAGTCAAATATAGGGAGTGAAAAGCTATTTACAATTTTTACAGAAACCAGATGGCAGTTACAAGGGTCAGGGGCATGAAAGGGAAGAAGAAGTTGGGAATGGAGTGAATCTGTGTTGTCGCCCATCCCTGATTTTATTCAACCTATATATTGAGCAAGCAGTAAAGGAAACAAAAGAAAAATTTGGAGTAGGAATTAAAATCCATGGAGAAGAAATAAAAACTTTGAGGTTTGCTGATGACATTGTAATTCTGTCAGAGACAGCAAAGGACCTGGAAGAGCAGTTGAAGGGAAAGGACAGTGTCTTGAAAGGAGGGTATAAGATGACCATCAACAAAAGCAAAACAAGGATAATGGAATGTAGTTGAATTAAATCAGGTGATGCTAAGGGAATTAGATTAGGAAGCAACACACTTAAAGTAGTAGGTGAGTTTTGCTATTTGGACTGCAAAATAACTGATGATGGCAGAAGTAGAGAGGATATAAAATACAGACTGGCAATGACAAGAAAAGTATTTCTGAAGAAGATAAATTTGTTAACATTGAATATAGATTTAAGTGATAGGAAGTCTTTTCTGAAGGTTTTTGTATGGATGTGGCCATGTATGTAAGTGAAACATGTATGATAAACAGTTTAGATAAAAAGAGAACAGCTTTTGTTATGTGGTGCTACAGAAGAATGTTGAAGATTAGATAGGCTGATCATATAACTAATGAGGAGATACTGAATAGAATTTGGGAGCCAAGAAATTTGTGGCATAACTTATACAAAACAAGAGATTAATTGATAGGACACACTCTGCTACATGAAGGTATCACCAGTTTATTATTGGAGGGAAGTGTGGGAGGTAAATATTGTCACAGAAGAAGCTGAGTAGCACCGTGGTGTAGCGGTTATGATACCAAACTGTTGGATGGAGGGTCATGAGTTCACAACACACCTGGACTATACAATTTTAATTTCTATATTCGGTTTGAGTCCATTCTAGAATTATCCACAAATGTAAAGAATCATTGTACTGGAATGTTCTGTAGCTGTATATGTATTGTATGTGTTCTGGCCAGAGGCAGTTCGCTCCGCGCTCTTGTATGTGCAGGTGCTGAACAAACCTTCATCAAGTGAAGTTAGTGTTCATCATTAATCTAATTATACCTCCTTGTATGTGACATTACTCTGGTGGAGACACTGGGTATTGGAACTTGTGATAGTGCACATTATTGACAACACAGTGGCTCCCATCAGGCCGTGACAGAGCCACCATTTATGTGGCGAGAAACCCGAGTTCGAGCCATATTCAACAGATTACAATATATCGGAGACAGAAGAAAAAGAGAAATTACGATGACAGCAATGGTGTGCCACCACATGAGACATCCTTCCGGGTTCTCTGCTGATGATGGCCAAGATCCAAACAAGTGGCTGAAGGTATATGAGCATATAGTCAAATGTTTGGCTAATGTATTTTTCTACTTGGAGGGCACTGCCAAACAATGGTATGAGATCAACGAGGAGAAGTTCACAAGCTGGGAAGTATTCCAGGTGGAACTGCACAAGTATTTTGGTGACACACAAT
Organism: Schistocerca americana; assembly: GCF_021461395.2. Classification (NCBI taxonomy): domain Eukaryota; kingdom Metazoa; phylum Arthropoda; class Insecta; order Orthoptera; family Acrididae; genus Schistocerca; species Schistocerca americana. The sequence continues at coordinate 212,292,933 of NC_060120.1, forward strand.
AACAAAAGTGCAAGGCTGAAGATAAATTAAATTACAGGGTACAGTGTCCAGAAGAAACCACTGCATCCTACATTCAAGATGTCTTGGGGCTGTGTAAAATAGTGGATTCTAAAATGAAGGAGGAAGATAAGGTTGCACATCTCATGAAGGGTGTTGTTGAGGACATGTATCAAGCCCTACTCCTGAAGGAGGTTTTGGCAGCAGGTGACTTCATAAAATGGTGCCAGTATATTGAGACGATGCATCAAGAAAGAATTGCACCCAAGAAGTTTGATCGGCTTCCAAATGTTGTATCAATGTCTGTGATGGAGGAAGCAACTGATTCCACAAGTGTTCTTTGTCAGATAGTGAGAGAGGAAGTTCAGAAGGCACGTGGATTGCATGGTGAGCAAAAAACTGAGACACTTCAAGAGGTCATAAGGGAGGAAGTGGAACAGACATTGAGCCCATTCTCTTGTCCTTCATTCCCCTTTAAAGTGGTGAAAAAGCCGAAACTCAGGCAGAGTTACATTCCTACAATGCCGCATGAGGAACCTGTTTGGGCACCAAAGAAGGCTGATGTTTGGAGGACATAGGATAACCAACCAGTATGTTTCCACTGTGGACAACTGGGACATGTGGTGCGCTATTGTCAAGAAAGGAGGTGGATATTTGATGACGCCTGTGCCAGAAGACAGCAGACCGATCTTAGCTGATGCCAACTGTGGGATGACGAAGATCAACAAGAAGATGTGGGTGCAGGACGACATAGGTTACCATTGCCACAAGCTAGCTGCTGGAGAGGATGCTCCCCAACATGCCGATCAAGGTCTCCATAGCCGTTTAGAAGCTCCATCCGATCACCTAACCACCCCAACCTGGAAAACTGAAGGGTGCGACCTTCCTTGGAGGTGAGGCCGTCGAAGAGAAAAGTCCTCCGCCGTCGATCACCACAAAAATGATAGGAAACTACGTTGATATCCTCATTGATGGCCAACCAGCCCAAGCTCTTGTGGTCTCTGGAGCATCATATTCAATCATTTTGTAGAAGTACCATCTCCAGTTGCAGAAAACTGTATTCGTCAACAACAAAACATCTCTGCTGGAGATGGCTGATGGGAAATATGTAAAACATACAGGAAGATGTACCATTCGTGTGGGTATAAGTGGGCATACACAGGCCTTAGAATTCATCGTCTTACAAGAGTCTAGTCATGATGTCATTCTCGAATGGGACGTTTTGAAAGTTTCTCAGGCAATTATAGATTGTAGTCACTCAAAGATTATGCTAGACGAGATGAGATACTGTGGACAGGAAGATGCGCATCTGACTGTCTGAAGACTATGTGTGCTGGATGAAGTGATCATTCCTGCAGTCAGCACTAGAAAGGTAACTGTCACGTGTCATGCCAAGCATCAACCCATGGATCTTGTAGTGGAATGTAAGAGAAGCATATCACTGAAAAATAACTTGGTCATCCCAGCCTTTGTCATTTTGTTTAATAATGGATTTGGTGAATTGTGGGTAGTTATCTGTTGCCAAGAATCGCAGATCCTTCCAAGACGCATGTGCGTAGCAAATGCTGAGCCATTAATTGAAGAACAGCTGAGCATCATAGAAACCTCCCATGCCGAGTCTATGGGTGAAATTAGTGCTACCACTACGAGACAAAATCTTCTAGCTCAACTATCACCAGATCTCACTAAGGAAAAACAGAAGAAGCTACTTGCCATTCTTCAAGAGTTCTCTGAATGCTTCAATCCACAGGTGAAGAGCAAATGAGAGAAATCGATGGTGAAGCACTGGATTAGCACTGGAGACCATCAACCAATAAGCCAGAGAGCATACTGCATGAGAGCAATGGAACGTCAAATAATTCGCGACGAGGTAGAGAAACTGATGAAGAATGACATCATTCAGCCTTCGCAGAGCCCATGGTCGTCACTAGTGGTGCTTCTCAGGAAGAAGGATGGCATTTGGCACTTTTGTGTTGATTACAGGAAGCTTAATAATATAACTAAAAAGGACGTTTACCCTCTTCCACAAATTGACAATACACTAGATTATCTGAAGGGGGCTAAGTTTTACTCAACTACGGACGTGTACTCGGGATACTGGCAAATCGAAATAGATGACACTGATAATGAGAAAACTGCATTCATCACCTCTGAGGGCCTGTATGAGTTTAAGGTAACGCCGTTTGGTATGTGTAATGCACCAGCAACTTTTGAACAGATAATGGGTAATCTTCTAAGTCACCTGAAGTAGACGATGTGTCTTTGTTATTTAAATGACATTATAGTGTTCTCAGAGACATTTGATGAACACGTAAAAAGACTGAGGGCCATTCTTAAGTGTCTCCAACAATGCAGACTGAAACTTAATCCAAGAAAGTGTCTCTTCGGAGCAAAAGAAATCAAAATACTTGGACACCTTGAGTCAAACAAAGGTGCGCGGCCAGACCCAGAAAAGGTGAGATCTATAACGGAATTTCCTATTCCTAAAAGTATTAGAGGTGTGAGAAGCTTCCTCGGACTATGTTCTTATTACCGTCGTTTTACCAAAGACTTTTGTATCAAAGCCAGACCACTACAAGGGTTGTTAAAAGCTGATACTAAATTTATCTGGGGTGGTGCTCAACAAGATTCTTTCGATGTGCTGCGAAAAGCTCTGACGACTGACCCTGTACTTGTTCTGTATGATGAGAGAGCACCTACAGAACTACACACAGATCCCAGCGGGTATGGGATCGGTGCTGTTCTGGTGCAAATATCAGAAAGAGAATGTTATAGCCAATGCTTCTAGGCCACTTACAAAATCCAAGAGAAACTACTCAACTACAGAAAGATAATGTCTTGCTGTGATCTGGGCCATGTGCAAATTTCTACAGTATCTCTATGGAAAGCCATTCACAATTGTTACAGACCATCATTCACTTTGTTGGTTGACAGATCATAAGGATCCAACAGGACAACTCGCCAGGTGGGCACTACGTCTTCAAGAGTATGACATTACCATAGTGTACAAAAGTGGAAGAAAACACCAATATGCTGACTGTCTCTCAAGAAACCCTGTGCAAGACCATTAAGACTTTGATTAAGATAATGACTGTCTTGCTGCACTCCAGGATCTGTCCGCTGAGCAGAATAAGGACACCAAGATATCTCAAATGATGCTTTCCTTAAATCGGTCAGAGGATGTGAAAGGGCAATGTAAGGTAGTTAATAGATTACTTTGCAAGAAAAACTTTGATCCGTTTAGAAAGAGATGGCTACCAGTGATTCCTAAACACATGCGCTTAGATGTTTTACAGAAATTCCATGACACACCTGAGGCCGGACTGAGGATTTATTAAGACATATGATAGAATCTGCAAGAGATTTTTCTGGCCAGGTTTATTTAGGAGTGCCAGAGGAGAAAGTCAGTTCCCCGGAAACCACCTGGCCCACTCATACCAATTCCACCGGCCAAAACACCTTTCCAGCATGTTGGGATTGACCTCCTTGGATGATTTCCAATTTCTGCTAGTGGCAATAAATGGATTATTGTTTGCACTGATTATCTGACACACTATGCCATTACAAAAGCTGTGAAAACAGCCAAAGCATCCGAGGTAGCCAAATTCATCGTGGGAGACATTGTACTAAAACACAGTGCCCCAAGGCCGTTAATTAATGATCAAGGGAAAGTTTTTCAATTGAATCTTGTAACAGAGATTAACTGTCAGTGCAACATTACTCATCACATGACGACTGCCTACCATCCACAAACTAACGAACGGGCTTACTGAATGCGTTAATAAGACCTTGGCTGACATGCTATCAGTGTTTGTCAGTGTTGAGCAAAGCAACTGGAATGGGGTGCTACCTTTTGTGACGTTGGCCTACAACACCACCAAACAAGACACAACAGGATTTATGCCATTTTTCCTGGTGCATGGGTGTGAGGTGACTACAATGATGGACACTCTGTTTCCGTTAGATTAGATTAGATGAGATTAATTATTCATTCCATAGACCCATAAAGGAGGGAATCCTCCTGAGTGTGGAACATGTCAGATAAACACATTACAAAAATGTAATTAGAAAAACTTTAGTTTCATTAATTTTAATGATCCTCCATCAATAAACAGTAAAATTATGTACATGAATTAAATTTAAACTTCTAATATTTACAGGTTTAATACTTACATCTGCTTTCATTAAATCCATCATTAAGACATTTGCTAGTTTATTGGCTATTACAACCAAGTATTGTCAAAAATTAAAGTAAATTATTCATTTCAGTGATCCTCAGTTAAGAACAGTCAGATTATGTACAAGATTTAAAATTAAACTTCCACTATTTACAGACTTAAGACTTACACCTGCTTTCCATACATCCATCATTCACACATTAGGTAATTACTTGGCTGTTACAACCAAGTATTGTCAAAAATTAAAGTTTAATAAATTTTCATTAAAATGGTTTACTGCACTTGTTGAGAAACTCATGAATGGAATAGGAGGAGTTGGCCACCAAAAATTCTTTTAAATTATGTTTAAATTGTGCCTTGTCTGAAACTTAACTCGTAATGGTTACTGGTAACTTATTGAAAATGTGTGTTGCTGAATACTGGGCTCCTTTCTGGGCAAGAGTAAGTGATTTTAAATCTTTATGTGTATTGTTCTTATTCCTAGTATTGATACTGTGTACTAAGATGTTAGTTGGAAAAAGAGATGTATTATTTACAACAAACTTCATTAAGGAATATACTGAGAAGCTGTGGTTAATATGCCCAATTCTTTGAATAGGTTTCGACTTGATGTTCTTGGATTTACACTACTCATTACTCTTATTATACACTTCTGTACTCTAAAAATTTTTTCTCTGTTTGTGGAGTTACCCCAAAATATGATACCATATGACATAATGGAGTGAAAATAAGAAAAATATGCCAGTTTTTTTTTAATATTTACATCTCCTATGTCTGACATCATTCGCATTGCAAACACAGACTTGTTTAGGCGCTTTAGCAGTTCGTTAGTATGTTGCTCCCAACTGAATTTATTATCAAGTTGTAATCCCAAGAATTTTACACTCTCAACTTCTCCTATTTACATGTCATCATATTTCATATTTTATACTCACACCTGAAGGAAATCTCTTGGAAGTTCTGAACTGCAAATAGTGGGTCTTTTCAAAGTTTAATGACCGTGAATTGGCTATGAACCACTTATTAATGTCAGTAAAAGTTTGATTAGATGCCCTTTCTAAATTTATATTTGATTTACTATTTATTGCAATGTTTGTATCATCTGCAAATAAGACAAACTTGGCATCTGGTAATGTAACAGATGACAGGTCATTAATAGACACAAGAAACAGTAGTGGACCTAGTATGGAACCTTGGGGAACACCACATGTAATTTCTTCCCAGTCAGATGATGTCTGATTGCCTACTGCTGAAGTATTACATAATGACACCCTTTGTTTTCTATTAGTAAGATATGTCTGAAACCACTTTGCTGCACTATCAGTGATGCCATAATATTTTAATTTACTTAAAAGAATGCTGTGATTCACACAGTCAAACGCCTTTGACAGGTCACATCCTGATGATGTGGATGACGACTACATCGGCTAGGTGTTAACCAGAACTGAGGAAGCTTGGCAGCTAGCTCGACTCAACACTCTGCAGGCTCAAGAAAACGATCGCCGAAGGTATGACACAAGCCACTGGCCTGTTGTCTACCAGCCTGATGACCTTGTCTGGATCTTCACTCCCCTTCGGAAGGTTGGTCTCTCTGAGAAGCTTCTCAGGCCCTACTTTGGACCCTATAAGATTGTAAGGCAGTTGTCTGATGCTACTTGTGAAGTTGAAGGTTTTGACCCCAACACAAGATCAGAGATATGGTCCACGTTCTTTGAATGAAGCCCTATAACGATCCAGCAACCCAGGGTAAATTCGAAGCTCCAGTGAAACAAGTGGAAAGGTGACGAAGAGTGTAGTGGCAAAATAAGTTCTAAGAAGATGACCGCCAGAGTCACAGGGGAGTCGGAGTATGCAGGACAAATGACTCGTTCTCAGACTAGGATGACCTAACATGCCGTTCTCTTAAGGAGGGAGCAATGTCACAGAAGAAGCTGAGTAGCACGGTGGTGTAGTGGTGATGATACTAAACTGTTGCATGGAGGGTCGTGAGTTCAAAACTCACCTGGACTATACAATTTTAATTTCTATATTCAGTTCGAGTACATTGTAGAAGGATCCACAAATGTAAAGAATCGTTGTACTGGAATTTTCTGTAGCTGTATATATACTGTATGTGTTCTGACTGGAGGCAGTTCACTCCACGCTCTTGTATGTGAAAGTGCTGAATAAACCTTCATTAAGGAAGTTAGTGTTCGTCATTCATCTAATTACACCTTCTCGTACATGACAATATCGTAGAGGGAGACAAAGAGATGAATACAGTAAGCGATTAAGAAGGATGTAGGTTGCAGTAGTTATTTGGGGAGGAAGAGGTTAGCACAGGATGGAGTAGCATGGAAAGCTGCTTCAAACCAGTCTTTAGACTGAAGACCACAACAGCAACAGCACAGTTCTAACTTACATAGCCTCTCATTGAGTCTCCATGAGCATAGTTTTGCAAGAGGCAAATTTTCACAGGTTCCTCACACTTATTCTTCCTAACTGCTACCACCTGAAATGCCACTGAAATTGTAGGTTCATTTGCTTTGTTCTCATGCTTAGATACTAAAAGTGACATACTGCTGCATTCTTTTTTAAACAAACTAGTGTATCACATTGTTTATGCAACACAGTAAAATTTATGTGTTACAACAATGGATTCCTCTGTTGATTCATACCGTAGTTAATTCTGCTGTGTATCTATTAAGATCTTCTTCATAATAAGGGCCATAAAACATCAATTACAAGTAAATGAAATATAGAGTGATCCAATCAACAATATTAAAGATCTAATCAGAAACTGAATTTTATGACTACATGAGTGTATTCTTGAAAAGTTTAAAGGCATCCTTACCAGACAAAGTGAAGACAACATGCAAACTGTTTTATAATGGCACATATCAAATAATTAAGTGCTAATCTTAAAAAACCTGAATTACCTGTAAAGAAAATTAATTACAAAATGAAACTTGTGGTGTCACAGTGGCTTGATTGATGCTTGTACATGCAAGTGTGTACACCATCTCATCTAGTGTTCTGAACACTCATAATTTTCTTAAATAACTCAATTGCTAATTGCAATAATGGACCAGACATGCTACTTCATTCCAGTTTTCTGTGCTAATTGTTTTTGTCACTTGGCAGTTATGCATGGAGCTAACTTATATATTCTTCAACATTGTAAACAATATTTCACATTAACTTCTTGCAGAACAACAGATTAATATTACAATTTCCAGAGCAGACAATGTTCTATATGTGTCAGACCATTACCCAAGGTTCGAATCAACATCATTTGATATGTCTGCACAGAGAAGAGGCCAGTCACATGTTTCATCTGTGGCACAGGCTGAGCTCATTTCTGGTGTGATGGTGTGATGTTTTAACACCCGTACCACTCTCCAGATGTACGGAATCCATGGATTGTTCCATCTCTGCACAGAATTCCTCACTTTTACTGCACTGTTTTTTTACCTAACTTACAATTAAGAAATCTTATGACATACTTTGTTGACTAAATTTAACCTTGAGTGTGACATGCTATTTCCTTGAAAACTGCCTATGACACTACAAGCTGCAACCTAATAAAGATAACTTCTACTTTGCTATCAGCAGCAGATAGAAGCAGTAACAAAAGGTAATATAAAGGCAAAAATAAGCTCCAGAATTGGTTAATCCAGAGTCTGGAAACATCACTAAGAAGAAAAGAGTGTTCACACAGGATGTGACTAATCAATTGCCTCTCACTTAGTTATGTCATACCATAAAAGGCAAAGTCTGTATCTGAAGAGGATGCTTAAATGGCTAACTGCCAAAACCATTCAGCCTTACCATTCATTCATTCATTCACACCCCATGTTCTGTTGATTCCCTCATTTATTTATTTTTCTCTATTGGCAAATACAAAATTTGTTTTGGATGTTAAAATTCATGTCATAACATCATGGAATTGCATGTGAAACACAATATATCCTCAGCTGCTTTAGATAATATGGAGAAAATTAATATAATCTGTTCATGTGACAGTAGTTCTTTAATATTACTAAAAGCTTGTTATTTAATTGCACTGATAAAAAATCTACTCACCAAGCGGCGGCAGAACACACACACAAAAGACTGTTGTAATTGGCAAGCTTTTGGAGCCAGAGGCTCCTTCTTCAAGCAGAAGGGTTGAAGGGAAAGGAAGAAGGGTGAAGGAAAAGGACTGGAGAGGTTTAGGAAAAGGGGTAGATTTTGGGAAAGTCACCCAGAGCCACGGATCTTGGGAGACTTACCATACGGTAAGGGGCTGCTTACTTTCCCAAACTCT